>NC_135534.1:131300719-131605419 GCF_045843805.1 Urocitellus parryii
TAAGAGTTTCATGTGCAGGACACGTATACAGAGCACCCTGAGGATCAACACTTCTAGAAGGACATTGGAAGCTGGACCAAGTGAGGCAGACACCAAGGGTAATATGGGCCCAGTGGCCACCATGCACAAACCCTCAGGGATTTCTGGAACTGAAACAACTTGTCAGCATTAGCCCAGACTGGATGGAAATGACCAAGCCTTTATGCCCTTTTCAGAAAGCCACTGGCTGGCATACTCGGGCAAGGCAGTTTTCTACAGTGGGAGCAACCCTGATAATCAAAGACTGCCTGCTAACTGCATTCCCAAAGCTGAGCCAGAATAATTCCTTAGTGAAGTGAAATCTGAGCAGTGCACAAAGTGATTGTAAGTCATCTGTTACTTCAATATATCAAGATTCTCAGAGGACATTCTGATGGCCAGAAGACACACAACCCTGAGCAAGTGAAAAAGTTCTTCCTTTCTACAAACATTTGTCAAGCACATTGTGTCAGGCACACAATGTGTTGGCACTGTAGCAGTAGTTAATCACACACATGGCCTTCAGGGAAATTTTAATCTCACGAGGGAACCAGTTCTGTCTGTCTGTCTGTCTATCTATCTATCTATCTATCCACCCACCCTTAGGAATTGAACCCAGGGATGCTCTACCACTGAGCTATATCCCCAGCCCTTTACATTTTATTTTGAAACAAGGTCTCACTAAATTGCCCAGTCTAGCCTCAAATTTAAGATCCTCTTGTCTCAGCCTCCCTAGTCACTGGGATTTATAGGCATACACCACTACATCCTGAAGGAAACAGTAGAATATAATTGTGTAATTAAACAAAGGACTTCCCCATAGAGATAAGTGCTCTAAAGAAAGTAAATAAAAGGTGTCTCATTACACAGAGTGCCCCAGGAAAGCTGCTACATTCCTTGGCTCATGGCTCCTTCATCTTCAAAGACAATGGTGGCATCTTCTCTCCTCTCTGATCTTTGCCTCCTTTGTTTTCTCCACTCTGATCCTCCTCTCCTCTCTATATAAAGGCTGTGAAATGACATCAGACACACCAAATCACTAGGATTACTGTGCCTGGCTGTCTTCAGTATTCACCTCTCCTACTCACATCCTAAACCCCCACACTTCCCACCCTCCATGCCACCACCAGTGCAGGCCTATGATAATCACAATTCATTAGCTCATTCTAGAAGCCAAACACCTGCAATTACTATCTTCATGTCCAATTCCTATGCCAGATGGACATCCTGAGCCAGGTATTGAACCTTGTTTATCTCTGTAACCCAGTGCTTCACAGTCCCTGGACCACAGCAGGTGCTCAGTAATGCCTAATGAATGAGTTAATGAATGGAGGAGTCTAGTTATAACCTTCTATAGTTCTATGAATCTACAAGGGTAGGAGCCCTATTAAATTCTCATCAAAGGAACATATTCTGATTGTTTATAAAGCAGTTGAGGTGCTATAAAAATTTACAACGATGGCTCAGTACATCCCTGAGGAGCATATCTGCACCCCCACAGCCTCCTTAGGCCTCCTAAGCCAGAGCCGCACATAGTCATAGACATGCAGTTGCAAAGAGGGCATCTGGGTAAAGTGGCAAGGAGGCAGGTGGTATAGCACATATTTCTTTGCAACTTTTACAAAGGAGAATCAAGTGGCCCTGTGATATGGCTCTCATTTTTAGTTAAGATATATTTTCTCTCTTTCAGCATAATCTCATTTACTCTGTACCACCAAAAACATTTTAAAAAAGGAAAAGCAAGATACTGAGAAGGGCCCTTCTCTATGCTCCCCAAACCAATTAATACCTCCAGAATGTTATCTCCCCACTATGTTAATGTTATGTTAATAAATGCAATTAAGATAACATTCAGGAGGTGTTAATTGGTTTGGCAGATGTACATGAATAAGAAGTGCAGATATTTTGCTTTCCCTATTTATGGAGGCAGGAAGTGACACAAAGTTGGACAAAAGGAAACTTAATTTGCTTCCAGTCTCTTTTGATACCACTTAGACCTTTTCTGTTAAGTCATATATGGGATTTTTTTAAAATGCTAATTTAGATGGCATTACAAAGATGAAGTGATTGTTAAATGTTGCAAAAACACTGAAATTGTCTCTTGCCATAAGAATTAACTACATGATGCTTACTCTGTTTAAAATGCTATATATGCCATATACGCCATATATACACACACACTCTCTTTCTTAAATGTCTAGAGAATATATGCAAATTAGCGCTTATGCTAATCTACGAAGCAGATTGTTCCAGAGGACTAACTCCCAGACTATTCTTGATATAATTAGTTTTTTAATGTATCCAGTGATTTAAGAGTTAATGGTTCTTTTATTCTAACTTACCACAACATGGTAGGTTTTGTTTTTGTGTTAGAAATTATACATACATATAAAACATTGCACCTTACTTTGCAAAACAGAAGTGCTTCACTGAAAGGAAGCCTAGGTTTATATAGACTTGGAATAAAGAGATTCACACCGTCTTGCCCTGGAGGATACTATGTTCATTTCTGGAACATGGCACTTGTGAGCCCATCACACAGCCTTTGTCAAGCTTAGCTTCTTTAGAACTTTATTAGGATCCACCTCAAATAAGTGTCCCATTGAGATTTGAGGTGTGAGAGGACACAAGTGCACGGTCCCACTGAGGTTCCTTCCTATGAACCAAATGAGGAGATCTAACCTGAAACAGTAGATGAAATGTTGATCAACCTATACTTCCAACAAATTGGAAGCACATTAGGTCAATTCTAAGAAACATCTGTTGTGGTTTAGATATGGACTGTCCTTAAATCTATCTATGGATTTAGAGATGGGGACCTTGGGACATGATCAGGATTAGATAAGATCATCAGAGTGCAGCCCCCATGATCAAAATCTTGTGGCTTTATAAGAAGAGGAAGAGAGACCAGAAAACATATATATGCCTGCTCTGTCTCTTGTCATAGCTGCCCTCTGCTACCTCAACACTCTGCCATCAAGAAAGCTATCATCAGATGTAAACCCTTGAATCTCTGTGAGTTAAATAAACCTCTTTTGTTTATAAAGTTTCCCAGCTTCAGACATTTTGTTATAGTAATGAAAAACAGACCATATGCCATCTGTGCAATGCACCCGCATTTTAAGAAGGGGACTGAAAGAAGAAAAGGATGAAAAGAAAGAAGAGAAAGACCACATTATATTTTATGTTTATTGAAAGATTGAAATCTAATTTCACAAATGTTAAAATGTACCTCTTAAGAATGTTATGTATTAAAAAGAAAAAAAAGATAACAGAGCAAGAATTCAGTACACAGACACCTGATTGTTTCAAGTGGATTGTTTTGATTCAGTGTCTACTGCATAATTACAGGGAATTTACCAATCCTTGAGAAATACATGCAAGTTTTTCTGCTAAACATTCATCTGTGCTCTCAACTGTCCCTTCAACACTTTTCTCAATAAAACTTCTTTGTATGTTAAGTGTAGAGCAATGAAATTGTTCCCAGCTTTCAACTTGCAAATATTGGTAATTTCTTAAGTGATAAAATGTTATTGTTAGCCAGGTGCGGTGGCACACACACTTAATCCCAGCAACTCAGGAGGCTGAAACGAGAGGATCCCAAATTCTAGGCCAGCCTGGGCAACTTAGCAAGGCCCTAAGCATCTTGGTAAGACTCAACCTCAAAATAAAAAATAAAAAGGACTGGGGATGTAGGTCAGCGGTGCAGTGCCCCTGAGTTCAATCTCAATACCAAACAAAGGCGGGGGTATTATTGTCATTCTCCACAAACCATAAACTGTCGAAAGATGATTGCTATTACATGTCCTTGCAATATGTGTGTATAAATGTGTTTGCAATATTTTCCAGTAAGAATCATTGTGGCTCAAATTCTTTAAATTTTATAATCCTAGCTCCCCTCTAGGATAGGGAAGCAGAGAAACCCTCCCAAGCATATTGACAATGGCTCAGAGTTTGAGGGCAGTTCCTTTCTGGCTTATGGTTTGGGTGGCCTTGATGACTTGACACAAATTCCCCTGAGAACCCATTCCTCAACTGCTTTAGGGGAGTGGTGCTCACTCTGGGCATCTCTTCCCACAGTGCCCCCAAAGCACAGGAGGCCACCTGAAAGCAGCACCATGCAATAAGATCTAATGCTTAAAGCAGTAAACGCCCATCCAGAGGTACACAAACATTTGCGGTTTGTTCTTAATAGATTATACTCTATATTTTTCCGGAAAGTATTGGAAGCATACATTGTAGCTGAGACAGAAAACAGGTATCAGAAGGTTATGGACTGAAATATATCCCTCCAAAGTTCATATGACGAAGCCCTACACCATAGTACTGAAGGCATGACTTGTTTGGAGGTACAGCATTTAAAGACATGATTAGGAGGCCCTGAGGCTGGGCCCTCATCCAACCTCACTTGTGCCCTTACAAGAGGAGACACCAGGGATATGTGTGCACAGAGAAGAGGACAAACGAGGACCGTGAGCAGTTAGCCATCGCAAGTCAAGGAGGAAGGCCTCAGGAAAAAATAACCAAAACTGCCGACACCCTGATTTTGGATGTCCAGCCTCCTGAACTGTGAGAAAATAAATTTCTGTTGCTTCAACCACCCAGTTTGAGGTAAATTGTTATAACAGCCCTCCTGAACTAAGTGATTACTAAACACTGAATGATTGCTACTGGTTGGGTAGGGCTTAGAAATTGATACCCCAAATCCTGGCACTTTGGCATGCTGAACCAAAGCAGCAGCCCCAGGGTCTCTCTGGCCTTCCCCTGACCCTCTGTCCCTCCATCTTCTTTCCCTCCCAGGAAGGGGCTCTCTCTGAAGTTTCCCTGTGTACATAAAGGCTGGATCCTCCAGAAGATTAACTTGCAGGAGGAAAGACTAGAGTTGACGCTACACCCAGAGCCCAGGTGGGCTTCACCCCAGGCTATTATCTCTTCTTCCAACCCACTCATCTTCCTTAAAAATCATTTGCTCTTCCATTAAGTGGAGCTCTCCAAGTTCCACTTCCCTCTCCCCTATGAAAAGAGTAGGAAGGCTTCAGCCACCTGGTGCATCCTCAAGTCTCAATCTGTCACTTTGTGTGCCTGTATGTTGATAACTTTGTGAACCTTTTTTTCTATTAATCTGTCCATGGTCAGCTCGTTTCAGCAGGCTCAGTGATCAACCCTCGTAGGGTTGAGGGTGTGCCCTGAGGCCCTAGAGCTCCCTATAGCTCTGTGTTAAAACGGATTTGAGCAAAGGCAAACATGGCCTGGAAAGTAGCATGGCAGAACCCATGGTAGGTATTAGCCACTCCTCTTCCACAGGGTGAGATGAAAAGATCTAACTACTGTCTGAAACCTGCACATTAGAACAAACCCAAAAGTTCTTCAGTAGGAAAAAACTTGGTCTTGAAGGTACGCTTATATTCTTCCTCTGGTTAAAAATAGAAGGAAAGCCAGGTATGGTGGTGGTGCACATCTGTAATCCCAGCAATCCTGGAGGCTGGAGGAGGAGGATCGCAAGCTGAAGGCCAGCCTGGGTAACTTAATCAGACCCTGTTTCAAAATATAAAATAAAGGGGCTGCAGGTGTAGCTCAGTGGTAGAGCATTTGGCTAGCATATATCAGGGCCTGGGTTTAATCCCCAGTAAAACACACACACACACACACACACACACACAGATGCATGAAATATAGTCTCTGTCAGGCTCCTTAGCTTTCAGAAAAAAATGGCAGTCATCATCTAAACGTTACTAATTAGTAACTATTACACACAACTGAATAGAATCAACAACACAGAACTGCTGCTTTCTCGTCAGAAAGACCAACCTAGAACTAATAGTACTAGTAGGAAATTAGTACTTTTATGAATAAATGAATCTCATTTGATGAATTTTTTCTCTTTTTTATTTGTATTTTTTTAAATATTTATTTTTTAGGTGTAGATGGACACAACACAATGCCTTTATTTTTCTGTGGGGCTGAGGATTGAACCCGGGTCCCGCCCGTGTGAAGCAAGCGTTCCACCGCTGAGCCACAATCCCAGCACCTATTTGTATTTTTGAAGAACATTCACTTTAGCTTCATTTCTCCCTGCAAAGAATTCTGGAAAACCAGCAACCCTCTCTGAAGAATTTGTGGCTAAAAGCCATTAAGTCTGCATCTCGGTAATCATGCAACCAATTGCTCAGGCCCCAAACCTTGGTCACTTCCTTTATTCTTCTCTTGCCCTCACTCTCTGTGTCCAATCAATCAGCAACTCAGCTCTACCTGCAAAATGTCTTGAAATGTGTCCACTTCTCTCCTCAGTTGGAACCACCATAATTTCTCATCTGCACAAAGATGACAGTCTCCTACTTGCTTTGTCCACTAGGTCTCTATTTCTACCATTTCAAACACAGAAGCTAAAGTATGTTTTGTTTTCAAATAAAGACTTTTAGCATAAATTGTAGCATGCTTATTTTTAACACTCTGAAATATTTTATATCCCCATGTGCATTCACCTTTTTATATTCTCCTCCCTTAACCCTGCAGTTCAGCTCTATCTTAAATATGGTGTTCATCACCTCCAGGGATATCTTCTTTCTTTTACAATACTGTAGATGGGTGTGTATTAGTCAGCTCAAGCTGCATAAGGAAATACCACAGACTAAAAGACTTCAACAGTAATTCTGGAGACTGGAGTCCAGGATGCAGGTGTCAGTAGAGTAGTTCAGCAAAATGCCACTTTTCCTAGCTTGCAGATGGCCCTCTTCATTCACATGTGGTTTTTCCTCTGTGTGCATATGTGTGGGGGCTGTGGGGCAGAGACAAAGGGGGGAGGGGCACCCTGATATTTCTTCTTCTTTCATAAGTAATATAGGCTTAGGACCCCATGTTATGACTTCATTTAACTTTATTTGTCTCCTTAAAGGCTCTAAGTCCAGGGCTGGGGCTGTAGCTCAGTGGCAAAGTGCTTGCTTTGCATATGTGAAGCACTGGGCTCGATCCTCAGCACCACATAAAAAAAATAAATAAGTAAAGACATTGTGTGTCCATCTACAACTAAATAAATATATATCTCCATCCATCCAAATGTAGTCACATTGGGGGTTTGGGCTTCAGCATACAAAGGTGTTTACCAATTCAGTATATCATAATATGTATATATCGCTAAGACAGACTGTGATTTAAAAAATCATCTAAATGTATCATATTTACCTCAGTTAATGAAACTTAAGGAAGTTGCAATTGGAAATCATCCATTTAATAGCTGTCCCTTCTTCAACCCAGAATTCTCATTTGATCAATCATATTTTCAAAAACTGATGGGAAAAAATATTCCTAAATTCTGCTTTTAAATAATATATAGGAGTCTAAATTACAACGTAATAAGAATTTATTGTGTGACTTATGCAAGGTGATGGGAATTGAAATTACATATATTTTATATTCTTCATTTATATTTCCAGGTATCTTAAATCTCTCCTATCTGAAGTAACTGTCTGTAATCATAAAAATTAAACTTTAAAATGTTTTTTAGAGACATCAAGAACTTTATCTCCCAGCTTTTGAATAAAAGACAAATTTATTTTTTTAAAAATAAAATTTTTATTTAAAATAAAGTAAATAGTAAACTGGCATATTCAAACCTTTTGACTGGTCAAGTTCAGTGTAATGACATAAATAAGTTTTGATCTATACTGGCACTGGAGCCATCATATTTTCATTTTATAGTCAATTGGATAATTTTTCTTTCATTCCACCTCTCAGAATTTTGTCCTTTTGAGGCAGGCAAACAACTCGGCCCCATCCATATTGTCTCTCATTTAACAATCTATCTCCGGCACATGCTTGGCAGTTACCAGTGACCTCATGCTGTGGACACATTTTCGGTGTATGTGCGGCTGTGTATGAAATGCTACATTTTCCCATTCTGCTCTCCCCTTTGATCACCAACCTTGTCTTGTCTCCCACTCTCCTTTGCAACTCTAATCATTTTTACTCCTTTCAAACCATCTGGGAAAACATAAACAAAAAAACAAGGTCCCTAAAGAATACTTTCCCTTCCCAAAGCTGCTAGCTTAGAAAATTTCCATTTTATTTCTGCCTGAGTATTTTTGGTTTAAGAAGTTTTCTTTCTTACCTGGACTAGACAAGTGTACATCAGGGTCCACTGGATAGTCCTGCAGCAGCAACATCTCCAGACCCAGCAATATCTCCAGGCCCTCAGGCATCACAGTGAGAAAACCAAAGCGTTTAAAACTCATGTGAGTCATAATCCTACTACTTCCTGGCAAGATACCTGTGGCAATCATTAAGCTACTCTGGGACTCAGTTTCCTTACTTATAAAATGGGG
Source organism: Urocitellus parryii (assembly GCF_045843805.1). Lineage (NCBI taxonomy): Eukaryota > Metazoa > Chordata > Mammalia > Rodentia > Sciuridae > Urocitellus > Urocitellus parryii. The sequence goes on from NC_135534.1 coordinate 131,309,056, forward strand.
ATTATCATGATATCTAATTTTCATGGTTTTAAGAATTAAATAAATTTGTATACGTGAGTATTCCTTGAGAAGCATCTGAGGCTATTTTACATTGCTATAGCAAAATGCCTGAAATCTTATAAAGAAGATAGGTTTATTTAGCTCACAGTTCTGGAGGTCCAAGTACATGATACTGTCATCAGCTTCTGGTAAAAGCCTCCTGGAATAGCAGACCATGGAAGGATTGTGTAGAAAAAGATGGTAATCAATCCAGTCCCATGATAGCAAGAAGTTACTTTCTCAAGAAAAGCACTATTCCCTCTCAATGACCTAATCAATTATTTAAGGCACCAACTCCCCACACTGCCACATTAAGTACCTAGATACAATGTGAATTTTGGTGATAACAAACCACATTAAAACTACAGCAAGAGTGGGGCTAGGTGATGCAAGCCTGCATTCCCAGTGGCTTGGGAGGCTGAAGTCGGAGGATCAAAAGTTCCAAACCAGCCTCAGCAACTTAGTGAGACCTTCTCTTCAAATAATAATTAAAAAAAAAAATTAAAAAAAAAATTTTCTTAAAGTGGCTCAAAAAAAAAAAAAAGGCTCAGTGGGAAAGAGGCTCAGTGGTTAAATGCCCCTGGGTTCAATCCATGGTACTAAATACATAAAACAAACATAATGCAAGGATATTAGTTTTTGTTTAGTTTAACAAACATTTCTTTAATAACTAACAGAGTGACAAACTCAAAGGAGTATAGGTAACATAAATACATTCAGAGGGTATACATCTGAAGAACTAGGGATCACAGCCTGCCTAATACTGAAAAAGAGACCCAGTGTTGCCAATTTTTTTTTCCCCAAGTAAAGCTAGAACTGGACGTCATGACACACACCTGTAATCCCAGTGGCTCAGGAGGCTGAGGCAGGAGAATTGCAAGTTCAAAGCCAGCTTCAGCAACTTAGTGAGGTCCTATGCAACTTACAAGAAGACCCTGTTTCTAAATTACAAAAAAAAAAAAAAAATGTGGGGATATGTCTCAGTGGTTACGAGCCCCTGGTAAAGCTAGAAATCAAGATGATTATTATGTAAAATCTTCCAATTTTTAAATGTAGAAAGCTAATTTTTTAAAAATGCTACAAACAATATTTTTCTACTTGCCAGAGCTGTCCTACAAACCTCAAATTTGGCCTGCTGTCTGCCACATACCCTGACTGGCCTTAGGAATTCAAGGAAAAAATGCAGTGTGTGGTGAACACCGGAATGCACTGCCTTATCCCCCTTTGAGAAATAGATGTGCTGTCCCTGCTGCGGGGAGTGCTCTTGGCCTCTATAGTTATTGCTTCAGCTGCAGAGATGCCTCACCCCTTCCTGGGTGGCCCATAGCATAGCCATTGACTGACTGGTAAAGGCAGAGATACAAAGGCCTGACCACTTCATTCTAATTTGCAACAACTCTGAAAGGCCATCCTCGTGCCAGAGGGCTTCTCAGTGCCAGATGAAGCAGTTGCTGAGTTTGCATCAGAGTTTGTCTTCTCCGTCAGCCTGCTCCTGCCCCCTTCTTCTTTCCATAGGTGAGTGTTAGTTTTTCATCACTATGATGATGAAAACTTTTGTGACCAAAATGCCTGGCAAAAACTAATTACAGGAGGAAAAGTTTACTTTGGCTCATGGTTTCAGAGGTCTCAGTCCATGGTCAGCCAGCTCCATTGCTCCGGGCCTGAGGTGAGGCAGAGCATCATGGCAGAAGACTGTAGGCAAGGAAAGCTGCTTCCACCCATGGCACCTGGGGAGCAGAGAGAGAGAGCAGCACAGAAGAGGCTGGGGAGAAGATAAACCCCAACAGGGCCCATCCCCAGTGACCTACCTTCTCTAACCATATCCTACAAGTCTTAAATGACACCCAATAGTCCCAAGTATGCTGGAGAACCACCAGCAGTTTCATACTCGTAGAGCTCAAAATGTCAGTTGTAGATTGCCATGAGATAAAGTTGGAGAGAAAGTTTTAAATTAAGAACTTGTGGGCTGGGGTTGTGGCTCAGCGGTAGAGCGCTTCCCTAGCACGTGTGAGTCTCTGGTTTCCATCCTCAGCACCATGTAAAAATAAATAAATAAAATAAAGGTATTGTGTCCATTTACAACAACAACAACAACCAAAAAAATGTTAAAAAAAAAAAGAAAAGAAAAAAACTTGGGCTTGATTCAGTAGACAATGGGGACTGCTTCAGAGATTGACTTCTCCCTCAGGACTGAAGATTTTTTCTTCTACTTATTGAACACTTGTTCTTACTTTCCTCCAACAGTCCTTGAGAAGTTCCATCTGCTGTCATAATTTAAAATCTAGACATGAACACTCAGCTCAGCATCTCCACCTGAATGGCCCACAGGAACCACAAACTCAGCATTTCCCAAGTCAGGTTCATTAACTGACTTGCCTCATCTTTCTGAATTCCCTACTCTGGTGAATATTAACATTGTCCATCCAGTTGCTAAGCCAGAGTGCCAGGCATCAGACTAGATTCCTTTCTCTCCCACACCCTCTGGGTTCCAACTTTCAATGTGACTTATAAGTAATCACATCTGAATATATTTTGGATCACTCCATACCTGCCTCCACTTCCTTAGTTCAGTGAAGTCTCTTAACAACTGGCTAATTTGCCTTCAGTCTTACCCCCTTTGAAATCCATTCACCAAACAACTACAAGAATAATATGTCCAAAACACACTTGATCATGCTAAGCCTCAATTTAAAGTCTCCAGGAGTCCCCATAATCTTCCAGATAAAATGCTTAACAAAACTTTTCTTTATCTGACCACTGCTTTCACTTTCTACTTCATTTACACTATTACTCTAAATCCTTCCAGATCTGTATGCTCTCTCTTGATTCTAAAACTTGCACCAGGCTGCCCTCATAGTCTGAAATCTCTTTTCTGGTTGTCTCTCCTCTCCTTCCTTTTACTTGAACACTTATTAGTCTTTCGAGGGCTAAACCTAGGTGTTGCTCCAAAGAGTTTTATGTGATACCTTTACTCCTATTATAAGCTAAGTACCTCATTTATAATTCTATCATTGCACCTATCAATCTGTACTTATCTAACTAGGAGATTATAACTGAAAGCAAAGAATATTCATTCTCAAATTTCCAGTGTTTAGCATAATATCTGGCACATACTAGTTCTTAATAAATATTTCACCAGTAAAAAAATAAATAAAACATTTCACTCCTAAGCATACAGTCTGACAGTAATATGGGTCAGTGTTTCAAGAGAAAATTTATTGGAGCCCAAAAGAAAAGATATAACAGGTATTAATGATTTAAGTCAAAAAAGTGGGTATAGAAATGGACAAAAAGAAGCTAGAGGAGAAATATAGATAAAACAGCATAATTGGTGACTGGATGTTGCAGATGAGGAAACAATTATGGTACAAAATGACTCCTGGATTTCTGACTTGGATACCAGGATAATCAATTTTTCCCCCCAGTACTGACTTGCTTTTACCTCATCTGAGTGCCCCTGATATGGAGCCACATCTTCAGTCCTTTTTTTTTTTTTTTTTTTTTTTTTTAATTTTGAGGCAGGGTCTCACCAAGTTGCTCAGGGGCTTGCTAAGCTGCTGAGGCTGGCCTCAAATTTGCAATCATCCTGCCTCAGCCTGCCAAATTGCTGGGATTACAGGCATAACAGTTGAACTATGATACAGAATATAGGTGGAGGAGTAGGTTGGATAAGGGGCATAAAGATGATGAGTTTTAGTGAGTTTGTTCAGGTTTTATTGAGTATGAGCTGCCTAAAGGAAGTCCAGGGGACTTTCTGGACATTAGTTTAAGGAATACAGAAAGAAGTAAAAACCATAAATAAGATGTCCCAAGCAGAAAAGTTGACATAAGAGGGTGGTCAAATATGGTATTCTGAGGATATGAACTTTGCTACAGATTATGTGCGATCTCTTCTTTTTGCCCCTCTAGATCCTTTCCCACTCCATTCCAGGAGATGGGTCTCTCTCTCTCTCTCTCTCTCTCTCTCTCTCTCTCTCTCTCTCTCTCTCTCTCTCTCTCTTTACCAGTAAGGTAGACCACTCCAAAAGGACCCACTATTTTCAATTCCCATATCAACAAAAGGGATTCTCTCCCTAAACTCCCTGCTTTAAAAAACAATTGTCTCCTTTTACTTTCTAATATACCTCATTATGATTTTAATGGGGCACCTAGATAGTGACTTCAATGAGTTTAGGATTCTGCTCTTGGCCCTACCAAAAAAATACTGCGAAGCAGGGGATTATTAAGGGCCTGACTAGTGTGAAATGAGGAAATAAAAATAAATTATATATATATATATATATATATATATATATATATATATATAGTATATATTTATTCACTAATTGTACCAGTGGGCTTCCTCACCGTCCTGTTTTGCTTGGGTTTAGTTCATGTTTAGTTCAGCAGTAGATAACAGAGGAGAGTGAAGCCAGATGTATATTCTCCATGTCACTCCTTGCTCCATCCCTCCACCAAATGTCACAGCAATTGTCAGAGAGCCTTCTTCATATAGCTATGGCTTCAGGTTCCAGTAACTGCCTGCTCCCTCCAACCTGCACCCCAGTGTTACTAGCCTGAGGCATTGTCACTGTCCCAGCCCTTCCTGCTTTTCCTAAACTTTGTCAACAGCCCTGTTACTAAAATATCCTCAATTACTCAGTTTGAAATGCCATCAGTTTCCTAAAGAGATTCTGAGTGAAGCACAAGACCTCCCAGGAAAGAAAAGATTGGCTAATAAATCTGATAAACTAACTCTATCAAGTGCCTTAGTAGACTACCTTTCTCAAATAAATGGATTTCTCCTAAAATTAAAGGAACAACCTTGATGGGGGAGATTTCAGGTACTTAGGTAACCTTTAGCAATAATGACTGCAATAGAAAATTAATTTGTAATCCAATTAAATTCCAGTGAGACATTTTCCAAAGGGTTAAGTAACTGTATACATGGGTTACTTGTAGGTGACATGATCTCATATTATAATGAACTTTGTAAGATTTACTAATGGCCTGGGTTACAATGACAATAAATTCTACTTGACTCAGATAGTTGTTGTTATAGTTGTTACAAACCCCTCAAGAACCTCATGTTGTCAACTTGCTTGGAGAAAGTGGCTCAATTGGTTTTGTCTGACATAGCCAATCAATCCTGTAGGAATGGAGGAAAAAATTAGTGGGGACCACTCAAAAACTATTAAAATGCCAACACGGTTAGGAAGAGACCTATTCATAATGCAAATGTGAAGGACTTTTACTGTTGATACTCAGGCCATAAGAAAGTGTGAGTTAGGTTATTACAACTTTGCAGTAACTATCAATAAGAAAAAAAAATATATAGCAGCTGTGGGATGTGTCCCTGCTATCTCATTCCAAATTATATTGTTATATTGTATGAATGTATGAATATGTAACAATGAATCCCTCTGTAACATATAATTATAATGCTGCAATAACAAATATAAATCAGAGAAAACTCCCAAAGTTTGTTTCTAAGGAAATAACCTTAGAGTTTATCGCTTCTAACTTTCCTCTCAACTCACTAATTTCTTGTAGAAGATTCCTGAAAAAGTCACTTGTTCATGGACATAAATTGAGAACCTGTTCCACCAAGCACCACTTAACCTCAAAGACGAAAGCCCTTTCACTGCTCTTTCCAAGGAACTCGTCCCACATCTGTCCTTGATAGCTGACTTCAGGACAAAGGTCACTATCATAAAGTTCTCTTGATCGAAAATCTGCCTCTACATGACTTTCAGAAAACATTGTTCTGCCTTTAAATATTTTTAGGGAATGATTATGCTTTTGTGCTGTCCACTCTGGCCCCAAGTTTCTTTTAAGCGAGATATATCAAGTTTGCTGTTACTCCTCATGTGGCTTAGTGACCAGACCATTCAGGACCCTGGTCACATTCCTATATGCACTCTGAAGTTTGTCAAAACCTCTCTTAAATTGAAAAGCCCAAACTGGAAAATATATCCCATATGTTTCCTGAACCTGAACACTCTGCTATAGAAAGACCTGGACACTGCTTTCACTCATGCAGCTACAATCAATTACTTGGCCTTTTGAGAACACCTCGCTCATTTTGTTAAATGAATATAGTTTTGCATCTAACCCCAGTTTTTCTGATCAATGTGATGTAATCCTGGACAAGTTGCTTCACATTTCTGAACTGTAACTTCATCTATGAACAGAGATAATCATTATTTCTTTATGGATTTTGTGTGTGTGTGTGTGTGTGTGTGTGTGTGTGTGAGAGAGAGAGAGAGAGAGAGAGAGAGAGAGAGAGAGAGAGAGAGAAAATGCATGATGTAGGTAAAGCCTCAGTCCAGTAACTACTCAGAAATTGTTCACAGATGTCCTTAATATCACTTTTACTTTCACAGATATATCTTTTTTTCCACATAAATGGACACCAAACACAGAATCATGAATTCTGCGTTTAAATGATTTTCTCCCTGAAATTTAAGATTTCACATTTACTATTGTAGCAGTTCATGTGCTTTTATCTTATCCTCCCAGTTGATTGAAATTTTCTGTAAATTTTCATCCTATTTTATATCAACTGTAGATTTGATACAGCTAACCTTTGATACACCTTATCCAAGATATTGATAATGCTGTGATGAGAGAAGAATCAAGGACAAAGCCATGACTCACTGGGACCTTCATCCAGGTTTATCTATTTCCACTTTTCACTGGTTGTTTAATGAGTTGTGAATGGAGCTTACTGCACTGACTTCTTACACACATTGCTTTATCTTTCCACAAGAACATCCTAAGAGAAAAACCAGAGTGATAAATTTGTCTCTGGCATTCCCCAGTTCTGTTTGCCTGGTAACTCCTCAAATAAGAAATGATACTTGCTACATTTTAATTAATTCATTTTAATTTAATTCATTGTTGATGATTATTTTCTAATTATCTGTAAATCACCTAACAATCCACAAATGTTTTTCCTCGCCTCCTTCTTTGTGATAAATAAACTAATGTCCTCCCCCACATGCACATGTACTAATTCTAGAACCTGTGAATTTCTTACCTTATGTGGTAAAGGGACTTTACAGATGAGATTAATGGTATGGAGTTTGAGATGACAGTATACTGGATTATCCAGGTGGGCCCAATCTAGTCACACGAGTACTTAAAAGCAGAAAACCTTCCCCAGGTGTGCCAGAGGTAGATCAAGGTTTCTGAGAGAGCCAAAGTGTTACTGATATAAAGATGGAGGAAGGAAGCCAAACACACTGGCCGGCACCTGTAATCCCAGCCACCTGGGAGGCTGAGACACAAGGATCATGAGTTTGAAGCCAGCCCGGATAACTTAGTGAGACTCTGTCTCAAAATTAAAAATTGAAGAAAAAAAAAAGTAGGAAGGAATCATAAAGCAAAAAAAGAGTGCAGCCTTTAGAAGCTAGAAAAGACAGAAAGCAGATTCCCCACCTCTACCATACTCCACAGTTTCCAAGGTGTATTGCTAACATCTTGATTTTAGCTCAGTGAGATCCATGTTGTACTTCTGACCTTCAAAACGGTTAAGAAGATAAATTTGGGTTGCTTTAAACCACTAAGTGTCTGGTACTTTGTTAAAGCTTCCATAGGAAACTAATACCTTCTCATTGCTGTCTTCCTCCTCTTTTGTAAATTTATACTAACATAGGTTATTCTTCAAATTCATTTTTGGTCTTGGGGCTTAATTTGCCAAGACATAGGAAACTAGTATAAGTCTGGTGAATTTCAGGAGATCATCAATCTCCCAATAACAATTATCTTCATTAATATAGGTTACAATGAAATATCTCCAAAGCAAAACTTTGTTAGACTTGTCCTGACTATTTTAATGACAAAACTGTATTTATTTTTCAAAATCTGAAATTCATCCAGTCTCTACTCCATTACACCCCTGATGTAATTCAATAAAATCCTGCAGTTTTATTAAACATACTAAAATCATTATTGCAGTTATTGTGGAAGCTACATTTGTGAACCAGAGCCCACTCTGTCACATACCCATTTTGTGACTTTTAATAGTCACTTTCATTTCTTAGTACTTCAGTTTTCATACCTAGAACAATAAGAATTTTTTTTTTTTTTGAGCTAGGGTCTGCTATGTTGTCCAGACTTGCCTCAAATTTGCAATCCTCCTGCTTCAGCCTCCTGAGAAGCTGGGATTACAGACACATGCCACTACTCCCTGATAAATAAGGACATTTGATAAAAATAATCTGTATCTAAAGTCTCTTTATTCCTCTAAATTGCTATGTTCAATCATAGTACAGACCAAGAAAAAAATTCTGTTTCCTTGCAAAAGGATAAACTGATTGAAATACAGTTCTTAAGTCCTACATGCACGCCAGCACCTCTACATGAAATGCATTTTCCTTCTCCTTTATTTCCTTTTACCACTTATATCTTCAGCTAGTAAAATCCTACTCTGCTTTCAAGTCCCAAATCAAATGCCACTTCTCATGAAAACTTCCTTGATCACAGCATCAGGAGTTAATCTTGCTCTTGTCTGAAATACTACAGCACTCATTGCCTGTAGGCTTAGCACAGACAGTTATTATTATTTTTTTGTTATTGTTGCGATGTCTTGCCACTCCAACCAGATTGCAGCTCTCTGAAGATTGGGACCATGTTCCTTGTTATTTGCCAATAGCAAGTGTTCAGTAAATATCCTGCCTTTCCTATTATAAAGGAAGTGGTGTTCTACTCCTACCTAAAGCCTACCTCTTGACTTCTAATTCCTTCTTCTCCTGCCTCTCACAGACTCAATGACATCCATTATCCCCCATCGCTCCTTCTCCTTTGACTTCAACTTCTCTTCCAGCCTGTCCATTGGCTCGCTATATCTCATTTTAAAAAATTCTATCATCTATCTGTCTGTCCTACATCCAACTCGAGCTACATCATTGGACCTGAAAAATTTGATGAAGGAGTTGACTTGTTCCCATCTACAGCCTCCCCTTCACCTATGCTGTTCATGATTCTGCCCACTTCAGTCTGGTTTCCACACCCACCACTCCAAGGTTACCAGTGCTGTCCAGGTCACCATCGCCAATGGATATCTACTATGCTTATGTTCTAAGCAGCAGATTCTGCAATTGACCATAACTTCCTCCTTGAAACACTCTCTCCCTTTGCCTTCCACTGGATGTTCCTTTAGTCTCCTGTATCAGTTCACTCTCTGTTATTCACCACTGAAATATTTCCCTTCCTTAGAATTATATCTTGGACCCCCTCCCTCAATTTCTCCATGTATTGATCAGCTTTTTGTTTTTGTGACCAAAATATCAGAGGGGGGGGGGACTACTTAGAGGAGGAAAAGTTTATTTTGGACTCACAGTTTCAGAGGTTCAGTCCATGGTTGGCCAACTCCATTGCTTTCAGCCAGAGAGCATCATGATAGAAGGGCATGGTAGAGTCAAAGTGCTTACCTCATGGTAGCTGGGAAGCAGAGAGGGAGTGAGGAACCAGGGAGAATATAAACAAAGAGAGACAGGAAGAGGCCAGGGTCCTGATAACTCCTACAAGAACGAGCACAGCACCACTGACTTGACTCTCTCCACTAGGTCCCACCTCCTAAAGGTTGGAGCACCTTTGAAGAACACCAGGGGTTGGCCTAACACTTAGGCCTTTGGGGGACATTCTGGATCTAAACTATAGCACCATTTTAAATATATGATCAACATAAGACATTATGTGATACTCCACATTTTTATTTTCATACTAAGTCCTGTGTGTGTTTTACATTTAAGGACTACCTCAATCCAGACTAGCCCCATTTCAAGAACTTGGTGCCTGTTTGTATCTAGTGATTACCTTATAAGGCAGAGCAGGTCTACACACTGGTCTAACAGCACATACTGTTCTCCTACCCTCTTCTCTAGTTCCCACCTCATGATATCACCAGGTAATAGGTACTCATCCCTCATAAATCAGGAAGTCCTTTCATAATCCCCCAAAGCAGAGAAAGTGCCCCTTGTTCCATGTCCCTAAAGCATCTTGAATGTCTATTTCATAATACCCACCACACACAGAATTATTTCTTCATCCTGCTATCAGCTCCATGAGCAAAGTGTCTGCCTTGTCCAGAGCTACATCTAGCTAACACCTGGCACGTGAAAGTTCTTCAAGATGTATTTGATGAAATAAATTTAAGGCAACTTCCAGGATAATTAAAAACAGTTCTTTACATTGCTATTTCCATCATAAAATTTCTTAACAGTCATAACCTAATTAATGGGATTTTACCATAGTGCTCAGTACTAGGGATCATGTTGCACAGCATAGACCACAGAGGTAGGACCTCATGGCAGTGTTATGAGACACAGCACATACCTGTTGCTGCTGCTACTGACTGATGCATTCTTGCACATGTAGCATTGTTTGTTACAAAATTCAAAATGTACAGAAGTGAAGACAAAGTCTTTCTTAGCTGGGTGCAGTGGCACATTCTTGTAATCCCAGAGATTTGGGAGACTGAGGCAGGAGGATTGCAAGTTTGAGGCTAGCCTCAGCAACTTAGAGAGGCCCTGTGTCAAAAAAAAGGGGGTGGGCCTGAGGATATAGGTCAGTGGTAAAGTGCCTCTGAGTTCAATCCCTAGTTCTCCACCACAAAAAAAAAGTCTCTCTTCATCCCTATTTCTAAGTTATTCCCTCCCTAAAGACAACTATTACTGGTTTCTCATTTTTATTTCTCCCACCTTCTTCTCATGGATAAAAATCATTTCACAGGCTAACATTTTTCAGTTTTCTCAATAATGTGAAGAATGAAAAAACCAATAATCCTTCCTTAGGAGACACCCTGTAGACTATTGTCTGCTCTCAGGCATGCTCTAGAGAATTCATATATTTCTGTACTTTAATTAAAATGAGGAAGCAGTAGAATTTAGAATTGGAATTCTTTCAGCCAAACAATTATCCTTACCTGGGGTATTTTCCACTTAGATATTATTAATCAGTAATTGGCATAATAAAGTTCTTTATTCTTATGTATCATTGGCTATGTAAGAAGTATTAAATACCCAAATCCATCCTTTTATATGAAGTCTAGGTGTTGGTATCATTGTGTCTATTTTTTAGACAGGAAATTTCAATGCAAAATACTTTGACCAAGGGCAAAAAGATAGCAAATATTTTCAGAGCTATAGTCTCTGTTTTTGTTACTGTTGATTAAACCCAGGGGTGCTTAACCACTAAACCACATTCTAAGCCCTTTTCATTTTTTATTTAGAGATTTTTAAATTTAGACACAGGGTCTAAGTTGCTTAGGGCCTCACTAAATTGCTGAGGCTGGCCTTGAACTTTCAATCCTCCTGCCTCAGTCTCCTGAGTTACTGGGATTCCAGGTGTGTGCCACTGTGCCCAGCAATCACTGATTTTTATTTTCATTCCATGGTAATATCCTCAGCTCTCTGGAGAGAACAAAGCCTCAGCAGACCCTACAAAACAGAAGAGGAGCCAGAAACCAAAAGATGTTTGGGACCCATCTGCCTAAATCCTTCCTCTTCCCTATCTTTGATCACTCTGGCTGTAAAATAGAACTATAATTAGTTTGGGCTTCTTTTATTATCACCAAGTACAGATATGAAATTTTAATATCTGTTAAAGTTTCATTAAAAAAATCGTTTCAAACCCTTCAAATGTTGCTGTTTGAATGACACATTTTTATAAGCATTTTTAAAAAGTAAGTTAGCATTACGAATTAAAAACCTAAACACCACCCATTTAAGGGACTAACTTAGGAATATTACCTCCTTGAATATCTCTTAAGGGAATAATTTCAAGCATAAAGATGTTCATCACGGTGTTATTTATAACAGCAAATAATTGTCATACTCCAAAAAGGCAAAGTAATGGTAAAATAGTAATTTAAAATAATATCACTAAGATTATGTGCTACTTTGTAACAAAGCGGATTATATATAAAGCAAAGAAAATTAGGACACAAAATTATACATATAAGATCAAAAGAAAATATTTATTTATTTATTCATAGTACTGGGGACAGAACCTAGGGGCAATTTACCACTAAGCTACATCCCCAGCTCTTTTTATTTTTTTTTTAGACATAGTCTTGCTAAGTTGCCCAGACTGGCCTCAAACTTGCAATCCTCCTGCCTCAGCCTCCTAAGTCATGAGAATTATAGGCATGCACCCCCACACCCAGCAGGATATATAAATTTTAAAATCCTCTAGGTAATTAGACAATAAATGATATTTTCATTCTTACTATATTAATTTAAATAGTGTGTTTTGGGACTGGGGATGTGGCTCAGTGGTAGAGTGGTTGCCTGGCATGTGTGAGGCCTTGGGTACAATCTCCAGTATGGGGGAGGGGAAGCAATAGTGTATTTGAAGATGATAAGTCATGTGGGAAAAATGAAACTGAGAAAAGGAAAAGGAGTTAAGGATTGCAATTTTACAGAGAGTAGTCAGGGAAGATATCATTGACAAAGTAATGTAGTAGAAAAGACATGAACCAAGTGAGGAGTACATAGGGTATCTTGGGCAGAGCTTTCCAAGCAGTGGGAACAGACAAGTGCGAAGGCCCTGAGGCAGGAACAAGCCGGTTGTGTTCAAGAAACAAAGGGAAGCCAGCGTGGCTGAAGTGGAGGACACAAAATGGAAAACAGGCAGAATCTCTGAGGGCTGCCGTGGTACTCGCCTGTAATCCTAACGACTAGGGGTACTGAAACAAGAGGATCCCAAGTTCAAGGCCATCCTCAGCAAACTAACAAGACCCTGTCTCAAAATAAAAAATTAAAATTAAAAAAGGACTTTACCACAATGGTAAAGTTCCCCTAGGTTCAATTCCCAGTACCAAAAAAAAAGAAAGAAAAATGAATGAAAGAAAGACAGAAGAAGAAAAGAAGGAAAGGGAGGGAGGGAAAAGCAAAGCTTAAGAAGAACAGGAACGCAGGCCACGTTGTATGGTGCCTTGCTGGCCATGTGTGGTCTTTGGTAGTTCCTCTGAATAAGATGAGGAGCCTTTGAAGGTGGAGGGTAGAGGAGTCAAGTGAGCTGATTTATGCTGTAACAGCCTCCTCTGGGAGGTTGATAGGGGCGAGGAGGCTGCTGCTACAACCAGACAACTAGAAATGATGATTAGACCAAGAAACTAATAGTAGAGGTAGTTAAGAATCAGCTGGGTTCTGGAATATTTTGAATGTTGAGCCAATAGGAATTCACAGCTTGTAAGATATCAGGAAAAATGTAGTCAGATTAATTCAACTGCATTGGCAGGTTTCAAACTCATTTTGAACAATGAAGTTCTAGTGTACTTTTTGGTCCAAGTAATTAACTCAAAAAAGGAAATTCCAAGCTAGGCGTGTATTTATAATCCCAGTATTCAGGGAACTGAGGCAGGAGGATCCCATGAGTGAGTCCTATACCAGCCTGGACACTACAGGAAAACCCTGTCTCAAAACCAAAGGAAAAAGAGAAAATTACGAAATGTCTGTTAGAATATATAAAAGAGACCCGATGTGATGGCGCATGCCTGTAATCCCAGTAGCTCTGGAGGATGAGAAAGGAGGATCACGAGTTCAAAACCAACCTCAGCAAAAGCGAGGTGCTAAGCAACTCAGTGAGATCCCGTCTCTAAATAAAATACAAAATAGGACTGGGGATGTGGTTCAGTGGTCAAGTGCCCCTGAGTTCAAACTCCATTACCCATCTCCTCGCAAGAAAAAGAATGTACAAAAGAATTTTGACCATAAATTACATGGGTGGGCATATCATGTTACAATATTCGAGGGACCTACTGAAGTTCATCCTCAGCCCTGTGGATTTTATTTATAATGAATTTTTATTAAAAACCTCTGCAATTATTTTCCTCTTTCCTTAGTTTTTTTTTATTTGAAAGTCACAACAAAACTGCTAAGATGGAAAGGGCTCCCTTATAATCAGTTTGCAAAAATAGTATGCCCTGCATCCAAATAGACCTTTAAGACCATCACAGGCCCTGTGACATGATGCACACCTCCGTCCCCAGTGACCTCTGCTATGTGCACCACCCAATGAGAAGACACCACCTTCCTCCCATCTTTTCCACCATTTAGCCTGCTGAGTGACTGCTGAGGCTGACAGGTAATGTTCGTCAGGTTTACTTCTCTGGTTGGTGTGATTTGATGCACAGAACTTTTTGAAAGAGAAAGTTTTCTCCACTCATGTTGATAGCAAGTCACTCCCTGACTCACAATCAGCCAGAAAATCCAACCTACTCTGTAAGACTTGAGAGATTCTCCCAGGCATATCTGCCAGGCAAATGAATAGTAGAAGTTAGAAATATTTAAACAGAGAAAGAAGAGCAGCAATCTTCATGAATTCTTCTCACTCTTGGCCGAAAGTTTGATTGATTGTCAAAGGAGACAAGACTTTTTCATCACCCTGAATGCTTATACTGTAGGGTTTTCTGCAAGTGTTTCTTTTTGTAATCTCTTCAACCTAGTGAGTCAGAAAGTACCTATATCCTACAAATTGCATCTATACTGTGAATGTTTGTATTGCCTACATAGTCTCCTGTATTGTTCCTTAGTAATTTCTTATCTACAGTCCTTGAAGTAGAAATCAAATTCCTGACCTCCTGTAGGCAAGGATCTTATCATGCCTGTTTTTCTATCCCTTCCTAGACCTGTAAGAGTGAGGGTCAATAATTATCATTATTATGCTACTTACAGACATTAAGACACAACATAAAATGAATACTTTCACATGCACACAAACACACACAGGTAGCTAAACAAAGGGGTAAACTATACACATATTTAGTTTCCTATCCTCAAACTTCTATGGAAAATTAGCATATTATGTAGTGCTGTTTTTCAAATGTAAATAATTTATGGACCATTTTAAGGGAAAGATAGTCTCACAGACCTCCGAGGTCATCTAAATGATTTTTATTATAATGATATTCTTAATGTATATAGACTTAGCTAAAAAGAATGTTTGCATACAGACGCCATGCAACAATACAACTAAAATGAACTTGTAGATCAACAAATGCAGGAAACTCATAAAATTCAAATGAACAATTTTAATTTAATGGGACAAATGCAGAATGGCCACCCCACCCCACAGTGTGAATGTGGCGCTCACTGCCAATATGCAGATTCTTCGAGTTAATTTGCCAACTGTGTGCTTTGCAATGACTCAATGCTTCCATGGTTTGTCTCTATTTAAATCACACAGAACCTTCCTTTTTACATCCTGTGATGAAGTCATTTGGCCTTTAGTTGGTGAGAACTCAACATTCACATATCAACCGCTTGTGTATTCTCTCTTTTTAATCATTGGTCTATGACAAATAAAGGAGCTGTTATGTTTGATTATGAGGTGTCCCCACCGTTCCTGTGTTAATACAGGAATGTTCGGAGGTGAAATCATTAGATTGTGAGAGCTGGAATCTAATCAGTCCATCCTAGTTTGAATGGACTTACCAGGTGGTAACTACAGGTTGGTGGGCGTGACTGGAGGAGGTGGGTCATGGGGGGGGGGTGCCCTCCTCCTGCAGTCTCTCTCTTTCTCTCTTCTCTTCCTGGCCACCATGAGGCCAGCAGTGTTCCTCCACCTTGCTCTTCTGCTATGATATTCTGCCTCACCTCCATCTACATTGATGGAAACGACCGTCCATGGACTGAATCTCTAAACCTGTGAGCCAAAGTCAACTTCTCCTCTTCTAAGTTGTTCTTGTCGGACATTTTGGTCACTGTAACAAAAAGCTAACACAATATCACTCCCTGGCACCGACAAAATTCTTAACACAGACAAAAATGCAAGCCCTGTAAATAAGCAACAGCTCTCCATTAAGCTGATCACCCAAATGAACCAAATATGTTGCTATTCATTTATTATTTGCCATCAAAATGAAAACACAAAATTAAATTCTTGTGGAGAACTTGAGGCCCCTTGAGAATATGACTACAGACTTTCAAGGATCTTCAAACCCTAATTTGAGAAATATGAGTGAAGTGTAAAAGGTCCTTGACTTAGAAAAGTCTGGATAAAAATTCCAGCCCTGACATTTACAGCAAGTGGGCCTAGAATGTTTACCTCATAAACCCGTTAGAAAGATTAAATAAAATCACAGTCATAAAATTTATTTGTGAGATAATCTTTACAGCAAGTTAGAAGATGGCTTAGCCAAATAACCTGGAAAACATAGTACAAGAGAAAGTGCTGTCTAATGCTTGCTGCAGCTTGCCATCCCAGGGAGCAGGAGCAAAGGGAGGACATGGGTTGTGCAGTAATCATCATGGCTAGGAATATTCTAGCACTCCTTTGCCCAGTTAGGGTGTTTGAATTTAGAATACAATTAGAAAAATAACAGGGTGCAATTTTAACTTTAAACTACATGCTGAATTATTCTATTTTCAAAATAGAGCCAACCTTTGCCCTGCCCACAATTCTTATAAACAGAAAAAACAAAAAATTATTCCCAAAGACTATTTTGGTCATGTGTTAATGAAAGCATATTTGCTAAAACTAGTTGCCTGATTTGAAATGCAAAACTTTAGAAATGCAAACATGACTGCAAATATGTGAAGTACAGTGTCTTACACATGTGGCCCTAATTGAGATGCAATCCTGCTGAAATTAATAAAACAAATTCTGAAATAGACCAAGAAGTAAAAGGTACAAAATGGTTAGTTGTTCTTAGTTTATTATCAAGATTAATCTTATTTTACCTATAAAAGATGACTGCAGAAAAAAATATCAAAGGCTTTCCCTGCTGTGTGTTCCTTCATTTTTCCCACTCAGCTATTTTGCAGTTGTCATTTCTCACTTCCAGGCTCTGTGCCTATTCTTAGACATTCAATAGCACCAAGTGTAAGCCACTTGGTGTTAGGCATGAATTAGTGAACAGTAATCTCTTGTAGGCAGGCAGGGTCCAACGGGATGAGTGGTATAGGTGGGTTTTGTGGTAACACTGCTGAGTGGAGTAAATGAAGGGTGCTCTTTGGACACCAGTTGGGAGAAGGTGCCTCGGGGGTTTTAAATATTCTACCCACCATCACAGTCCTTGAAGAGGCAGCCACCTGAGTAGGAGAAAGGACCCCCTTGAGAGTGGGCAGAACAAACTCAATCAAGTGAACACAGTGTTTTTGGAAAATTAGTGAGGCAAGACTCAGAATTAAGAGCCCAAAAGTAAAAAGGGGATGTTTCACCTCAGACCCAACCAAATAAGAGAAAAACAATGGAGAATATAAAGAACAGAACCCAATACAAACAAACATGGAAAACCCCTTAGCTACATCAATTTGCAGTGCCCCTGCTTTATTAGGGAGGAAAAACTAGAGGAACTCAGAAAAATCCCTCATACTATGGCTTATAAAAAGATGAGGGTATCCTGTTGCAGTGGTGTATGCCTATAATGCCAGCAGCTCAGGAGGCTGAGGCAGGAGAATCACAAGTTCAAAGCCAACCTCAGCAACTCAGCAAGGCCCTAAGCAACTCAGCAAGACCATTCTCAAAATTTAAAAAATTTAAAAAGAGGGCTGGGGATGTGGCTCAAGCAGTAGCACGCTCGCCTGGCATGCGTGCGGCCCGGGTTCGATCCTCAGCACCACATACAAACAAGGATGTTGTGTCCGCCGAAAACTAAAAAATAAATAAATAAATATTTAAAAAAAAAATTTTAAAAAGAGCTGGGGATGTGGTTCAGTCCTTACGTGCTCCTTGGTTAAATTCTCTCTCTCTCTCATTATATATATGATGAGTGCAAACTACGTGTATTGGCTTTATCTTTAGAGTGTGGGCCCAGTTATAAGTGAATAAGTAAATCCTACAGTTCTTGTTATGTAGACATCTGGAAATGTCCAACTTTGTCAGGACCCTGATTGCCAACATAGCCAAAATTGATAAGCAACACTTCTCAGGTCCATGTGCAAGCCTATTTTACATATGTAGCACTATTATTTTGTTTGACCAGAACCCATTCTTCTTTCCAAGAAAGAAACCCCCTTCTTGGAACTTCTCCTTGTGCTTCAGATGGAGAGATCTACCATATTATATATGACCCCAATCCCACTGAAGAGATCCTTCCCTGAGATTTATCTATCTGGAATTAAGGAATAAAATCAGTCCTTCTTTGATGTTTTAGTGCACAGTAGGTGAATCTCAAGATCCACAAGGAGAATGACTCAGACAGCCAAGAGGAATAAAGATGTAGGCACAGAAGGAAGGAATCCCAGCAGGGTGTGGTAGGGCTTGTCTATAATCCCAGTGATTTGGGAGGCTAAAACAGGAGGATTGCAAATTCAAGGCCATTCTGGGCAACTCAGTGAGATCCTGTCTCAAAATAAAAAATAAAAAGGGCTGGAGATGTAGCTCAGTAGAAGAACACCCCTTGGTTAAATCCCTAGTACTGCAAAAAGAGAGAGAGGGAACCCGGGTGGTACTTGGGTTCTGATTCCAGTTTTATTTTGTTTTAGTGAATGTATGGTGGGGGGGGGGCAGAAATGTAGCTCCATGGTAGAGAGTTTGCCTAGTATACATGAGGCCCTAAATTCAATCTCCAACACACACACACACACACACACACACACACACAATTCCTGCTTCTTGTCTTTCACATAGATTGACTTTCAACCTCTCCTTCTATCACTTAAAATACCCCATGTGAGTGTGGTAGTGCTACTAGTGACTCAGGAGGCTAAGGAGGAAGACTACGGTTTTGAGGCCAGCCTGGACAACTTAGCAAGACCCTGTCTCTCTCTCTCTCTCTCTCTCTCTCTCTCTCTCTCTCTCTCTCTCTCTCTCTCTCTCTTTTTAAGTTGAGGAGGGTAAAGGCTGGGAAAGGAACTCAGTGGTAGTACATTCCTGGTTCAATCCCCAGTTTTAAACAAGATTCCAGGGCTGGGGCTGTAGCTCAGTGGTAGAACACTTGCTTAACACCTGTGAGACACTGGGTTCCATCCTTGGCACCACATTAAATAAACAAACAAACAAATGAATAAATAAATAAAGGTGTACATCTACAACTAAAAATATGTATTAAAAATCCTTAAAAAAGAAAAAAAATCCAATATCCTCTCAATAAATTTCCTCCTTATTCCTAAAACCACTGAACCTGGATATCTAGAAACAGCAATCAAGGCGATTCTGAATAATAAAACACTATGTGGCTATTGTCTTACTCTTCAAAGGATGAACATGAAAATGTACCTTAGCTAATTAACAAACTAGATGATGATTCCCAGTTACAGCTTTAGCTAACCTTGATAGGTGGCTAACCATCAGTTTAGCCTCAAGGGTTAAAGCCAAATGAAAGCAGAAGGAAGAAAAAAAAAAACAAACTTGGTTTCCACATTGTTGGATTTCCACACTAATGAAAGGGCAATTGCTATAGGAGATAGTGGGAAACAGAGAGGATTTTCAAAGAGGTCCTCTGTCTTTCATTCTTTTTTTTCTCTTATTATATTTTTAAAACTCCTTTGCTTCTGAACTCTTTGCTCCACAGGCAGTGCAGCTGGGGAAGCCATGGGTGGTCTCCTCCTCAATCCACCAAGATGACTCGCCTCCTGGTCATTGCCCCTAACTAAACAAGGTCCAAGGCTGGGAGAAATCAAAGGAGTTATTTTTACAAAAGAAGTGTTTTTTGCATGCTGTGCAGGGACATTATGGGATTGTCTGGCTGAAAGCTGGGATGTCTGAAACAACTGGCAGAAGGAATAGCGGCCCAAGATCCCTAGGCTTGGCTCTTCCCCTGCCTTTCCTTCACTCCTGCCACCCACCGCCAGTCCCACACCCAACATGGTGGCAGAGATGTCAGTTGCTGTCTGGTTCAAAACGGCCTTGGAATCCCCCCTAAGTGTTCACAGTCAGGAAGTTCAAAGTTTTTGCTTGTTTGTTTGGTACTGCTTTTTCTTGAAGGAAATATTCAGTCGTCACAGCACCATCATCAACATCTCCCACCATGTCAGTGACTGGGAGATAAAGGGGACAGAGTCCCACAGAAGGTGGAGAAAACAGATGTAAGACTTGATCTGCTGAGCAACCTCTGCCTGGTATCCCCAGCTTGGCCAGGCCAAGAAAGAAAAGAAAAAAAAAAAATCCCATAAGGAATGGGTCTGGGAAGTGTAGGATTAGTGGTTATTTTTTTTTTTTTAAATCTGAAATCTTCACATACACTTATCTTCCACACAGTCATCCTTCCCTCACCATCTCATTGTGGAAGAAGTGTAAATTAACTTATCATTTCCCCTTCTTCCTTTCCCATGTGATAAGACTGACCTGTTGTTAGCCAAATGCAATCTAGATGGTGAGAATCAACAATCACAGAAAGAAAGGCCCAGAGGAACCCTTCACAAATGAGTTGGCTCTCCTGTACCCTGTGGGGAAGGACCATGCCCAAACAGAGTAACTTCATTTAAGGTTATACAAGCTAGGCTACCTTTTCATAGTGCCATTGAGGATTATTATTTCTTCTTATTATTGAAAATACTTTTACTGCCAGGCAGGGAGGCTGAGGCAGGAGGATCAAGAGTTCAAAGCCTCAGCCTCAGTGAGGCACTAACCAACTCGGCGAGACCCTGTCTCTAAGTGAAATACAAAATAAGGCAGAAAATACTTTTGTTGAGGCTGCAGCTGTAGATCAGTGGTAGAGCACTTGCCCAGCATGTGTGAGGCGCTGGGTTCAGCACCATATAAAAACAAATAAAATAAAGGTATATTTTTAAAAAGAAAATACTTTCACTGATAGGTAAGCCAGAGAAGCCACTTGTGATCCCAGCAACTCAAGAGGCTGAAGCAGGAGGATTACAAAGTTCAAGGCCAGCCTTAGCAATTTACCAAGACCCTCAGCAACTTAGGAAGACCCTGTCTCAAGTTTTTAAAAAAATAACTAAAAGGGCTGGGGGTGTAGCTCAATGTAAAGCACACCTGGGTTCAATTCCTAGTACCAAAAAATAAAAGTGAAAGTGTTGGTACCTGAATTGTTTTCAGATCTACTGTTTATTATTTTTCATTGTTCTTAAGACTTTAATCAAAGATTTCACAGCACTTGGGCAGAATCTTGGTGGATGTGTTTCGCAAAAGGGCTTTCATTTATGTTAACAGTGATTTCTGTTAAAGAAAACCAGAGCTGGAGAGTAGTTTGAGTAGTAAAAAACAGATTTTATTCAGGAAATATTGCAGTAGGGTTAAAGAAACATCGGTATAAAATTGGTTTGATTCCAAAAAGATCAAGGACAAATGGAGATTTATCACTAAAGATAGGCTTGAAGGTGGATGGGTAGAATATTACCAAGAGGAGGCTTCAGGGCTTCCTGCACTCAGGCTGAAGGTGACCAAGGTGATCTGATACTAGGGGGAAAGGATGGGATGTGATCACAGACCCAAGGGTTTTCAAATATTGAGGGTGGGGATTCTCTCTTAGCTGACTTAACAGGATTCTTGTTAAAACTGGGTGACACAGGCCCACACTGAAGTCCAAGGTCAAAGCCTCCTTGAGACCTGGCTTCAAGGAGCCTGAACCAAGTTTGGTCAAGAAGAGAGTCCCTGTCACTTTTATCATCCAGATTTATACAGCCAGATGAACGACATCACCTTGAGAGCAGTCTCTAGAGGAGAAGGGACTAATGCTGAGATTGTGTAAAGTACTTTTGGGTCCTCCATAAGCACTGCCTACAGAAGAAGTCTGTGTTTTGGAGCAAACCAGATCTAGGTTTTAACTCTTGCCTTGACATTTATTTGCTATCTGATAATTAATTCCTCAGCCTGTTCCATCATCCACAAAATGGTGTTACTAATACCTACCTGTCAGGATTATTGAGAGATTTAAATAAGACAGTGATGTGAAGCATTTTGTATAACATGGGGAACACAAATAGGCTAAATAAATAGCTATTCTAAAGGCTGCATCTGAATTGCCAGTGTTCTCTTAAGTATCTCCATTGGTACAATCTTGGTTTTCTTTTTTCTTTTTGTGTTGGGAAGTGAACCCAGTGGAAATCTACCCACTGAGCTACATCCCTGACCCTTTTTATTTTTTATTTTGAGAAATGATCTCACTAAATTGCTCAGGCTGGCCTCAAACTTGCAATTCTCCTACCTCAGCCTCCAGAGTTGCTGGGATTACAGGCATACACTAAACACACCCAACTAATGAAGTTTACCTCCTACCAATGAGGCTACATTCTGTCGTATTACCTGGGAATTGGTTCTGAAGAAATGGCCAAAAAGCATTTCCGACAGTGGTTTCCATGACTTTCATGATGATTGCCAGCTTCTCCTTCAAGTCTCCACAGCTTTACCATCCGCTGCTCTTCTATGCCATGTATACCCTCAGCTCCAGCATCAATGTCAACCAAGGCTGGTTGGCTCACCATCCAGGTGGAACCTTAACATTTAGACACCTTCCTGAATTTGGTTCCTGGTGATATACTCATAAGGGCTGGGACTCTCGAATCAGCCCCTGAATCACTCTGCTGACCTGGTGCCCAAGCATTATACATGTCACCTTCTTATGAAACACTCTTACCCACAGCTTCCAATACTGTCCCAGTTTATTCAACTGGATCCTTCCCAAAGCCCCAGTTCTGCCAAATTCCTTGCTAAGCCCTCCCTGCTCCCCCAGCTCTCCCCTGGCATGCCAATTTTCCTGCCGTATGAACTAGGTGCTGCAGCACAGGGTGAGAATCCCTCGATGGAAATTTAGCCAAACTCTTTCTTGGAAACAACAGAATTAAACACAAACTAGGTCCCACAGAAAAGTTATTTGTTAAAATATGTTTGAATTGGACAGAGGAGCAGGAAAGATGGGACAACCAGGCTGAGTAAATGGGCAAGAATCAGAAAAATTAGCCAGGCATGATGGTACACGCCTATGATCCTAGAGCCTCAGGAGGCTGAGGTAGGAAGATCAGAAAGTTGAGGCCAGTCTCAGCAACTGAGTGAGACCCTGTCTCAAAACAGAAAGGGCTTGGAATATAACTCAGTGGTCTAGCAATCTTGGGTTCAATCTCTAATACCAAAAAATAGGAAGGAGGGAGAGAGGGATAGAGGGAGGGAGGGAGAAAGAGAGACAAAGAAAGAAAAAAAAGTAGACATTAGTTAGAATCAAAATCAAGCCCAGCCCTTCTGGCAAGGACATTGTGGCCACCACCAAAGGTTAGATCTAATGGCTGAACTTAGCTGCTGGCACTGCAGACATATTCCACATAGATTCCCCCTTGTGCCTGCTTCTTTGCTGCACCGAAGACTGGGGTCAATCTGAAAGGTCTATCCTAGGTCACATGCCAATGCCCTCCCTTTAAGAGAGCCTGGAAAAGTATTTGGCATTCTCAGATTTTACAATAGGTGGCCCAAAACCAAGTATGCACTGTAGGTAACCGGCTGTCCACAAGGACTCACATGCTGCTTCTGCTTAGAAGAGGACATCCATTCCAATATAGTAAGCGTTGGCTCACTGGAATTTTTAAAATTTGGAGCACTTTCTTGGGAATCTTTAGAGGATGTTAAACCTTCAGACTCAGAAATTTCACTTCTCTGTCTATAATTTGGGTAAAATGAGAAACAGACTAAGATTTCTTCAAAAATACATTAATTGTAGTTATTACTACTAAAATTATGTGTTGCTTAACAAAGGGATATGTTCTGAAAAATACATCATTAGGTGATTTTGTGGTTGTGCTAACATCACAGAATATAATTCACAAACCTAGGTGGTATGCATCTACACACCTAGGCCATAAGATAATCTTATGAGATCACAATCAAATAGGTGGTCTGATGTTGACTAGAACATCACTAGTTGCATGTGACTATATTTCAAACATTTAGAAAAATAACTAAATATTACCTGCATGCAGTGGCATACACTTGTAATCCCAGCAACTCAGGAGGCTGAGACAGGAGGATCAAGAATTTGAGACCAGCCTAATCAACTTAGTAATACCCTGTCTCAAAAAAAAAAGTGTGTGTGTGGGGGGGGTGGTAAGGAGTAGCACAGTAGGAAGAACACTTACCTAACATGCATAAGACCCTAAATTCAATTTCTAGTACCACAAAAAGAAAAAAATAACCTAAAAGTTTAACAGAAGATGATTTAAAAATTATGGTACATTTGCTTAATGGCATATTATGTAGCCGTTAAAATTATAATAAATAAATATATGTTTTGTAAAGTATGTAAAAGCATCTTTTTTGGGGGGGGTGATTACTGGTACTCTACCACTGAGCTATATTCTAAGCCCTTTTATTTTTTGAGAGAGGGTCTCCTTAAATTGTCCAGACTGGCTTTGAACTTGTGATCCTCCTGTCTAAGCATCCTGAGTTGCTGGGATTTCAGGCCTGTACTACCACACCCAGCCAAGTAACTTTTTAGTGAGAGATTTTTCTTTTTTTTTTTTTTCTTTGTACCAGGGATTGAACACAGGAACACTTAACCACTGAACCATATCCCCAGTCCTTTCTATTTTTTATTTTGAGACAGGGTCTTGCTAGGTTGCTTAGGTCCTTGCTAAATAGCTGAGGCTGGCTTTGAACTTGCCATCCTCCTAAAGCCATTGGGATTACACGCATGCACATGAGGCACTTTTTCAGCACATGAGGGAATATGCAAACACTCAAACTAAGAAAAAATAAGCTAATCAGTATAAATATAGAAGATTTGAACAAGGTTCATAAACTTGGCACCACTGTCAAAAGGAACTCTCCCACCAGCATCTACCGAAAAACTTTTTAGGTGCACTTGGAACATTTACAAAAGTAACATCCACTGGACAGCAAAGTAAATGTCAGCAACTTCTACCAGGCTGAGAGATGAATCTGTTCTCTTGACATCATAGAGTTGTGCTAACATATCATGATTGATAGACGTATAGATACCATTAGCAAAAATGATAACTAGAATTCAAAACTATTTGGAAGGTAAGCAATACAGTTCAAAATGTCATATAGTACAAAGAATAAATAATAGAAGAATCTGGAAATTTTCCAGAACTGGGTAATAAAGACTAAGTTATACTCTGTAAGTTCTTTTGTTTTTTTGGTGGTACTAAGGATTAAATTCAGAGTTGCTGGCATTACAGGTGTGCACCACCACACTTGGCCCTTTAAGATGTTTTCTGCTACACTAATAGTTTACTAAACCAAAATAATCTGTTTTTATATAAAATAACAGTAATTTTCTTATTCAAAGAAAGAGCTGGATATAACCAGGCAAAAATGATCAAGCTCAACTTTGATTCAATCCTAACCCCTTCAAAAACCAATTCTTTCACTGATTTTTTAAATAATATTTTTAGTTGTAGATGAACACAATACCTTTATTTTATTTACTTATTTTTATGTGGTGCTCAGGATCGAGCCCAGTGCCCCACATGTGCTAGGTAAGCACCCAACCACTAAGCCACAACCCCAGACACACTCACTGATTCATTAATTTGCTGAATTAAATGCTACACAATTTGAGCAAGGAAGTTAATCCAATGAAGAGGTCTAAATCCATTTTTAGTATGCATGTGTGTTAGTCAGCTTTCTACTGCTGTGACAAAAACCTGAGCTAAATCAACCTGAAGGGAAGAAAGGTTTATTTTGAAATATGGGGTTTCAGAAGTTTCAGTCCAAGGTTGCTTGGCCCTGTTGCTTTCACATCATGGCAGGAGGGTGTAACAGGGAGGCCTGTCAACCTCATGGCAGCCAGAAGCAGAGAGAAGAAGGGGCCAGGTCCCATATGCCTTTCAAGGGCACACCCCCAAAGACCTAACTTCCTTCCACTAGGCCCCACCTAATAAAAGTTCCCTCACCTCCTGATAGTTACAAAGGCTAAGGACCAAGCCCTCAACACATGGGTCTCTGAAGAAATTCCTGATCCAAACTATAGCTGCATGTGACAGTGTTAATTCGGGATTATTAACCAGTCCTTTTCTGTTAGCAAAAAGAAAAAGAACTAACTAAATAAAGCCTTCTGACTGATTGACAACACACAGCAGAAGAGGAAACGTCACCAAAGCAGATAAAACATGACAGATGAGGGGCTGTAACTGAAATAGACTCAAAGAGCATTAACTAACCCTCTTAGTAACCTACACCATAAGGAAAGTGTCCCTAGGTTAGGAATTTAGAGAGGAGACATTTGGTGTCTGTTCCAAGCTGCACATTTTCAGCAAAAAGAAGTCTGTTCTCCCATCAGAACTCCCAATTTGAGCTCCCCCACCTATTACTCTGTGTCCTTGGGTTAGCATTAAGAACATCTGATCTCTGTGAAAGATGGTGCATATCAAACATGATAATGAATTGTGAATGTGCTTCCTAAACTGTAAAGGGCTGCATAAGTGTAAATGATTATAGTGTCATAGCATTGTCCCAGATGAACACTTATTGAGGTCGCAGCATAAGCACAAACACTCTTGGAAGGCTTTTGAAGCAACCAACTTAGAAACTGAATAGTCTTCTCTTCATACAATACCACTTCCTTGTCCTATTTCAAGTTCCATCTTTTCTTTTAAATCAAATATCTTGGTACTGAAAATAATAGTGATGGTATATTGAGCATGTTATTACATGACAGACTCCCTGCTATGTACTTTACACATATACTAATCTTCAATTCTCGTAACCCACCAAAGTAGAGACTTTCCAAGTTTCTTGGATGAGGACACTTGGAGAATTGTTAGCATTTAATTCTGGGGTGACAGGGGGAGGGAGCCAGCATGAGAAGTACCAGGAAAAAGTCCCCATTGTAAAAAAGTGCCAGGAAGTAGAGTAGAGGGGCACACATGTGCATTTCATGAAGGTTCCCAGGGGTGACTCTGTCTTCTCTGATCTTTTGTGAGAAATTAATCTACTGGGGTTAATTTATTTGGTCACACTGTTAGTGAGTACAGAACAGGCATTCAAATCTGCTGGCAAAACTCATGCTTTCTCTGTTGCTAGTTTTTTTTTTTTTCCACTGTATCTCAATAATGTGTTATATAATATAAATACAAGTTTACTTCTTATACACAAGTAACAAGTGATCTTTGTAAAAAACTCATAATAGTACAACTCCATCTATAAAGCATTTTTGCCAAAAATATCTAACATTAATCAAAGACTTTACTTTTGATACAGTAAAAACAGGTAAGACAGAAACATGTTAAATGATACTATAAGGAAACAATCAGACAAACACAAAATATTGGATAATGTATAAGACAATTAACCTGGATTCTTCAAAACTCAAATGTCAGGGGCTGGGGATGTAGCTCAGTGGTAGAGAACTTGCTTAGCATGTACAAAGCCCTGGGTTCAATCCCTGGGAAAATACTAATTATTCTTATAATAATTGAGGAAATCTAAATATATAAGAGATGCCATATAGCTCTATGGGATTGTTGCTAATATTTTTGAGTCACCTAAGATAGGTGTGATAATGATATTATGGCTACCTATGAGAAAGTACTGATTCTTAAAAAATGTATGTTAAATTATCTGGAATAAAGCATGATGTCTGTAACTTTCAAATGGTTCAGAAAAACGTGTGTGTGTGTGTGTGTGTGTGTGTAGAGAGAGAGAGAGACAGAGAGAGAGAGAGAGAGAACAAAATTGTTAATAAATCGGTGAATTTGGAAAATACATATGTTCATGGCACTATTCTTTCAGCTTTTTTGTATGTTTCATATTTTCTGAAATAAAACACTAACACAAAATTCATTAACAGGAGACCCTCTAGTAAATAAAAATTACAAACAAGTTCTGCTTGATCTGCTGGATGTTCAACTTTATTTTTTATTTGAATGCCAAGTATGAGGTGGGCCTGCACCCTCCTGTTTAGCCCAGTCTGGACCACTCCCTGGTGTCTGACACCCATGGCTCTTCTTCAGGTATGCAAACTGCCAGGGCTCTGAGGCAGGGGGCTGGGGATGTTTGACTGGGGTATTTGACTCTGTGATCTAAGTCTCCTTTGCATGAAGTCCTTTACAGTGTGGGATTAATTTTTGTATGTTGAGCATTGTTTTCTAATTGGCTTCCTCTTTTAAAATGCAAACATCTTTAAGAAAGGTAATACAATCATTCCAATCAGTTTTAAGGTAAATAATTATATAGATTGGGCATCCCTAATCCAAAAGTCAGAAATCCAAAATGCTCTAAACTCCAAAACTTTTTGAGCAGCCACATGATGCCACAGTGGAAAATTCCAAACCTCACCTCCTGTGATAAGTTGTAGTCAAAACAAAGGAACACTAAAAATATTGTACAAAATTGTCTTCTAGGGGCTAGGGATATAGCTCAGTGGTAGAATGCCTGCCTACCATGCATGAAGTTCTGGGTTCAACCTCCAGTACGGGGGGGAAAAAAAAAATTTAGACCAAGTATGGTGATACACACTTGTAATACCAGCAACCTGGGGAACTAAGGCAGGAGGATGGCAAGTTAAATGCCAGTCTAGCAATTTTAAGAGATCCATCTCAAAACAAACAAACAAACAAACAAACAGCACCAGGGGTGTAGCCCAGTGTTAGAGTACCCCTGGGTTCAATTTTCAGTATCAGAAAAAAAGAAAAAAAATATATCTTCAGGCTATGTGTATAATAAGGTACATATGAAACAAATGAATTTTATGTTTACACTTGAGTCTCATCCCCAAGATATCTCATTATGTATATGCCAATATTCCAAAACCTAAAATAAAAACAATCTGAAATGTGAAATACTTCTAGTGCCAAGCAAATTGGATAAGGGATAATCAACCTGTGTCAGAATGTCCTCTCTAGGTCTGGGGTTGTGGCTCAGTGCTAGAACACTCACCTGGACTGTGTGAGGCCCTGGGTTCGATCCTCAGCAACATATAAAAATAAATAAATAAAATAAAGGTATATATTTTTAAAAAAGAATGTCCTCACTAACTAGAGACACAAAAAATTGTGATCACACTAGGGCCTCACAAGACAGATTATGAAAAGGTGAAAAGGAAAAAAAGTGCAGGAAAAGAAGTTAATTTCACTTTGTGTGTGTGCATCCACATGCACACACATGCACAAAGTGTCAGAATTGAACCTAGGGACTTATGCATAATTAAACAAGCATTCCACCACTAAGCCAGATCCTTAGTACTTTCATTTTCTTAACAAAGTTTACCAGGGGCTCACTGAAGAAAGGACTAATTCCAGGGATGGAGCAGAGAAAATACTGTTGTACACAAAGGTGATGCTTCATACAATCATGAAAACATACCAAAAAGACAAGCCAGGTTGGAGGGGCCACCCACTGGCCAAATCTGGGAAAATTTGAGGGAAAATTAAAAATGAGAGTAATGCTGTACAAATATGGAACAATGAATCCCATTACTATACGTAATTGTAATGCACTACTAAAAAATGTGGGGGAAAAAGTGAGAGAAATAGCTATAACCCAATACGTTCTTAAATAAATATTATCTTTCTTAAATAAGTAAATGGATAGAGAAGGGAAAGCTCTTCCTACAGTAAAACATCAACTAATAAGTTTAGAAGGCATGCCCCAAATACATAAGTTTAAACCTTAATCAAATCTGGAATGAAGAACCTTCTGAAAAAAGAGAAGAGGAAGAAAAAAAAAATCACTGGTCTATAGAAAAATAGCCCAATGACATTAAAAACTGTCAAATAAAAAAATATAGTGAGAAATTTTTTCAGATAAAAGGAGACATTGCAACTCAATATAATGCATTCATCTGCATTAGAACCTGAACTGCAGGAAAAGTAGTAATTAATTATTGGGACATTTGAGAAAATCTGAACTTAAATTTGGACTATACATGGTGGCACATGCCTGCAATCCCAGTTAATGGAAAGCTGAGACAGGAGAATTGGAAGTTAGAGGCCAGCCTCAGCAATTAAACAAGACCCTGTCTCCAAAATTAAAAAAAAAAAAAATTAAAAGGGCTGGAGATGTTGCTCAGTGCAAAATCACCCCTGTGTTCAATCCCCAATACCTTAAAAAATTATAAATTTGTACTATGGATACCTACAGAGAGAAACTGGACAAGATATAAATAATTATGAATGTAAGGGGTGTATGGGGGCTTCTTGTACAATTCTTAAAAACTTTTCTTGATATGAAAGGGAATAACTGTCCCTGAACGGGTACTGGAACAGGTAGGAACAAACTCAGTCTTGTTTCCTTTTTGGTCTTTTAATTTAAAGTCAATATTTTAATAATCTCTTTGACTCTTCAGTTGGTTGCTCTCAGCCTGCAAATGGACCACTACCGATATGTAATTAAAGGAGAATAACAAATAGTTAGGATATAGATTACACAGGTGCTGACTTACAAATGCAAACGTTGTAACAGAAGATTAAGCTCCCAGGAGGCTAGAGGTGCGTGTCTTTGCTTATTGCCATCATATTTCATTAATGGTCAGAGTAACGCTGAGATCAATATTCCTGCAGTCACAGCAATGAGAAAAAATGATCCCCACCAAAACAAGATACAAAGACATTCTCAAAATGCTTCTCCCTGTATAATGAAGAAACCAGTCACTGTTAAGAATTTTAAAATTTAACAGGTTTTCTTAGCTATTATATGTTTAAGAAGTGGCATAGTTTAAGTAATCTTGAAAAGAACTGTAGGACCATATGGGGTCAGGGGATAGGAGGAAAGAGAGGGAGGCAGGCATTTGCTTATCCTGTTATCTTCTTAGCTCCTCAAGAACAAATGTTTTCCTAAGTCATTTTTTTTATATTAATGATAAAGAAAATTTAAGGAAGGATGAAGGGATATGGTAAATACCATAGAAGGCAACACAGTGTATGGCAGTCACAGAAGAAGCTTAATCATGAAATATGCATGAAGAGACTATAGAAACTAGCCTTTGGCAAGATCCATACTTAAACCAGTGGTCCCAATTCAGGTTCCTGGGCCCCAGCGAAGAGGATCAAATTCAAGAGGATTGTGTTTGGAACCTTAAAATCTGCCTTTTTTTATTTGCAAATGTTGCATGGACCAGAATAGAAGTGGTAAGAGAGGCATAGCATCTATGATATGATAAACAATGCTTATTGTATTTCAGTACTAAAATTACTTGTTATAAATTAAATGCTATACAGGGAATGGCAGAGAAATTTGTTATGACTCATTTCTACCTCTGATCTCAACTCTGAAATTGAAGCCAGGATCTCAAATATGCCAGATAAGCATTCTACCACTGGGCTACATTCCCCAGCCCTTTTTAGAATTTTAATTTGAGATAGTCTCTAAAGTGGGATCCTCTTGCCTCAGTCTCCAGAGTAGTTGGGATTACAGGTGTGAGCCACCATGCCCAGATTCCTAAGAAGACTCTCTTAAACATTTCTGCTCTTAGGTCTTCTGGTTGTAAAGAAATTTCCCATCCAATAAAAATTTTTAATAAATATTGCTCTTTTAAAATATGCTCATACTTTACATTAGAATAATGAATATTTGAAATAGAGTAATTAGCTTATTTTTAAAAAAAGTTTCTATTTTGTGCAAAATTTAAAATGATTTAACTCCTGCCAAGAGTATCAAGAATTGCATAATTTTGAAGTTAGCAGGCAGTGTGAATGGCAGCTGCATATATCTGTGTGGCTATGTGTCATGTCACTTCAGCGGATAACCAAAAGAAAATTGGGAGCCTGGAAATATAGCTCAGTGATAGAGCACTTGCCTAGCATGTGTGAGACCCTGGGTTCAATCCCTAGAATCTCAAAACAACAAAAACAATGAAACAAACAAAAACAAAAACAAATCACGTACATTAGAACTACTTGACTCCCTGTGCTCATGCAGCGGAATCACCTTGGTCATTTGATTAACTTTTTACTAAATTGGCCTCACACATTAGGAGTTTGGAGTTTTTGGAGCCCACTTATGGAGTTATAGCAGGGTTTTACTTAATGTTACTCAAATGTTACTTAAATTTAAATCTAGAAGTGATTCAAGTGAATTTTATGTTGAGATTTTAATTTTTACAGTTATAATCTTGAAAATAGCTTTCATCCTATAACAAGGTCATCCAAACTCTCATGCAATTGAAGCAAAAACCCAGCCCTTAGAATATATTCTTTTGGAATAGAAGTTAGATATAATAAAACACTTTTATAATGCATGGCCATGTACCATGCCATTAATTTTGGAGAGAGTACTCTGAAGTATTAGAGATAATTCTGAGAAAATTTAAAAGAGCATTCAAGTAGGCATAACTCTAAGTTTGTAAATATATTGCTCTAACTGAGCATGGAAAATGGGATGACTGCAAGATCATCAGCCCCATAATGTATCTTCAGGCTACAGAGACTGTTTACACCTGTGCCCTGGTATCACACCTCCACAATCGCACAGGGATGCCTATGAAGAAGTGTTCATGATTGTGCATGCTTTGAATATATGAGATGTTTGGAAAGTCATTCCTCTTTCTAATATCTTGATTGTGTAATGACCTCTAGGTATAAAAGATAAGAATTTAGCTCATTTATATTATCTTATTCCTCCCAGTATTGAGCAGTTACATCATTATTTTCAAGTTTTGTTTTGGTTATCCTTATAAATTTAAATAGCAGGTCATACTCAATTTCTCATTTCAGAGCTGGAATCAGTGTCTTGACTTCTCATTAGACAAGCTGCAGGAATCAGTGATACTATTTCTTTTTCATTGTGCATATTTTCTTGTGGTACTTGGGATTGAACCCAGGACCTCTAACCTGCTCATGCTAGGAAAGGGCTTTACCACTTAGCTACACCCCAAGCCCTTTAAATAAACTTTTTTTTTTTTAATTTTAATTGTGAGACAGGGTCTACTTAACTTGCTGACTGGCCTCTAACTTGTGATCCTCCTGACTCAGCCTCCCATGTAGCTGAGGTTTTCACCACAATGTCCAAATCCCTTCTGTGTGTGTGTGTGTGTGTGCGTGCGTGTGTGCATATATATATATTTTTTAACTTTTTACTTCTTGCTCTTTGTCAGGTACTCCATTTTTATATTCTGAAGATTAATACTTGCCTCTTAAAAAAAATAAACTAGATCTTCTTTGTTTTGATCTGAGGTTGATTGTAACAGATGTTGGTCAAAAGACACAAAACATTCAGTTATAAGATGAATAAATTCTGTACATCTAATGTACAACATGGTGACTAGTAAAAAGACAAAAACCCAACCAGAGTACTTAACTTATTAAGACTACATCAATACTGTGCACATCCCAGTGAGGTAGTATGTTAGAAATGTAATTTCTTTTTCTCTGAGGGCAGTATCATACCCCTTATCTATGCAAAGAAAAATAATATCATCACATTCTCATCTTTTTCTTATAATCTGTAAATTACTGAAAATCGTATAACATGATTTTTTTTTTCAAATTTGAATCAAAACATTCTCCTCAGTTAGCTTTTTGTTTTTCCTGGAATTCTTGTTTTTTTTTTTTTTTTTTTGGTAGCGCTCAAACTGAATCCAGGGCCTTCCACATGCTATACAAGCACTCTACCATTGAGCTATACCCCAAACCTGTTAAATGCCCTTTGTATTGACTAAATATGTACTTTATCTTATGCTGAAAAGTTTTCATTGTTGCTGTTGTTATTCACTTAATCACACTACAGACTGCATGGAGATCTCTTTTGTCCCAGAGATTTTCTCTTTGGAGCTCTTTATCCTCCTACTCCTACAAGGATGATTTTCTTATACTCCTTTCTTGTTTTAGGAAGCTCCCTTGCTGCTTTTTTGTGGGGAGGGGGTACCGAGGATTGAACTCAGGGACACTCAACTACTGAGTAACATCCCCAGCCCTATTTTGTATTTTATTTAGAGACAAGGTCTCACTGAGTTGCTTAGTGCCTTACTTTTGCTGAGGCTGGCTTTGAACTTGTGATTCTCCTGCCTCAGCCTCCTGAGCTGCTAGGATTACAGGTGTGCTCCACTATGACCGGCTCTTTGCTATCTTTTTTCTTGAATTAATTTATTCTGTTGAAGCACATATTCAAATAACATAAAGGGATTCTGGGAAGTAAGTTTTTTCCTAAGTTCTAGTTTGTGTGAGATGCCCGCACTCTACCCTCACATTTGGTTGTAAAGTGGGTTGGATATGCAAACTTGTTTCAAATTCAATTTCTCCTAGAACTGCAAGGACCACTTTATTATATTGCAGCAACCAGAGATGTTAAGGAAAACGTGGCTTCTTAATTTAACATTCCTTTATGGGTGGACTAATTTTTCTTTCAGGAAGCTTTTAGGAAATGATTGAAAGATTGTGGTACTGGGGATTGAATCCAGGGATCCTTTACTCCTGAGCTATAACCCCAATTGCTTTTATTTATTATTTTGAGACAGGGTCTCAACTAAGTTGCCCAGGGTGGCCTCAAACTTGTCCCTCAGCCTCTGGAATAGCTGGAATTAGAGGCTTGTGACACTGGGCTGACTTGGGTTTATTTTTAGAGTTCTAAAAGTTGTGTTCATGTTATTGTCCCCATTTATCATGACTGGCACATAGGGGGCTCTCTGGAGGTAAAGATGTGTGTCCTTTTCTGGGAATTTTTCTTAAATGATTCTCTAATAAAGTCCCTTACACCTTTCTATCTGATGTCCATTTCTGAATCTCCTATTATTTAGCTGTTGGATCTCTTAGATGATTAGCTTTTATTGTCTCCTATTTTCTTTCATGTTCTCCGTAAATGGGAGAAAATGGTATTTCTCCTTCAACATCTTCATCAGTATTGTCATCTTTTTTTGTGAATTATAATTAAATTATAGTGGGATTCGTTATGTCATATTTGTTCATGCACATTATATATTATATATATCATTACCCAGTACCTCCCC
This sequence comes from Urocitellus parryii, assembly GCF_045843805.1. Classification (NCBI taxonomy): domain Eukaryota; kingdom Metazoa; phylum Chordata; class Mammalia; order Rodentia; family Sciuridae; genus Urocitellus; species Urocitellus parryii. The sequence continues at coordinate 131,343,812 of NC_135534.1, forward strand.
TTTCTCTCTCCTCCTTCCTCCCACCGATTAGATTGATGAACTTTACTGATCTCCCTTCTATTATTATTTTAATTATTGCATTATAAACACACACACACACACACACACACACACACACACAGTTCACTGTGGTGTCTACATACAGAAACATAGCATAGTTTAGTAGATTTTGATCCCTAGTATTTCCCCTTGTCCCCTCCCCTCCCCTCCCCCTCAGTCCCCTCCACTCTGTTGGTAATACTTCTTTAGTCACATCCATCAAATAAAATTGTAGTAATTATTACTATTAACTGGGAGCAGAATCTTTGTTTCTACCATTTTGCGTACCTCACCCAGATTCATGACTACCCAATTGTTGTTCTAGGTAGCATCCTGTCAGAGAATTGATACTGAAACATGCCAAGGGATAGAATCTAACCTCCCGCCCCACCCCAACACACACACACACACACACACACACACACACACACACACACACCTTTCTGTAGTCTAATTGTAGATGTTGCTTTCTCTTCTACTGCCAGGATCATCACTCCATCACAGATAAAATTAAGTTGGTCTGGCATAATTTTGCACTTCAAAAAAAATCACATTGATTACTACCCAGTACCTTGTATTCTTCTGGTTGGTTGCAAATTGATAGTTTGATGATTTGTTCTTGTATCTTCCCGGGTATCCAAGATAAGCTGAGTAGTATATAATTACCACGGGTGTCCCTTTCTCTGTTTTAAAAAACCAGGTACTCAATCTGTCAATTCTGCTTGTTAAGACCTCCTATCCAACCTTCCATGTCTAAAATAAAGCTGAGGGTCTTGCAATTACATCTGCCAATTCCTTAGATATCCTGGGATGCATGTAATCAGGCCCCACTGATGTGAATGTACCCAGCTTTCTGGAGTGCTCTTCAATCACTTCTTTCCCCCTTGTTTGCCTTCGCACCACCAGTGTGCGAACTAAACTCAATCCGGTTTAGTTTCCTTATCACTGCTGATTATAAAGAAAAAAAAAAAAGATTTCAGATGGTGAAAGCCTCTCCTAGTATAGTTTTTTGTTAATGGTTTCTGTTTAATAGGACTTAGTACTTATTAATTTTTGTTAATAGTTTTAGTGGTCATATTTTATATCTTATAAATTCTTTATGGTCTTATTTCTGTTCTCCTTCTTTCCTGCTTCATTCCTTCCCTCCATCTTCCTTCAATCTTTCTTCCCTCTTTCCTTTCCTTCTTCTCTATTTCTCTTTCTTTCATATTTCTTTTAGAGGGGATGAGGTACAGGGAAGGGAGAAAATAGAGAGTCTGGGTTAGCTTTCCATTGCTGTGAAACACATGAGAAAGGGGGAGAGATTGATTTTGAGAGGTCTCAGTCCATGGTCACTTGGACCTGTGGCAAAACAGAACATCAGGGCAGGGAGTGCTCTACATCATGGCATTCGGAAAAAAAGACAGACAGGGGAAGGAGCCATGGTCCCAATATCCCCTTTACGGGCACCGTCCCCAGTGACCTAACTTCCTTCTACTGGTCCCACACAGTGAATGTTCCACCACGTCCCAATAGTGTCACAGGCTGGTGATTATGTCTATAGCACATGCAACTTTGGTTTAAGATCTGAACCCTAACACAGGCCAAGAATGCCACATAACTTTAGTGCAGGGACATTTACTAATCACCAAATAACCCCATGCTTCCCCCAATTCTCCAGCCTGCCTATAGTTGTGCAGAAGGTCCATGTTTTCCTTCCTCCTCCTCCTCTAAGGTGGAAGCCACCTCTTCTGAATGGTGTACTAACAAAATGCAAGCAGCCTGGATCCCAGGCACCACTGACAGGCAGCCGTCCTGGACTAAGTCATCAGACACCCCCAGGAGACCACGTGCTAAGCCACTGAGATCTGGGGATTTGTTTTTCTCAGGACAACTTAGCTTATCTTCACTAATACATACAGAATTGTACTAATAATTTCTGGATTAGTCAGATTATGCTAGGTTTTTTTGCCAAGAGAACAAATTAACCCTGAAATCTAAGTGACTTAACATAACAATGCTTTATTTCTTACCTGTGGTATGTGGCCATCAGCTCCAAGCATCCTGATTAGCTTACCTCCTGGTAATCCTTCCTTTATAGTTACCTCCCACTCTGTCTCTGACTGATCTCATGACTCACTTTAACCAAGAAAATGTGGTCAAAGTCACACTTGTGACAGTTCCCAGCTTAAGCTTAGGAAATCTTGGCATTTTCATGATATAAGAAGTCCAACCATCCTTACTGGAAAGAGAGGCCATGCAGAGATGCCTGGAGAATGAAACTCTACGTTGAAAAGCATAAGTAAGGTTCCAGACATGAGTAAAGAAGCCATCTTTAGTTCAAGCCAAGTCAAGATCCTTGAGGACTGCAGACCCAGCCACCATCTGACTACAGCCACATAAGAGACCCTAAGAGCAGCAAAACTTCCTAGCTGTGCCGAGCTGACTCACAGAATTGTAGAGATAACAGTGAATTGTTGTTTTAAACTATTTGTTTGGGACCATGTTTTGGTTTGGATATAGAATGTGCATATCCCCCAAAGATTCCTGTGTTGAAATGTTGTGGTTCACAGTGGGGTGGAGTTGAGGTGGTTGAATCTTTAACCTTGAGATGGAACAAAGAGCATCAGGTCATTGGAAACACTGCCCTTGAAGGTATTAATGTAGTTCTCAAGGAACCCCAGTTGGTTCCTTATTATATAAAATGGGTTGTTATAAAGGAGCTTGGAAGGGAAGTTATAACCTCCTCCCTCATGTGTATGCACCACTTACACCTTGCCACCATTGTGATGCTATTTTTCGTGAGTCTCTCACCAGAGTTGAACAGATATCAGCACCATGATCTGCAACCATGACAAATATGAGCTAAGCAAACCTCTTCTTTACAAAGAATCCAGCTTCAGGTGTTTTGTTGTAACAACAGAAAATGGACTAAGATAGATGGCATATCATAGGTAGCAATAGATAACCAAAGCATAGTGCACATTCAGTGTGGGTGAATGAGAATTGGATTCCACACAGACATTCATGGAACCATTTTGATACAGGCTCCAACATTTTGTATCTGCCCCATGAGAAACACATGACCTCCTTTACTGCAGCAGCAAGGAAGGCAGTACTGCAGGAAGTTGCATACCGACTTCTAAATATTTACATCTCTGTTCCTAGTCTATTAGCCAATAAAAATTATGGGGGAGTAGATGGAGATTCAATGGGCATTAAATGTCACTGCCATATACCTTGCCAATAAAATGTATTATCCCTGTTACTACTAGTATTGTAACAAGGTTCATCCAGGTATTACCCAACTAGCTTTCCAGAAATTGTATAGTAGTATGCAGGACTGGTTCACATATCTCACAAAGCTGTATGTATCTCCTTCCTACTCTGCATTCTATACGCTAAGTGGGTAGCCTAAAATCAGCCATGGTAGAAATATTTACACCACAGAACTTGGTGAATGAGTTCAAATTGGGGCTTTCTTTCCTTGGAGAACTAATTATTTAACATTTACCAGAACACCATTAGATGTACAGAATTCAAAATCTACCTACTGCTGGCTTGGTGGTACATGCATATAATCCCAGTGATTCAGGAGGCTAAGGCAGGAGATGGTAAGTTTGAGGCCAGCATGGGCAACTTGTTGATATCCTGTCTCAAAATAAATAATGAAAGTAGCTGGGGATGTAGCTTAGTGGTACAGTGTCCTGGGTTCAATTCCCAGTACCATATATACATACATAAGTCACACACACACACACACACACACACACACACACACACACTCACACAGATAAATATACATACGCCTACTATTCAAGCTGCCCCTATATTCATGAATTTATTATTTTCAATATGATTTATCATTTAATATTACATGTAGAATTTGGAAATATAGCCATTGATGACTGGATACTCCATTAGTTCAGATTAAAGACTGAACACATGAATTAAAAATGTTAGCACACACTTGAGCAAACTTTTACCAATAATTTTTAAAAAATGGCAGTCTTCTCTGTGTAATCAGAATGTGCATATTTTCATAGGCAGATACAAGGTTAACATTGACATTAGTAGAGAATTGGAAATGTTGCTGTGAATCAAGTGTACAAGGTACCTGTTTTCAGTCAGCATCAACAAGAATTTTATCCACCCAGTATCAATGAATCTAATAACAGTGGCTTAGCTACTGATTTATTCTGGAAGCTTTGATTGTCTTTAAGATTGCCAGGAGCTGAGGCACATGCCTGTAATCCCAGTGACAGAAGGCTGACACAAGAAGGTGGCAAATTTGAGGCCAGCCTTGGCAATTTTGTGAGGCCCTGTCTCAAAAAACAAAACAAAAAAAAAACACCTGGGGATATGGCTCAGTGGTGAAGAGCCCCTGAGTATGATCCCCAGTATCAACAACAAAAAAGAACAAAAGAAAAGAAAACAAAAAACAACAACAAATACCTTAAGTCTTTAAGGTTTCTAACACTAAAATCTTTTATTTTAAGCCTTGCTAATGGGGGGCCTTCCTGCTGTAGTTCACCGGGCGACTTCCTCTCCTAGCTTCAGCCTTGGCACACACTCAATCAAGAGGAGCCCTCAACAAGGCTTACACTTCTATTATAGGATGCAAAGCAGTAACACTTTAAATAGCACCTCGGAGTTCTAATGAAGTTAATATATCTTTCATCAGTGCCTACTTCATAGCTTTGGAGTATTTTGGACCCCGAAAATCTGGATTATTTATGAAAGAATGAGAAGAGTACAGTTGAAGGAAAAGTTTCATTTACCAGACAAGGAGGGACATGTTACAAATGACATTTGAAAATAAGATGTCCAGAAACCTTTCACTATAAACAATAAGAGATTTGAACTTTGTCCATACCAAACTGTATGGTAAAATAAAACGTAAGATGGTTCCACAACCAAAGAGACCAGTCACCTTTAAAATGATACTTCCTGAGTAGAACCAGTAAGACGACCTACAAATAAGTTTGATGTTCATCAATTCAGAACAGGAGGAAAGAGAGTTTCACTATACCTGCCAACTTTCTTTCTATCATAGCATTAATAGTTTTCTGGGAACTACAGTTTTTGTTTTAGGAATTAGTCTACGTGTTGAGGTTCTTTTGTTTACAAGTATGAGCAATTTTATTGTATAAATATGGCCATGTAATATACAGTCTGGCCACATGCTCTTCTTACAATGCAATACTGATATTTCTTCACAGAGAAGTAGGGTCCTCTTGAGCCTGGGTGGGTCTTTGTAACTGCCTTCATGAATAGGATGAGATGAAATGACACTACACATCTTCCTGAGGCTAGGACCCAAAAGGCAATATGGGGTCCACCTATCCCATCTCCTTGGGACCTGTGACATATGGATTCCTAAGCTTCCATGTGATAGTACATCTGAGGCCACCATGATAAAGAGACCACAGAGAGATCAAGAGCATTTCATGCAGGGCTGAGCACAGTGGTACACACCTATAATCCCAGCTACTCTGGAGGCTGAGGCAGGAGGATCTCATGTACAAGATCAGCATGGGCAATTTAGCAAGACCATGTTTCAAAATAAAAATGAGTGGGGGTGGAGCTGGTGATGTATCTCAGTAATAGAACACTCCTGAGTTCAATCCTCAGTACTACAAAAAAGAAAAGCCCGGCACAGTGGCACACACCTGTAATCCCAGTCACCTGGGAGGAGACAGAAGGCAGGAAAACTGCCAAGTTCAAGACCAGCTTTAATAAATAAGCAAGACCCCAACTCAAAATAAAAAAATAAAAAGGGCTAGGGATAGCTTAGGGGTAAAGTACCACTGGGTGTGATCCCCAATACCACAAAAAGAAAAGAGTGTTCTATTCAGCCACCAACTACTAGAGTCTCCCCAGCGCAGAAACCAGGTGTGTATAAGTGAAAATTCAGACAATCAGTCCTCCACACCCCCACCTCCAAGGTGTCTCAGCTGAACCCAAGTTGAAATGGAAACAAGCTGCCCATGCTCTGCCTTGCTCAGATGACAGATTTGTAATAAAATAAGTGTTATTCTTGTTTATCCCACTCAATTTTGGAGTGACATGTTCCACAGCCACTGTAGCTGTAACAGCAAGTAACAGAAGCCCTGCAAGCCAGCATTGTCAGAATAGTGGTGATGGTTATAGTATAAAGGTTTAGAAGCATCTAGTGGAGCCCTAGGAAAAGAGGCACAGCTCGGTCTCATAACGGGTTGAACAGGAACTAAGAAAACGAGCAGAAGCCAAGCCAGCCACTGGACTCCTGTCCTCCTATTTTTCTCTCTCTCGTCTTCTCTGGTCTCCTACTTCATGGCTCTCATCTCTGTCTCTTAGCATGTCTACTTCCTTCTACCTCTCTGCAATCTGGTGTTCTGGCTGCTTCTTGCCAATGGCACACTAACATAGCTGTTGTGTTCATATGCCCTTAGTGTAAGAGACCAGTGCACACTAACTGGCCCCCTTTCATTCCAGTGACAAGTTCCTGGAGGAAAGCATGGAACAAGACTGCCTTGAGTCAGATGTCTACTTCTGGTCCATTTGAAGAGCACTGGGGGCAGGACCACCTGTAATAATGGGGTCATTACCCCACTCCCCAATTCCCTGTGAGAGATCTTAGAAGGCAGATTCAAAGGCTTCAATTTATAGCAATATATCTAATGCCCGAAAATTAGAAGGCATTTTGCATGTTTTTATCCTTATATAAAACCCCATCACAAACCAGGAGCACTGGTGCATGCCTATAATACCAGTGGCTAGGGAGGCTAAGGCAGGAGGAGCATGAGTTCAAAGACAGTCTTAGCAACTTAGCTAGGCCCAAAGAAATTTAGCAAGACCTTGTCTCTAAATAAAATATAAAGAAGGGCTGGGATGTGGTTCAGTGGCTATGTGCCCGTGTATTCACTCCCTGGTACCAAAACCCCTTAAAATTGCCTGTTGCTTTGTGTACACATACGCTTAGATAAGTGCATGCCACCCTCCTGCTCAATCTCTTCTCATTCTCCCTATTTTTAAAAAATATGCTCTGGATCTCTACAATAAAGGCAGTGGATTGACCACCTTGATGTGACCTCAAGAAGACTGAATGCAGTGATTAACCTGTTTTATTTCTATTTTTTTGAGATTTATATTCTAATATGATATTGGCTCTTTACCTTTTAGCTATTAGGGCTTCTGAGTACCTGGGTCAATTAGAGTTCACAAGAGACACTCAGGGAAAGTGCTTCTTCTTCATGAAATTTGATAATTTTCCAACACTAAAAACTTCCCTTTGCTAAGTAACCTGTGGTCTCAGAAGTCAGGATAGAGGTTATCCCCAAAGGAAGGAGAGACTGGATAAAGTTTCTTAGGTGCTGGTGATATTCTGATTCTTGTTCTGGGAGATGGATGAATGAGTATATTCCAGTTCATAAAAATTCAGGAAGCACTGGGCACAATGGCACATGCCCGTAATCCCAGTGGCTCAGGAGACTAAGGAAGGAGGATAAGAGTTCAAAGCTAGTCTCAGCAAAAACTGAGGTATGGTGGGCTGGGGATATAGCTCAGTTGGTAGAGTGCTTGTCTCGCATGCACAAGACCCTGGGTTCGATCCCTAGCACCACACACAAAGTGAGGTACTAAGCAACTCAGTGAGACCCTGTTTCTAAATAAAATACAAAATAGGGCTGGGGATGTGGCTTAGTGTTCAAGTGCCCCTGAGTTCAACCCCTAGTACCAAAAAAAAAAAAAAAAAAAAAAGAAAGGCAATTCAGAAAGCAATATATACATTGTGTTAACTTCTACTGCTGTGACTAAATACCTGAGAAAAGGTTTAATTTGGTTCACAGTTTCAGAGGTCTTAGTTCATATTCACTTGGTTCATTTCTTTTGGGCCTGTGGCAAGGCAGAGCATCATGGTAGGAAGCATGTGGTACAGCAAAGCTGCTTATAGTAGCCAGGAAACAGAGAGAGGAAAGAATTAGGGTTTTAATATCCCCTTCAAGAGTGTCCACAGTGACCCACTCCTTCAACTAGGCCACACATCCTAAGTTTCTACCACCTCTCAATAGTGCCATCAATTGGATTCCAGCCTTCAACACATGAGCTTTTGGGGGATATTTAAGATTCAAACCATAGCACATATGTTATGTATTTTTCTGGTACATATGTTAACCTTCAATAAAAGTTTTAAAATATTTCACTAATTATGATCCTGGCACAGTGGTGCATGGCTATAAACTAGCAGCTCAGGAAGATGAAGCAGGAGGATCACAAGTTCAAGGCCAGCCTTAGCAACTTGATGAGGTCCTAAGCAACTTAACGAGACCCTGTCTCAAAATAAAAAAATACAAATAAAAAGGGCTGGGAATTTATGGATCAATGGTTAAGTGCCCCTGGGTTTAATCCCAAGTACCCCCTGAAAAAGACTGCTCCAACTAGCCTCACAGTACAGTGTGAAAATATATACAACTTAATGATACAAATATATCCTCTGTTAACAGATATATATATATTTGTTACGGTACAAACCAAATTTTAACATTTCTTCAGGATGTTACATAGATATACCTCTCATAGAAAATTTGGCTCCTAAAATACCCAATTTGAGGGGCAGTAAAATAGTGAATAGCTCTGGAGTCCAACTCTCTGGGTTCTAATCCTACTATATGCTACTTTTATAACCTGGGAAAATTATTTAACCTCAGCTTCCTTCTCTGTAAACTGGAAGTATTGAGAATACCCACTTCATCAATTCTGAAGGCTGAAGCAGGAGGGTCAGTTCAAGACTAGTCTCAGCAACTTAGCCAGACCCTGTCTCTAGATAAAAAGGGCTGGGGATGTGGTTCAATGGTAGAATGCCTCTGGGTTCAATCCTCAGTACTGAAAATAAAATAAAATAAACAAATATAAAATGTCATGAGAATTAAGGGAAATAATGCTTGTCACGTGCTTGGAAACAGGGCCTGACCCCTAGTAAACACTTCATAAATGTTAACTATCATTATTATTACCATTATAATTACTGTGAGGAGACTACCTCAAAACAAAGAAAGAAAGCATCCCTAATTCTACCTGTTACTACCCCATCCACTCCAACTCAACAGAACTCACTTGAATACAGCATGTTAGCTCACCTCCATGTGCCTGGTACAATGCTCAGGTCTGGGCAGAGCAGATGTAGAAAGCGAATGTCTGCCTATTCCAGAGTCCCCCGCTGCAGAGATCTAAGCCCCTGGGATCAGTGTACGCTGGTAACATTCTTTAAAAGGTTCTGTGGTTCCTTTTTTCCCCACGAGTTCACTTCTGACACTATCTGCAGTTCTACAGATTTCTGTCTTGAGCCATTGTGTGAACAGAAGCAAATCCTCTTGCTGGGTTGTCCTAAGAGGAACCTGGCAAGGTAAAAAGGTGAAGCAGGATGGATTTGCTGCTGTGTTTGCTTTTTTGGTTGCAGGTGCTGTGTCGTGTTGTGTTTCACTGCAGCACCAGTCCACTTGACCTAAGTGCCCTGGGAGTCTCTTGTAACACCCGTTTTGTTTTAAGTAAACACAGGGAAATGGGACAAAAGAAAATGGCTATTAATCAGAACTTCAGCAGCACACTGTACACAACGAGGCGCTGCTACAACCATCTAAGTTGAACAGTTGTTTGGATGCCATTCGTAACCAAGGCAATCTGCAGTGGACAGGAGCAAAAATGATTAGTTACCTCCTCCAGAATTCACAGCTACAATCATCTCTAGTAACTCCTGTTTCACAGCTCATATCTGGCATTATACCAACACATGAGCTGAGAACCTCTTGAAATGGAATTTGTGAAAAGTGGAAGGGAAATGTTACTTCTAATTAGACAAGCCTAACGCTCCAACAATTGATAAAAACCAAATTGAGTCTGCAGCAGTGGTACATGCCTGTAATCCCAGAGACAGCGGAGACTGAGGCAGGAGGATCACAAGATCAAGGCCAGCCTCAGCAACTTAGCAATATCCTTCCTCAAAATAAAAAAATAAAAGGGGTGAGGATGTAAAGTGGCCTGGGTTTCAATCCCTGGTATAAATAAATAAATAAATAAACAAAAAATGAAAACAAAACACCAAATCAGTGGGGTTTTTGTTGTTGTTGTTGTTGTTGTTGTTTCATTTATTTCCTCCTCCTTCCCTGAATAAGGAGCTTCCTGAGAATAACCTGATATATATTTCTCTTCCCTCTCAGATACAGAATTGGGTGCTTTGCAGTTTAGCTTCTGCCTTGTCCACACCCAGGCATGTACAGAACTGGAAAGGAGGAGAAGAAACTGGGGGAAAGGAGAGCAGGAAGCCAGCAGTGAACAACACAGTGACCATCTCCCCTCCAGCTTATGCAGTGCTGTGTAATGAACCCTCTGTATGTGGGAGGTAAGGACTTTAAACCACTTGATTACTTCCAGGTAGGGACACGTTCTTCCAGGTGAAGGGTATGTGCCGGTAGCCAAAAATATTGGCTTTGAATCCTGGCTCAGTCATTTACCTTGGATAATCAATTTAATCCCTCTGTACCTCAGCTTTCCCATGTGCAAAAGGGGATAATAATAGTACCAATAACTTAACACCTATAAAACACTGAAAGAAAGGACTAGCACATATTAACCACCCATAAATGTCAGCCATTATCCTCATCATTATCATCATCATCGTCGTCATCATCACTATCATCACCATCACCATGAAATATTTCCAAATCATAATTACAATGCAACATCATCATATTATATTTTCCTCCAGTTGCACACCATTGAACCACCGTATAGGCAAAAATAAAAATTTTTGTTAATGTAGTTACTGAACAGTGTTATAAGATCTAACATAAGCTGTGTGTGATGGCACACACCTGTAACCCCAGTGACTTAGGAGGCTAGAGGAGGAGGATCAAAGTTCAAGGCCAGCCTGGGCAACTTAGAGAGACCCTGTCTCAAAATGAAAAATTAAAAGGGCTGGGGTCAGTAGTAAAGTGCCCCTGGGTTCAATCCCTAATACCACACACACACACACACACACACACACACACACACAGTTGTAACATGAAACACCTTGGGCTGATTTAACAGGGAAGAGAGCTTCCAGGATTCAAATTGCCAGTAATTCTACTTCTAGCATAACTTCCATGGGATTTTTCAGATATGCAAAGAAAAGGTACTGCAGCATTATTTATAGGGTGAACAACTGCACACAGCCAACTAAAAATCTGAGAATGATTAAATAAGTTATGACCCAGCGATGCTACAAACATCATGGAGTCATCAAGAGGGGCACTTTTGAAGAATTTTTAACGTCTAGGAAATACTCAGGAAACAAAGGTTAGTAGAAAAACAGGCTTCAAAACTCTGTGTGCAGTGGGATGGCATTTGGTAACTAGGTAAGCACGATTCAGAGAAAACAAAACTCCAGAGAAACACATCAGGATGTTAACAGCGGGGTTTCTGCCAGTGGGGGACATATGCGTGGTTTTTGTTTAGTTTACATTTCCTTATATTTTTTGGTGCCTTCCACAATCCCACAGACGAACACAAACAATTTGGGGAAAACATTAAGTCATAAAACCAAAGCATTTACACAAAGAAAGGATCTTTCTGAAAACACACAGAGGGCCAACAGGAACTAGGGCTTTGACCTAAGTTCCTTCCAGGTTTGTTTTGTTTTCAGTCCAGAATGATGTCACATCACAAAGACAGGTGTTGCTACTCTTCAATTTATCTTTTGGTCTGGAAAGAAAACCCATGAGGAACCTCTTGATTAAAAAAATACAGACAGATGCGGATGGGGCAGTTGCAGAGCGAAAGAGCCTCTCCCTCTCCCTAAGTTGTCTTAGGATACAACTTAAGGATTGACTAATCACAGGCGTTTGTTTTCACAACATTGGGGAGAAACGTCTTTGGCCCACAGCAACATGGAAGAGAGCCATCCATCAGCTCTTTTGGAAAAAGTTTAAAAAAAAAAAACTGCAGTTAAAAAAAGAAAAAGATAAATAACACAAACAGTACATCAGACCAGTCTAAATAAGTAACAGAATTCTTGAATTCCCACGCCTCTATGCACTGAACCTTGCTGATAAACCTCCTGTTGTTCCAAGTCCTACACCTAAGGAAAGGTTACTAAGAAGAACTTGACTTAAAAGGACTTGGAACATATCAGAGAAAGCCAGTGTACACTGCAGGCCACCTAATATCAGTCAGCTCAGGGCCCCCACATGGTCCTCCCCGGGGGCCCTTGTCCCTTCAGCCAGGAGCTTGGGTCTGTGTACTCAGGATGAGAGGGGGGTCTTACAGGAGTCGGACCTTGGTCTGAGAGGCCAGAGTAAAAACATTAGGTTCACTTATGATGCAGCAGTGATTTAATAATATTTTTCAAGAACCTGATAGATTTATGTAGAGGAACTGCTGTTTTAGTAACTAAACCCTTTTGGATAAACTCCAAGATAAACCAGACTTGTCTGGCTTCCGCCCCGAGTCCCTCCACCTCTTCCAGTTTCTCTTGGCAAATAATCTCCTTTACTTTACTGGAGGGTGATGGTCAAGGAGATGACCTTCCTGGCTGCTTTATCATCCTGACTCCCCACTTCGAAATATCTTCCAGGAGTATCTCTCTTGTTCCTTCAAATCACAAAAGAAGAATCACAGGAGGCTCCATTTTTTTTGTTTTGTTTTGTTTTGTTTTTTAATAGTAATAAGGATTGAACCCATGGGTGCTTTACAACTGTGTTACACCCACAGCCCTTTTTTACTTTTTGAGACACGGTCCCCCTAAGTCACTGAGGCTGATCTGGAAGCTTTGATCCTCCTACCTCAGCCTCCGGAGTCTCTGGGATTACAGGTATGTATCACCATTCCTGGCTCGTGCCTTCTTCATGCCACAAGTGTGCACTTAATTTCCACAAAAACCTGCAAGTTAGGCACACGTATCTCTCTGTTTTGTTTTAGAGAGGATGGAGGAAATTGTTTCTTGTTTTTTGTTTTTTAGCAGCTGATATGAGTACTCCTCTCAGGGAGAGAACCAGCTTAGTGGGTAATGCCTTGACCAACTTCTTTGGATTATTAGGGTATGGGGAGGGGTGGGGAAATATGCAGACTGCAGGGAAGGGTTGTGGACTCTTCACTCAGAAAGAAGAGCAGTGGAGGCAGGAAGAGAGCAGCCGCTTTAGAAAAACACTTGGTATGGTACCAAATGCCCCATCCTCAAAAACATAACTTCAAATCTTGAATAAATGTATAAACTTATAAAATGCTTGCTCAAAGAGGATTTTATAAATTGGGCTGCCAACGTAGGGTGAGGCAGAAACCACATGAGTTCCACCTGGAATGGTGACAGGTGATACCATAAAAAAAAATATGTTTCATAAATTCAAAAGCAGAAAGACCCCTTGACTTTGGAGTTACATAAAGAAGGATACACATAGCTGGGTGTAGTAGTGCATGTCTGTAATTCCAGGAACTCGGGAGGCTGAGACAAGAGGATCAAAAGTTTGAGGCCAGCCTGAGCAATTAAGTGAGACCCTATCTCAAAATTTAAAAAATGAGGGGCTGGGGTTATGGCTCAGTGATAGAGTGCTCTCCTTGCAAGGAGAGCACTTGTAAGGCCCTGGGTTCAATCCTCAGCACCACATAAAAATACATAAATAAATAAATAAAATTTATTTTTAAAAAATTTAAAAAGTGAAAAAAGGACTGGATTTTTATTTATTTATGTATTTATTTATTTATTTTTTGCTCAATGGTAGAGTGCCCCAGGGCTCAATCCCTAGTACTCAAAAAATAAAAATAAAAAATAAAAAAATTTCTTTGTGCAAGAGTCACACAAACATGGGAGACAGGTCTGCAGGTCAGTTTGCTGACTGATTTTCCTAAACCCTCCCTTCTTTTGGGTTCTTATCCCGGTGGGTCAGCTCCTGGGCTGGGCTCCCAGTTCTCCTTTGCCTCACACTCTCCCCCATGAAACCATACAGGTTTGTTTGTGAGCCTCAGCACACATCCTGGCATCAGGATCTCTCCTCCACCCTTATAGCTCCTCCTGCCTAACAGAAGAAAAGTAATTGTCTGCTTTCTCTTTAGGAGGCAGCTAGCTATAAAATAAGAGAACCGGCCATCATTTAGATAACCTTGGTGAGGCTAAGCTCTAGGGACAGGATAAAGGGGCACCCCTCAAGAACCAAGGCTTGCTAATGATGTGCTTCAAACAGAATGAAGATCACAGAAAGAAACCTCTAGAGAAGGTGGAGAAGTCATTGCTAAGGATCTGAATCCAAGGAGGGAGTCCTGCAGCCAGAAATGGAAATGCCTCACTCATCTAGGAAGCCAAGGCCAAAGGTCAAGACACAGGTGCAGGACAGGATGCACTTCTGCCCAGGACCATTGGACAGCACAGGTCCAGTATAGGCTCAGACTCCATTAAGGGAGACTAAGAACAACAACAGCCATCACTTCTTAATTAGCTGCTATGCTCCAGGCACTCTGTTGCTGGGCTTTTAAAATAATGCATTATTATTATTATTATTATTATTACTCTGTGTGGGGGGAAGGGGCCAATACTGGGATTGAACCCAGAGTACTGCAGATGCTAGAAAGCACTCTACCACTGAATTCTATCCCCAGCCTTTTCTTCCTCCTCCTCCCCCTCCTTCTTCTTCATCTTCTTCTGGGGGGGGGGGGGGCGGAGTTGGATCTCACTAAGTTGCCCAGGCTCCTGCCTCAGCCTTCTGAGTAGTTAGGATTATAGGGACTGTATCACTGCACCCAACTTCCTTCAATCCATTTTTTAAAAAAAATATTTATTGAGGCTGTTTCTCTCTCAGGAAATGGCCTACATTCTCCCTCAAATGGGCCTCTGCTTTCCTTAACACACCTGGTTCAATCCTCAGTACCACCAAAATAAAATAAATAAATAGATAAATAGGTGTGTGTGTGTGTGTGTCTGTCTCATAGGAGATAGGGAGATCACAGGTTTCCCTGAGGAAGTGCGTCTTAGATTTAAATGCAGTGATTATTAGTGATGAGGGAGGTTAAGACTAGACCAGACAGAGGAAACAGCATGTTCGAATGCCCTGTGATAGACACAAAGGGCCAGAGCAAGCACAATTTGAAAGGTTTATATAGTTGAGCAAAAAAGAGTAAGGATCAGCCTGTGTTCGCTGAGGTTAAAAAAAAAAAAAAAAGGGAGGGAGGGGCTGAACCAAAATCTTGTTAGGGTACTTATTTTCTTTAAATACTGAAACCGAGGCACAAAAACTCAAGTAACATGCACCTAATAAAATATGGAGCTAGAAAATTAACCTGTTAACTTCCAGACCCAACTTCTATATTCTCTTGGTTCCGTTTGGTTTATGTTTACCTGATGTCTTTATAAATTTCTCTTAATGAAATCCCCAATTTGTTCAACTAAATTAAAAGAAAGAATTTTATTTTAGACCTAGTATGGAAGGCTAGCAGGGTCCTGATACTAGCAGGAAAGCAGAGAGAAACTTGTGGAGGATTCCTTCAAAGAAGGATGTACAAAGATTGGGGATAGCTATGTTCTATATTCTCTTTTCACCTTTGATGTCTTTTATGGAGTATTATTAAATCTTTCTTTTTTTCCTCTATATCAAAGAATAGTGTTCAGACTATCAGCCTGTGGAAGTGGCAAATATCTGCAGTCCCAGAAACTCAGGAAGTTGAGGCATGAAGACTGAAAGTTCAAGGCCACCCTCAGAACTTTAGCAAAGTCCTAAGCAATTTAGTGACACATTGTTTCAAAATAAAAAAGGGCTGGGGATGATCTAGGCACGGTGGCACACACCTGTAATCCTACAACTTGGGAGGCTGAGACAGAAGGATCACAAATTCAAGGCCAACCTCAGCTGCTACTTAGTGAGACCTCAGCAACTTAGTGAGACCCTGTATCAAAATAAAAAATAAAAAGGGGCTGGAGATGTGGCTCAGTGGTTAAGCATCCCTGAGTTCAATCCCTGGTACCAAAAGAAGAGAAATATATGTAGATAGTTTTGATACCTGTCCCTGCCACACCCTTTGTCTTTCTAGTACCAGGGATTGAACCCAGGGTGCTCTACCACTGAGCCACTTCCCCAGCTCTTTATTTTTTTTTTTGAGACAGAGCCTTGCTAAACTGCTAAGCCTGGCCTCAAACTTGCAATTCTCCTGTCTCCAACTCCTGAGTTCCTGAGATTACAGGTGTGCACATTTTTTCTTGATCCAGCCTTTGTCTGCCTCGCCTTTCTGTCTTATCACCTCATTTGCCTCTTTCTTCTGAGAAAATAGGCTGACTTGTCCCCTGAGAATCCCATATCCCCTCTTTAATTCCATGCTGTCCCCTCTGCTGGAGGAGCACATGACTGGCCCTGCCCCTTTGTCTAGATATTCTTTCTCTTTAAGAATTCATTCAGGAGCTAGGGACAGTGGTGCTTACTTATGATGCCAGCAGTTTGGGAGGCTGAGGCAGGAGGATCACAGGTTCAAAGCCAGCCTCAGAAAAAAAAAGTGAGGCGCTGAGCAACTCAGGGAGAACCTGTCTCTAAATAAAATACAAAATAAGGGGGCTGGGGATGTGGCTCAAGCGGTAGCGCGCTCGCCTGGCATGCGTGCGGCCCAGGTTCGATCCTCAGCACCACATACAAACAAAGATGTTGTGTCCGCCAAAAACTGGAAAATAAAAATATCAAAAAATTCTCTCTCTCTCTCTAACTCTCTCTTTAAAATAAATAAATAAAATACAAAATAGGGCTGGAGATTAGGCTCAGTGGTTAAGTGCTTCTGAGTTCAATCCTCAATATATATATTTTAAAAAATCCATTCAAGAATGACTAGGGTATTCTAATTTTAAGAAGCCCCTATAACCTCTTCCTCACCTAACTTGAATGCTGTGTTCCTTCTCCTGTGCTTTCAATGGTTCCTACAATGATGGCTAACTATCCTACTATCCATCTCCCTTTAGTGGTCAGCCTCTGCCATGAACCCTCAGCTGGTGAGCTCTGTGACAACAAAGGACTTGTCTGGTAAGTATTTTCCATATGGAGGTTAATTTATTTAGCTCCAGTTTCCTTAGGGAGGTTTAATTGTTGACGTGTTAACTCTGCTTCTTTTGCCTCGTAAGTATATTTCTATCTTTTGGAGTTCCTACCACTGGACTTACATCAGCAGTTCCAAAAGTGGGGTCCCAGATCCAACATCAATATCATCAGCATCACCTGGGAACTTGCTAAGCAGTGCAAACTCTCCAGCACTTCTCTGACCTCTGAAAACTCTCAGAGTAGTAGTAGTACTAGTTCTGTTTTTTGATGCGTACTAAATATTTGAGAAATAGTGCCTTACAGAAGTTATTGCTCATTAAATTGTTGAAGAGCTGGGGATGGGATGGAGCTCAGTGGTACAGCACTTGCCTAGCATGTGTCAGTCCTTGGGTTCAGTCCCCAGTATCAAAAAAAAAAAAAAAATTGTTGTTGATTCCCTGAGGATGGCAATAGGCTATTTTTAATCTCAAGAGAAACAGTAATTGAGGAAATTACCAGGAAAGCTTTTATGAGGTTGAATTTTTTCTGACATAGTATTTCAAATAGATGACTATTTCAGAGAAGGCGCAGTGGTTGGGTTTTGTTTTGTTTTTGTGGTAATGGGGAGAACATGGAGATGCTCTACTATTGAGTCACGTCTGTAGCCCCCCGCCTTTTTTTGAGACAGGGTCTCACCACATTGCACAGACTGGCCTCAAACTTGTGATTTTTCTGTCTCAGCCTCCTGAGCAGCTGGGGTAACAGGCGTGTGCCATCGAGTCCAGCATGCTTCATATGGGCTTAAAAACAAGATGGATTCTCTTGTCTGACTCAATCTGGCTTGAGTGTGGTCTTGCTGAAGGAATATGGAGGAGACTGCCTTCACAGTGCACAGATTCTCTGCTTCTAGGACAGTCTATGTGCTATTAAAAAAAAAAAAAAATGAAAGTTAGGGAGCAAGGGACCTTGCTAGGGGACCTTGGGCTTCAGCCCATAAGGAAGTATTTACTTTTTTTCCCTTCCTGAGGTGTCTTTGCCAGTCTATATTCATAAAAAGGGATGACCAAGACCTTTCCAGAAAGGTAACTGTTTGTTTTACAGTCATAAAAATGAATCCTTGCTTTGTTTTCAAAAGAACATGCTCTTCATGCAATCCATACAAACTGAATGACAAGTAGGTGCGGTCCAAGATCGGAGAGATAAAACTTCATTTGTTGATTTTTGGCCTAGAGCTGAAACAATGGGACAAAGGAGCGGCTTGTTGGTATAAGCTCTATAAAACACAATAATATTAGTCATGTAAACAGAAGAAAATAGGAGAGGCTAAGGAGATAAATTACATCAAGTCACCACAGTAGGGATTAAAATATTCTGATTAAGCAAACACTAAAAGATCCAAAAGAAAGGATAAAGGGAAGAATGATAACTTCAGATTTAGAAAACAATGGGTCCTTCTATCTAGGGTGCTGTCTGACAAGGCCAGCTTTCAGAGGCTGCCTAAGCCAACTGTGATCGCCCATTAAGATCCCACTTTTCATCAAAAGAAAAAGAAAATCATCCTATGCTCAAATCGTTGGCACACAAACCCACACATTTTTTTTTTCTTATTTTCTTCCCTATTGTCTTATCCCCCTGCACAATTGCAAAGCAATCCATTTTGCTATCTAAGCCTAGGAAGGGAATAAAAGCGAGTGTTTCTAACTCTATTTGCATTCAGAGATTTGTTGGCTTAACTTCCAAAGTATGAATTGGTGGCTGCTCTCAAGCGATGGGGAAAACAGCCAACTTATCAATGTTTAAGACTGCCCAGGTACCTGTGTGAACAGCAACTTTTTCATAACTGTCTTTATAAGGATATTTGAACAACTAAAGCATAGCTTACAGATTGGTACTATTTCAAGTAATAGTGCTGCTGAATCTGGAGTTAATGTTCTATGTTTATATACTTGTCTGTATTAAAGTGCCCTTATATAATAATGAAGAAATAATATTTCCCTTTGAAACTTAGAATGCTGACATGCTCACTGACCTACGTGTCTGTAAACTTCTTGGCAGTGACAATGAGCATAGGTTACTGAAAGCCAGTAAGCATTTTTAGAAAGTGAAGGTCTGGGGCGTAGCTCAGTGGTAGAGCACTTGCCTGGCTCTCCAGCACTGGAAAAAACAATAATAATAATAATCTTTAAAAATAACCAGGCTCCCGGACCTGGCTCCAGGTCAAGAGTTGATAATTCTACAGCTAGACAGGACTCCTATGCTTTTTTTACCCTGGGGAAAAAAATGTCCTTCTGGAAGGAATTGAGACTAGCTGTTCTCAAAATCAATTTTTGTTGTTTTGTTTGTTTTAAAAGTAATATATATATATAAGTATTTAATGAAAAATAAGCAAGATGCAGAGAGTATTAACAAATTATTATCATGAGACCCACTTTAAACCACTTTTTGGTTTATTTCTTACCAGGCTTTATTTATATTAAGATGTATTTTTAAAAATATTTTTAGTCGTGGATGGACACAACATCTTTTTTTTTTTTTTTTAATGTGGTGCTGGGGATTGAATCCAGTGCCATACATGCACGAGGCAAGTGCTCCACCACTGAGCTACAACCCCAGCCTCTTAAGATGTATTTCTAAAAAAAAAGAAAAAAGAAGATGAATACACACAATTATTCAGCTCAATATTATACTGTATGTAACCTACTTTTTTCAATTAAACATTTTCTTGCTAATAAAAATCTTAAAGCAAAGGTTGTAACGTGGTGGCCAATGAATACATTAATTGGCTCACAGTGTTCAACAGCGTGGAGCTGAGGAGTAGGAGATTCTGTGATATGGCCTGTAGTCTTCACTTTACTGCAGTCCCCACCACTCCCTATTGTTCTCCACTCAAGATTATTGGTTGCTATTTATAATTTCAGTTACACTACCTTTTATTTTTAAATTGTAGGATCAAAAAGAAAGTGACAATATTAATTCTGCCTATCCAAGAACAAGGGAGATCTTTCCATCTTCTAAGGTCTTCTTTAATTTCTTTCTTTAGCATTCTGTAGTTTTCATTGAAGAGGTCTTTCACCTCTTTTATTAGGTTGATTCCCAAGTTTTGTTTTTTTGGTTTTTTTAATTTTTTTTTTGAGGCTATTGTAAATGGGGTAGTTTTCCTCATTTCCTTTTCAGAGGATTTGTCACTGATATACAGAAATACCTTTGATTTATGGGTATTGATTTTGTATCCTGCTACTTTGCTGAATTCATTTACTAGTTCTAGAAGTTTTCTGGAATTTTGGGGGTCTTCTAGATATAGAATCATATCATCAACAAATAGTGGTAATTTGAGTTCGTTTTCTATCTGTATCCCTTTAATTTCTCTCGACCAATTGCTCTGGCCAGTGTTTCAAGAACTATGTTAAATAGAAGTGGTGAAAGAGGGCATCCCTGTCTTGTTCCAGATTTTAGAGGGAATGCTTTCAATTTTTCCCCATTTAGAATAATGTTGGCCTGGGGTTTAGCATAGATAGCTTTTATGGTGTTGAGATATGTTCCTGTTATCCCTAGTTTTTCTAGTGTTTTGAACATCAATGAGTGCTGTGTTTTGTCGAATTCTTTTTCTGCATTTATTGAGATGATCATATGGTTAATCTCTAGGATTTATAAAGAACTCAAAAAGCTAAACTCCAAAAAAATTAATAATAACCCAATCAATAAATGGGCCAAGGAACTGACAGACACGTCTCAGAAAGTGATATACAATCAATCAATAAATATATGAAAAATGTAATAATCTCTAGCAATTAGAAAAATGCAAAACTACTCTAAGATTTCCTCTCACTCCAGTCAGAATGGCAGCTATTAAGAATACAAACAACAATAAGTGTTGGTGAGGATGTGGGGAAAAAAGCACACCCATACATTGCTGGTGGAACTGCAAAATGGTGCAACCAGTATGGAAAGCAGTATGGAGATTGCTTGGAAAACTGGGAATGGAACCACCTTTTGACCTAGCTATCTCACTCCTCGGTTTATACCCAAAGGACTTAAAAACAGCATACTACAGGGACACAACCACATCAGTGTTTATTGCAGCACAATTCACAACAGCTAAACTGTGGAGCCAACCTAGATACCCCTCAGTAGATGAATGGATAAAGAAAATGTGGTATATATACAAAATGGAATATTACTCAGCAATAAAAGAGAATAAAATCATGGCATTTGCAGGTAAATGGATGGAGTTGGAGAAGATAATGCTAAGTTAGCCAATCCCCAAAAAACAAAAGCTGAATGTTTTCTCTGATATAAGGAGGCTGATTCATAGTGGGGTTGGGAGGGGGAGCATGGGAAGACTAGACAAACTTTAGATAGAGCAAAGGGGAGGGAGAGGAAATGAGAGGGCAAGGGGATTAAAAAAAAGATGGTGGAATGAGATGGACATCATTACCCTAAGTACATGTATGAAGAAGACACGAATGGTGTGAATATACTTTGTATACAAGCAGATATATGAAAAATTGTGCTCTCTTTATATAATATGAATTGTGATGCTGTCATATATAACAAATTAGAATAAAAACTTTTTTTAAAGTGAAAAAATTCCTTTCTCCATGTCTCCACTTTATATCCAACCTACCTTCATTCATTTCTGTTATTGCTTGGTATCCAGGTTTAGAAGTCTTTTATTAAAGTAAATTTTATAAAGACTCTAGAAAATATAGCATTATGTGACTTCCATAAGTATTTAATCAATCACTGCTGTTGGACACTCAAATTATCTCCAGTTTGTTGATATTACCAATAAAACTGAAAATAATATCTTTTATATAAATGTTAAATATAAGTTCTTAGGGATGGGAATATAGCTCAGTGTTAAAGCATTCCCCTAGCATGTGTGCAGCCCTGGGCTGGATACCCAGCACCATATAGGCGCATGTATGCAAACACACACACACAAACCACACACACATGCTTCTTGGAAGCAGACTGCTTTCAAGCATAGCCAGGCAGGTGATTTAGCACTGAGCTACACCCCCAGCCCCAGCAGAATTGCTTTGAATAGTAAGAATATATATATTTTTTTAGAGAGAGTGAGAGAGGAGGGAGGGAGAGAGAGAGAGAGAATTTTTAATATTTATTTTCTAGTTCTCGGCAGACACAACATCTTTGTTGGTATGTGGTGCTGAGGATTGAACCCAGGCCGCACGCATGCCAGACGAGCGCGCTACCGCCTGAGCCACATTCCCAGCCCCAAGTAAGAATATTTTAAACCTTTTTTTTTGTTGTTGTTGTTACTGGGGATTGAACCCAGAGTGCTTTATCCCTGAGCCACATCTCTATATTCCTAGTCCTTTTTATTTTTGAGACAGAGTCTCACCAAGTGACAGAGGCTGGCCTCAAACTTTCAATCCTCCTGCCTCAGCTTCCCAAATCACTGGGATTACAGGCAAGTGCCACCATGCCCAGCTAACAGCTGCATTTTGAAAAGATATTCCCCAGATAGTTTTTTGTTTGTTTTGTTTTGTTTGAAGTATTGCAAACAAACCCAGGACCTTGTACAGGTTAGTCAAGTGCTTTCCCACTGAGCTCCTCCAGATAATTTTTTAAGCACACACTGGTTAAAGAAATACTTCCATAAGAGACTAGGAAAATGCAAGGAACCACTATGGAAAGTTGAGAAGAGTTGGAGAAGCAAAAGCAATGGGAGGTGATGGGGGCATGGTCACCCTCAGGGCCTGGCCAGGCACAAGCTTTCCACCAAGGAGGCTTGTGACATGTTGCAGTGAGGGCGAGAGAGATTATAAAGGCTTAACTGTAAGGAAGAAAGCCTTAAAAGAACAGAAAATAGAGGTACTTAAACATTTATTCACGAGAGACAACTTTATATGCTTAAAATCAAAGGGAAAAAAATGTATTCCAGATCTGACTACATAAATATGAAGTATTTCAACATGTCAAAAATCCATGAAAAATTAAAACAAGAAATCAGTATATATGATCAAATAAAGCAATATTATTAATGATATAAAGTTTTATAATCCATTCGAAAAACTATGACTCACTTGTAAAAAAAAAAAAAATGAGCAACCACATGGACAATTCCTAATGAAAATACAATTTTCAATATATATGAAAATGAATATAAAACATTTATAAAAATAAAAATGTATGACATTTTAAACTTTTTAAATTGGCTTTTTTAAAAACCAAAAAACAAACAAACAAACAAAAAGTATACTACTGTTCTGGCACAGAAAATAAGGGAAATGAGCAAATTCATCCACTATTCATATTCACTATCAGTAAAAATATCTTTGGCACAAATTTTCTAAAGACCTTTGGAAGTTTTTCTGCTGGGATCAGGTTGGCACATGCCTGTAGCAACTCAGGAGACTGAGTGAGGATCACAAGTTTCAGGCCAGCCTCAGCTACTTAGTGAGGCCCTGAGCAACTTAGAGAGATCCTGTCTCAAAATGAAAAGAAAATAAGAATAAGAAGAAAAAGAACAACTGGGGATGTAGCTCAGTGGCAAAGCACCCCGGCTTCAATTCTCAGTACCAAAAAAGACTTCCAGGCACACTGGGCGTACCTGTAATCGCAGAGACTGAGGTAGGAGGATTGCAAGTTTGAGGCCAGCCTCTATAACTTAATGAGACTCCGTCTCAAAAATAAAAACAAAAAGGACTGGGAATGTGGCTCTGTGATAGAGAGAAGGGTAGGAAGAAAGGAAGGAATTCCCTCTTTTGCCACCAGGCAATCTTCTGACACCTTATGGTCAAGCCTACATTTCCTCAAACTAATTCCATCTTCTTAAATATTTATCATTTCTTTATGCTGGGAAACTTTGAACTCCTGTCTTCTGGGAGGCCCTTAGACAGAATGAGTCTTGCTTCAAGCTGTTTTGATTTCCTTAATGATTAGAAGTGAAGAAAAAGATGCCAGATAATAATCAGAGCAGAAACTACAAATTGTCCAAGTTGAAAAATCTTGTCCAATCCCAAAGTACTAGGGCTGGCAGTGTGGCTTAGTGGTAGAGCTTGTCCTAGCAAGCATGAGGCTCTAGGTTTGACGCTCAGTGTGGGCACACACACACACACACACACACACACACACACACACAGATTTCTATCCAAAAGGTGCTACTTAATATCTTGTTGCTTTCATTGTCCATAAACTCAAGAGACAGCTCTTCCTTCCTGGGTTTTTCTGATGCTCCTGGGTAACAGGAGCTCCTAAGAACTTCATTAAATCTAGCTTCTCCTGTTAAACTCAGAAGTTAGGCTCAAAGCAGTATAGTCAACCATCTATCTGACAGGGGGCAATGCATCCTGGTTAGGCATGATGACTCACTGGGTGCAATGGTGCACACTTGCAATCCCAGCAATTCGGGAGGCTGAGGCAGGAGGATTGTAAATTTGAGGCCAGCTTGGACAGCTTAGTGAGCCCAGGTCTCAAAATTTTTAAAAAGGGATTGGGATGTAGCTCAGCAGTAGAGTAGCAGTAGGATGAATCTCTAGTTCCTGTGGGGTTGGGGGCCCTAACTACAGGGTGACTCTGCAGTCACCATCTGTGAGGTTGGGGGACAAAATGGAAACTGTGATGACAACTCTAAAGGTGCAAGGGTACCTGAAATTTCTCCTCTGACAACTTCTTTAGTCTGAAAATGGTCCCCAAACTATGCTCTGAAAAATGGTAGGGTTTTGGGTTTCAGGAGCTGGGCCAAAGCAATTTATTGCTAAATTTGAATATCGACAGCCTTGCCTGCCCACATGCCTCACCTACTGCAGACCAAATTAAGTTCATGGACAAAGTTTTCAATTTAGGCAGGGTGGCACATACCTATAATTCCAGGGACTAGGAAGGCTGAGGAGGAGGATCGCAAGTGCTCGGCAATTGGGGGAAACACCATCTCAAAATAAAAATATTTTTAAAAACCAAAAAGAACTGGGGATGTAGCTCAGTGGCAAAGCACCCCTGGATTCAAACCCTTGTTCCAAAAACAAATGAAACAACAACAACAAAAAAAATTTTTTTTAAATTAAAAACATCATCATCTCAACATTTTTCAACCAAAAAAATAATAATTGTACTTATTTATTGGGGACAGTGTAATAATTCAATACATGTAAAACATATAATGATTAAAGGAGGGTAATCAGCATTTCCGTCTTCTTAAATATTTATCATTTCTTTATGATGGGAACCTTTGAACTCCTGTCTTCTAGTTCTTTATAAAATATATAACAGGAGCTGAAGATGTAGCTCAGTGGTAGAGAGCTCTTGCCCAGCATGCCCAGCATCTCTAGTACCACAAACACAAATAAATAAAACCTATAATAAATTGTTTGGAACTCTAGTCACTTATTTACATTATAGAACATTAGAATTTATTCATTCTATGTACCTGTATTTTGTTAACCATTTTCAAACCTCCTCTATTAATCTGCTTTCCATTGCTGTGACAAAATACCAGAGAAAATCAATTTACAAGGAAGAAGGGTTTGGGCTCATAGTTTTAGTACATAGGTGATTGGCCCTGTGGCTTTAGGCCTATAGAAAGGCATCGTGGTGGAAATAAATAGTGGAAAGAACTTCTTTATTTCAGGGAAGCTGGGAAGCAAACTGAGGACGAAAGAGAGGAGGGGGTAGGGGTCCAATATTCCTTTCAAGGTCATGCTG
This sequence comes from Urocitellus parryii, assembly GCF_045843805.1. Lineage (NCBI taxonomy): Eukaryota > Metazoa > Chordata > Mammalia > Rodentia > Sciuridae > Urocitellus > Urocitellus parryii. The sequence continues at coordinate 131,369,488 of NC_135534.1, forward strand.
CCAGTGTCCTAACTTCCTTCCAATGGGACCCACTCCTCAAAGTCTCCACGTCCTCCCTACATGGCAAAGCTAGGGGCCAAGACTTCAACAAATGAGCCCTTGGGAACATTCCAGATCTAGACCACACTGCCTCCATCTCTCCTTCCTCTCCCCTTCCTATCACTATTACCACTATTCTACTTCCTACTTCTATTTCTATGAAATCAACTTTTTTAGCTTGCACATATGAACAAGAACATGCAGCATTTGTCTTTACTTTTTCCCCTGAGTGTTCTGCATCCTGTTTTATTGTTTCTTTTTTGGGGGGCGGAGGGGGATTGAACCCAGGAACATTTTAACATTGAGCTATATCCCCAGTCCTTTTTATTTTTTATTTAAGACTTAACTTCCACCAAGTGTCTGAGGCTGACTTTGAACTTGCAATCATCCTGCCTCAGCCTCTGGAGGGGCTGGAAATGTAAGTGTGAACCACCACACCCAACCTGTTTCTAGCAGAATACCCCACACAGCACATAATTTTAGGGGGTATAACTCAGTGGTAGCAGACAAGGCCCTGGGTTCTGTCCCTAGCACAAAAATAAAACAAACAAACAAAAATAAAAACATGTATTTGCAAATATTTGTTATTCCTCTACCAATCATGTGTCATGAGAGATAGGATTCTTTTGTTATAAATAAATACTTAAACACAATTTGGTTCCTACAAGCATCTGCTCTGTGTAGTGGGGCTACTTCAGCTAAAGATCCCTAAATAACATCATCATTCTTGTCCAATAAACAATACATCGAATCAGAGTGCCAATGGTCACACGTAATCTCAATAAAGCCCTTTTCTTTTTAACTTTTTTATACATGTCAGCAGAATGCATTTCAATTCATATTACATATATAGAGCTCAATTTTTATGTCTCTGGTTGTACACAAAGTATTTTCACACCATTCACGCCTTCATACATGTACTTAGGATAATGATGACCATCTCATTCCACCATCTTTCCTACCTCCATGCCCCCTCCCTTCCCTCCTTCCCCTTTGCCCTATCTAAGGTTCCTCCATTCCTCCCAGGCTCCACCCCACCACCACCATTATGGATCAGCATCCACATATCAGAGAAAACATTAGGCCTTTGTTTTTTTGGGTTTGGCTTCAATAAGGCCCTTTTCTAGAGCTTTCCCAGGCCCTCTTCAAACATGATCTGGCCTGGATAAAAAAGATGATTGGAATTTCTTATAGGTTAAAGTTCCAAAACAGTAAAGTGTTCTACCTGATTCTCTTGGCTTCCAGGTATTTGTTTTTCTGTGCCTGGCTTATTTCACTTAACATAATAAACTCCAGTTGCATCCAAGTTGCTGCTAAATGATAGGATTTCACCTCTTTTATGGCTGAATAATATACAATCATGTACATGTACCACATTTTCTTTATCCACTCATCCACTGATGGACACCTGAGTTGATTCCATTTCTTGGCTACTATGGGTAGTGCTGACATCCCTAAATTTTGTAACTTCAGTGCTAATGAATGTTCGGAAGGAATTAACAAGTAAAAATGAAGTATTATTAGTAAAGCTCAGAAACAGTGGCATAGACCAAATTTAATAGTCAGGTTATCCTTCATGAAGATCCACTCATGATTTTTACTTTAAACAATGTAGAAATGACAGCCACTTTCCACTAGTAAAATCAACCTTTATTGTATGTGAGAATGAAATATGTCACTATTTGTTGTGCTCTCCCAGGAACACAGAATCAAAGGTCAGTGCCACCCAAACAAATCTGAGTGCCCAGATGAGGCACTCAGGGTGACTCTATCTCCAGTACCATGACCGCATGAATTCTTAAAGCACTCAAGGAACATTAACTTTTACTTGTCACTTAACATATGCAGTTGGGTGGGACACTGTGGTGCACACATGCCTGTAATTCCAGCAACTCAGGAGACTAGGGCAGGAGGATCCCACATTCAAGGGCAGCCTGAGCAACTTAGCAAGACCCCATCTCAAAATAAAAAATTAAAAGGACTGGGGATGTAGCTCAGTGGTAAAGCCTCCATGGGCTCAATCCCTAGTACCAACAAAAGAGAAAACAATTAAAAAGGCTCAGTGTTAAAATAGCCGTGTGTTCAATCCTCAGGAACAAAAATACCATATGCAGTTGGCCCTCCATGTCCATGGGTTCTTCTTACATGGATTCAACCAACCTTGAACTGAAGATAATCTGAAAAAAAATTGTGTCTATACTGAGCATGTGCAGACTTTTGATCATTTCCTAAATAATACAGCATAATATTACATATCATTTACATTGTACTAGTCATTAAATGAATCTAGAGATGATGGGAGAAGGGCTGAGAGTATAGTGATAGAATGTGCTTAGCATGAACAATGCCCTGGGTTCAATTCCCAGCAAAAATAAATAAATAAATAAATAAATAAAGTAAGTAAGTAAGTACACAAGAGGATGTATATAGGTTATATGCAGATACTGTTATTTTACATAAGGGACTTGAATATCCACAGATTTCAGTATTTTCAGGGGTCCTGGAACCAATCCCCTGAGAATACTGAAGAATGACTCTACTCTCTCTTATAGCACTTTATTATTATTTATCATTTATTTGTGTGTGTGTGTGTGTGTGTGTGTGTGTGTATGTGTAACAGTACTAGGGATTGACCTCACGGCCACTCCACCACTGAGTCACATCCCCAACCCTTTTTATTTTTATTTTGAGTCAGGGTCTTGCTATGTTCCCCAGGCTGGTCTCAAACTTGCAACCTCCTGCCTCAGCCTCCCAAGCAGCTGGGGTTCCAGGTATGCACCACCACATCTGGTAAGTGTTAAGTTTTGGTTATACAGCTATCCTCCAAGTTCTCAGAGTATCTTTTACAAGGTTCCTCATGTCCTCAATACCTAGAAGTATATTTTTGGTAGATCTAAATAAATGTATTGACCAATAATGTATTACCTGGAATGGATGATACTTCAGAAGTTTTATTTCCGTTAACACAGCCCTTCCTCTAGAAAATGGGATATGGGGTCACTAAATCTTGAGTTGTAAGGGATGAGAAAATGTCCACCTACTCAGGACCAAAAGCCCAGGAAAACACAGGATCGCAAACAGCTGGAGTTTTATGTTCAAGGGCATTAAGCTCTGAAGATAGTTGTCGTGACTTAAAGAGGGAAGGAACCAAATATTTCAACAAATTGTTTCATTCATAAAGGTTTACTGGAGCCATCACTAGCAAATTGTACACTATTTACCATTTTCTGGTTCCCAAAGACACTTTTTTTGAGGTACTGACAATTGAACCTAGTGGTGCTCTACCATTGAGCTACATTCCCAGCTCTTTCTGTTTTCAGACAGGGTCTAAGTCACTCAGTCTGATCTTGAACTTTCATTCCTCTGCCTCAGCTTCCTACCTGAGTAGCTGGGATTACAGAAATACACCACCTCACCTGATGGCGGCGGCTTCTGCTTCTTCTTCTTCTTCTTCTTCTTCTTCTTATTATTATTATTAATAATAATTATAAAAGCCTGATCTGAGACAAGATTGTTTATCTTGTTTCCTAGTATTTCCTTACTGGAAAAAGCCAAATCTAGAGAAAAAAAATATTTTCTCTTTTTTCCTTTCACTCTACCAATAAATGAAAGTTTTACATTTCAATAGTTTTTTTTAAAAAATTCCCTAAAGTAAGCCTGATTTCAAAGAGAAGTTTTCAAATTAAGAAGGACACAGAGAAGAAGTTCTAGAAGGTCTCTTGGTAGGCAGAGAACTATTGAATTAAAAGATAACTGAGCCAGGCGAGGTGGCACACTTCTGTAATCCCAGCGACTTGGGAAGCTGAGACAGGAGGATCGCAAGTTCAAAGCCAGCCCCAGCAAAAGTGAGGTACTAAGCAACTCAATGAGACATTGTCTCTAAACAGAATACAAAATAGGACTGGGGAAGTGGCTCAATGGTCAAGTGCCCCTGAGTAGGATCCCCGGTACTCCACCACCAGCAAAAAAAAAAAAAAAAAAAAAGATAACTGAGTTTGAGTTCTTCCTACATCATGGCAAGCTGGAGCTATTGGGATTCTTATTTAACCAGGGCTCATTCGTTCTCACTAAACCTTATTCAAAGATTTGAAAGACTTCAGCCACGGCTAATAAAATAGAAGATGTGAAAGTCTCCAGGAGGAAAGTGGAAGTTCTCAGTTCAAAAATAATCCTAGAAGAGAGCACATTCCTAACGAGAGTCCAGCTGGTATCTAATGACTTCCTAATTTCTGTATGTGTTTCTCAAGGTCTTTCCAACACACAGCTTCACATTCATTAGGTGAGATGGCACGACATTCAAGGGGAGCATATTTGAGACCTAATTCCATTAACCTCTCACTGATTAGCCACATTTTTGTCTTATTATATTATCTAAGCAAGCATTTCAGGGCATTTAGCCACAGAAAACAGCTGTTGTATGTTGTTCAATATTTGTTTTTATAGCCCTCTCACCCAAAGTTTGGAAGTTTGCATTCCTAGTTCCAAAAACATACAAATACTCCTGTTGCTTTTTTTTTTTTTTTTTTTTGGTTCACTCCCTAATACCACTCTATCCCAGGTTCTTTTCATTTTTTATTTTGAGATAGGATCTTGCTAAACTGTTGAGGCTGGTCTCAAAACTGTCATCCTCCTGCCTCAGCCTCCTGAGCAGCTGGGATTACAACACTTATGTCCATGATGACTGGACATAAGTGTTGCTTGTATCCAAGCAACTGGCTATAAATGGGTAGGACATGGGAGTGTATTCAAGGTCACTGACTCCTATTTTCCCTGAGATCCATTTATCCTACTCCTGAGAAATACAATGGTGATGGCTTTCTTGGGCCCCAGAGTACTGGTCCATGACTGGAGTATAGAATTCCACAGAACACACCTTTGGAATCCATGGTGCCAGATGCTCTGGTAATAGGGGTGGTGTTTCTCCAGTTCTGGCTGACTTAGGGTAGAGCCTTCAACTCACCCCAGGCAAAAAAAAGGGAAAGGCCAATGCTATGTTAAGTATTTTATTATGTTATCTCAGTTAATCCTTCAATCCAAGCAACTATCTTAAGGGATCTGTGTTATCTTCATTTCAGAGTTGAAAAGGGGCTGGGGAATGTAGTTTAATGACAGAGTGCATGCAGGTGCAAGACCCTGGTTCAATCCCTAGTACTGGGGGGGGGGAGGTGGAGTCATTTCAAGGTATGGAAGCAAAGGGAAACGTGTTTTGTTCAAGGATATACCTAATAACAGGTAGGGAAGGATTCCATTTCAGAATGGAATGTCTGCTACTGTTTTTTTTTTTTTTTTCCTTTCCTTTTTGGTGATGGTGCTGGGGAATGAAACCAGGGTCTTGTGCATGTGAGGCAAAAGTGAAGTGCTAAGCAACTCTACCAACTGAGCTATATTCCCAGCCCAAATCTGGTGCTTTCAAAATTTTTGTTATACACAAGAATTGGGGTGTGTGGATAGGCAGGGAGGCCAGAAGGATCCCATGAGAGGTGGGAAAGGAATGGGGATGCTGAAAGGGAGGGGGAAATTTGAGGCAGAAAAGAGTCAGCAGAGAAGGTAGTAACTCTAAGAATTCAAAAGACCCTCCAAAGTGATTTGAATTCTACTAATTTGAAATTGAAGATTACGTTCAAGAAGGCAGGCAGTAATTATGGCTCCTCATATCAAAATGGTATAAAGGAAAGAAAAATATGTCATTTGTCCTATAGTTATTGGGCTGACTTGTGTCACCATTTTTTATGGGTACTTAGAATGTATACTTAGCATGGTCAAGGCCCTGGGTTCGATTCCCAGGACCACAATTTTTTTTTTAATTTAAAATGGTACAGCATAATGTAAAGCAATATTTTTTGTGGTGTGTTGCAACCTATGTATGTGGTATGTGTGCGTATATGAGGTTGTGGGGCGAGAACAGAGTTGAGGGATTAAGTGGTTTTTTTTTGGTACTAGGTATTGAACCCAGGACCTCACACAAGCACTCTACCACTGACTATACCCCCAAGCCCTTTTTAACATTTATTTTGAAATAGGGTCGTGCTAGTTTGCCCAGGCTGGGCCTGGACTTGGAATCCTGAGTCACTGGGATTCCAGGTATGTGACACAACTGGGCTGAGATCTTTTAAAACGTATTTCTTAATATGGTTCCTGGTCAAAGATGTTTGAAATCCACTGATTTCAAGAGAGCTTTGGAGGTTAGAAACACATCCTTTCCCATTCAACAGGACAAATGCTTCCAAATGTGTTGTCAATACTCAGTCTACCTGTCTATTGTCACCAAGATCTTCTCAAAACAGTACTATTCACAAAACCATACGTACCTTTCCTTTATTTTTTCCCCTTTCAGTTTTAGCATTTGAAAAATTGAAAACCAGGACAGGTGCTACTCTGTCTTTGAAACTAAGACTTCCTGTCGCTCTCATTTGTCTGCTTGGGCTGGCTGCTGAGCCCTCCCTTTATTTGCTGAACTGCAATGTGAGGTATGGACTGGGTGCTGCCAGAAAGCACAGGACTGAAGGTGGCTGCCTTTTTCCACTGGCAGAAACAATTCCAAAGCCCTGGGGCAGGTGTTAGTTCTCTTTGCAGGAATACAAATTCTTAAAGTATCAACTTCAATTCAAAAAACTGAGAGAAATCCTACCAAGCTTGTGAACTATATATATTTTATGTATGTGTGTGTGTTTCACTTTTCTATCAGTAGATCCATAGGGTATGTAGAAATAGTAAAGAATAGGGCAGCCGGGAGTGGTGGCACATGACTGTGAACCCAGGGACATGGGAGGCTGAGGCTGGAGACTGCAACTTCAAGGCCATCCCTCAGCAATTTAGCCAGACACTGTCTCAAAATTAAACAAAAAGAGCTAGGGAGGAAGCGTAGAGGTAAAAAGCCCCAGCACTGTAAAAGAACAACTATAACAAAAAACAAACCAGTATGGAATGGCACTGGAGGGTAACTAAGTACTACACTCATCTGTGACTAATGGCATCCCATATGTTCTCATGAACACCAGGATTAGGAACTGGGCTCTCCCATATGACTCCGTGAGAGTACTGGGCCACAGTAAATAGAAATGATAATAGTACTTACCTTGGAGGGTAAGTACAATTGCCATTGTACTTATCTAATAGCAATTATGTGAGGATCAAATGGGGTACTACAAACATGGAAAGCACTTAGTAAGTGCTCAGTACAAAACAGTGATATTCATAAGCTTAGAAAACAAACAGGAAAGCCAGGGTGTGGTGGTGCGCGCCTATCCCAGTGGCTCAGGAGGCTGAGGCCCGAGATTGAAAGTTCAATGTCATTCCTCAACAATTTAGCAAGACACTATCTCAAAGTTAAACAAAAAGGCAGCACCCAGTCCATACCTCATATTGCAGTTCAAAGCCAGTCTCAGCAACTTAGCGAGGTCCTAAGCAACTTAGTGAGACCCTGTCTCAAAATAAAGCATAAAAAACAGCTGGGGACCTGGCTCGGTGGTTAAGTGCCCCTGGGTTCCTAAAAAATTAGGAAGAGAGTCCAAAATATGGTGCATATTGGCTTAAACCTCGAATCTCAGCTACTCAGGAAACTGAGAAAGGAGGATAAGCAAGTTGGGAGATCCTGTCTCAAAATAAGAGATGAAAAGGGCTGGGGGTGTAGCTCAGTGATAATGACCCTAGGCTCAATCTCTGCTACTTCAAAAGCAAACAGACAAAGAACAGATACATGAAAAAAAAAAAAAAAAGGAATTTTATTGTCTTTTAAAAAATGTGGTGGTGCTAGGCGGCAGTGGTACACACCTGGGTTCTCAGTGACTGGGGAGTTTGAGGCAGGAGGATCACAAGTTTGAGGCCAGCCTGGGCAACTTAGTGAGGTGTTAAGCAATTATGTGAGACAGATCCTGTCTCAAAATAAAAAATAAAAAGAGCTGGGGACTTAGCTCAGTGGTAAAGTGCCCCCTGGGTTTAATTGCCAGTACCAAAAAAAAAAAAAAAAAAAGTGTGGTACTGGGGAGTAAACTGAAGGAAACTATATTAGATGCATCTATGAATGTGTCAAATGAACCCCATTATTGTGAATAACTATAATGGACTACTAAATAACAATTTTTAAAAATGTGGTGGATCAAGGGTATAGCTTAGTGGTAGACCACTTGCTTAGTAGGCAGTAGGCCCCCAGGTTCCATCCTTGGAAAAAGGGGTGGGGGAGAAGAGAGAGAGATGGAGAGGTAACCACCATTCTCCTTTCATTTCCATCATGCTGAGTCTCCTAGGTTCCTTATATAAGTGGAACCCTTTACAGTTTTCTGAATGACTTATTTCACTTAACCTCCTAAAGTTTCATCTATGTTGTTCCATGCATCAGAATTTCCTTCCCTTTTAAGTCCATTTTCTTTATAAAACCTATCAATTCTTTTTCAGTCTTTCAAAAAAAATTAATACGTAAACCTGATGACACCCCTCTTTCTCCAGCAAAGGCAAATAATTTTTCCTGAAATTCTCCCTAGAGTTCTCTGAAAATAGTGTCTCCATAGAAATGCTAATTGGAAAATCAGTTTTCTTAAGAAAGGTATTATTCCTCCAGGCAGGCTGTTTACATTAATCAACATTTCTCTAATACTTGTCAGTGTTTTGTAACACTTTTTCAAGTGCCAATTGTAGCTTGCCAGTTCTTCTGAAGTGTGGAGGCTGCAAATGGGGGAAATCAGAATGGTAACTCTGTTCCCTTGGGGCTATTTCTGTCATGATGATGAAGCATAAGTTCTTTTCATTATTTTCATTTTACATAGTCATTAGTTATGTGGATGGTGGCTAGAAATATTGGATGAACTGGTTAGTCACTGTGTGTGAGAAGTCCAGCCTTCCCAGAATTTTCATATTTGCCTTCCTTAAGGCAGTCAGGTTTTTCATTACAAATTGTGGGTTTAGGGCTGGGGATGCGGCTCAAGTGGTAGCGCCTTGCCTGGCATGCGTGTGGTCCGGGTTCTGTCCTCAGCACCACATACAAAGATGTTGTGTCTGCCAAAAACTAAAAAATAAATATTAAAAAAAAAATTTTAAAAAATTGTGGGTTTAATCTGTTGTCACAAAAACTGGAATCTGCTACCAGGGGAGGTGGTGTAAATTTGTAATCCCAGCTATTCGGGAGGCTAAAGCAGAAGGGTAGCAATTTTTGAGGCTAGTCTGGGCAACTTAGTGAGACCCATCTCTAAATATAAAATTAAAAGGGCTAGGGATGTAGCTCAGTGGCACAGTGCCTCTAGGTTCAACCCCCAATACAAAAAAAAAAAAAAAAGTAAAGTAAATATACAAACTAGACTCTGCTTACCAATGCCACAAAAAGTATTCCCTTCAATAAACATAATGGTGATAGAAAAAGCAAAAACAAACTGAAAAGTTGTGATGAAAAAAACATGATGGATGGGTTTTTTTTTTTCAATTTCTACTTTTAGTTTATGTCTTGTTACTTTTCATATCTTTTCTGGAAAACTACTTATTTATTAGTACATCATAAACATAGCAGTCCCTCCATATATACTTGGGTTCTATATCCATGGAATCAACCAAACTATCAATCAAAATGTTCAGGAAAGCTGGCTAAAGAGGCACATACCTGTAATCCCGGTGGTTCAGGAGGCTGAGGCAAGAGGATCACAAGTTCAAAGGCAGCTTTGGTAACTAAGTAGGCTCTAAGTAATTCAGTGAGGCCCTAAGTAACTCAGTGAAACCCTGTCTCAATAAAATACAAAAAAGGGCTGGGTATGTGGCTCAGTAGTTAAGTTGCCCTAAATCCAATCTCTGGTACCAAAAAAGAAAAACAAAAAATAATGTTCAGAAAAAAAAAAAAAAAAAAAGCTTTCTGTGTGCAGACTTTTTTCTTGTCACTATTACCTTAACAATCATAGTAGAACAACCATTTGCATAGCATTCACAATGTGTCAGGTATTATGAGTGACTTAAGACACAATGGAGGGTATTCACCCATTACATACAAATACTATATGTCATTAAATGTAAGGGACTTGAGCATCAGTGGATTTTGGTGTGTGCAGCAATTCTGGAGCCATTCCTGAGTGAATACTAAGAGACAACTGTGGCCTCTGTGATTCTGAGTGAGGATAACATCAGTGTTCAAGATTTAGTGATATATTTATGTTTTCAAGATAAACATTTAAAGCTTAGTACATAATGTGATACTCTATCAGCATCATATTTCAAACTATTAAGAAATTTTGAAAATCAAATTAATAATTCATAAATTTCATTGCTAGACTCAAGTGATTAAAAGGCTAGCAGAACAACTATTCATAACAGAAATAAAGAAACTGAAGTAAAATATATTTGCTACTGCCTTATTCTTAATAAACAGTTTTGCTCTTTATTTGATAGTAGATTTTCTAATGGTTCAGAGCTTTATGGCTCACAAAAAGATGCATCAATGAAATGCCCCAGTGTATTTAAAAATTTCCATATTATATTAATAAGTAACTAATCTACATTTAGGAAAAAACAAAAATTAAATAGAACTAATAATAAAAGTACTCAAAAATCCAGAGCAAAAATATTTGGTAACACTTGGTTATTAGTTCCACAGTTCTTTCATGATGAAGGAAAAAAATCATTTTTTACATTTTTTTTTTAAAGAGAGAGAGAGAGGAGAGAGAGAGAGAATTTTTTAATATTTATTTTTCAGTTTTCGGTGGATACAACATCTTTATTTTATTTTATTTTTATGTGGTGCGAGGATTGAACCCAGCGCCCCGAGCATGCATTACCGCTTGAGCCACATCCCCAGCCCTTACACTTTTTTTTTACTAAAAACATTATAAATCAAATTTTAACTATGAAGTTGAAAATTGTTTCACTTTATATATGAAACAAAGATGTAGGTAATAAGTTTTGAATTGTTTCCCATACTTATTAAAACTTCAAACAGGAAGAATGAATAATAAAATAAATAACTATCTCTAAATTCTGAAGGGATCTGTGTAAACACATTGCCAAATTTGCTTTCTCTTTCTTTCTCTAGACACACTTATTTGCAGTTACTTTTTCTTTTTTTGGTACCCAGAGGCATTCCACCAATGATACTCCTAGCCTCCCCCGTCCTCCCCCCCACTTTTATTTTGCCTATGCTGGCCTCCAATTTGTGATCCTCTTGCCTCAACCCCCAGGCAGCTGGGATTACAGGCATGTGCCACCACACCAGGCTTACAGTTAATATTTGAAGTTGCATGCTTTACCATTCATCTTCTCAGAATAACAGCCTCCTAGATAACCACAATATTTCCACATCAAAAAAGAGTCATTATTCTATATTGCCTAATATCCCAAGCACTCTGTCAATGAGCTATTGACAATTGCCAATGACATATTCCATACTTGTGCGTACTTGTGCTGCTGAAAGCTCAGTCCTTGTCCCTGATGCCAATCCAATAATGAGGACAAGGTTCTGAAAAAAAGGAAAAAGAAGGTTTATTTTGCTAGTAAAGGAGAAACACAAGGTCCAGAGGCTGTGATTTTGCCAATCAGTAGGAAGAGGGACCCTTTTAAAGAGGTGACTCAAATGCTACATTCCAGAGTTCTCTGTTGGAGCTGTAATTCACTTGTTAATTTGGGCGACACTCATTTGGAAATCCTCTGGAACCATCCCCAAAGTCTTAATGATTTGGTTCCTAAGGTGGGGTGTGTACTCAAGGACATATAAATCTGCCTAGCATCCAGAAGAAAGGTAATCCTAATTCCCCTAATAATAGGGAGGGGGAGAAGCAGGGAGAGAGGAAGAGAAAGAAACTTTTCCATTTTAAAAATAAATTGCAAAGAGCGGAGGGAGGGAAAGGGAGGAGGTAGGGGATTAGCAAGGATGGTGGAATGTGATGGACATCATTCTCCAAAGTACATGTATGAAGACACAATGGGTGTCAACCTACTTTATATACAGAGATATGAAAATTTGTGGTATAGGGCTGGGGATGTGGCTCAAGGGGTAGCGAGCCCACCTGGCATGCGTGCGGCCCGGGTTCGATCCTCAGCACCACATACAAACAAAGATGTTGTGTCCGCCAATAACTAAAAAAATAAATATTAAAAATTCTCTCTCTCTCTCTCCCTCTCTCACTCTCTCTTAAAAAAAAAAAAAAGAAAATTTGTGGTATATATGTGTAATAAGAATTGTAATGCATTCTGCTGTCCTGTATTTAAAAAAATAAAGTCAATAAAAATAAATAAATAGATAGATAGATTGCAGTGGCAGAGCAGCAAGTTATATTCAAAGCATAAAGTGAACCACTGTTACACTTGTAGTACTGAAGATTGAGTCCAGGGCCTTGTGCATGCTAGGCAAGCACTCTATCAATGAGACAAGATCTGGTTTAAGTTGCCCAGGCTGGTCTTGGAATTTGCAATCCTCATGCTTCAACCTCCTGAGTAGCTGGGATTACAGGCCTAAACCACTGTTTCTAGCTTGACATTTTTAAAGAGTGCAGGCTAGTTGTCTTGTGAAATGTACCAACGTTCTGTATTTCTGCTATTTAACATGTTCATCCAGGCCTAGACTTTCTGTCTTAGAAGCATGACTGTATCTGGAACATACACTTGTCTGCTGGTGCCCTCCCCATGTCAGACTTTTTGTCTTCAACTATACCAAGAAGAATACTCAGAGATCACAGGTGAATTGAGTTCAACTCTTTAACCCTTCAAACACTGTGCTAGCTTCAGGAAGAAATATCATTTAAATGATACTGACAAGTCTTCTAAGGTAGAAGGAAAAAATGTATTTCCTAGCAACTCCTTGGCCTGCAGCAAATGTGGGTCATTATAGAGAACTTTAAGGGGCCAAGGTCTGTTCTTGTTATGTGAATATGTGGGCAGAAGCATCAAAAGGGCTTCCTTTTATGACTTTTGTCTACCAAATGTCCTTCAGCTTCTGTTGTGCTAAATGCTAGATTGAAGGAGTGAAAAGGTATATTATCCCATCTTTTACCAGACTTTAGAAGAGTTAAAAAAAAAAAAAAAAGGTAGGGAGTGTGCAGTTGTGCACTATCTTCACTGAGACCTAAGACAGTCTGAACTCCAGACAGTTTTTGATCAGGTCCCCAAATACTGACAGCTTTTCCAAGGCATCTCGCCAGGTAGACATGAAAATCTCTGACAGCTAGGCCCTCTGCTTGAAATATTTCAAAGAAAAGAATCATGAATCTATTTTATTGGTGTGAAAATTCCAAATTAATCAGACTACATGAATACACAGGTGTGTGCCATTAGATGTAAACAGGCTTAAAAGGAGCACTACTGTGCAAAAGAACATGGTAAAACGGCATTTATATCTGAACTCTGATGACTGCATATAAACATATCTATTTCGGGCTGATACCTCTCTGGAAAACCAGCCTTAAGTAAACAAAAGGTTAGCCCTGGGTGAGGTGGTATTCTGCAGGCGCAGACACAGTCAAATGTTTTTGTTTTTTTGAAACTTGATTGGCTAGCTAAGAAGTTTATCCGCTTGGTGCCTCAAATTCTCAAAACAGTTTATTTGAATACTGAATGAATGGCTAATCTCCTACAAGTTTTGGGGCTTTAACAAGGTAAACAAATGGGTGGGCTGTGGCAATAAACATTGTATTTAGTCCCAGGCTCATCCAGGTTTCCAAAATTCCTCTCTTCCTCTCCTTTTTCTATATCTAGCCTTCCTGCTCCCCAGCTTGGTCTCTCGTACCCTATAAAAGTACTGAAATTGCAAAGGAGACATTTTTAATTATAAGTACTATGGTAATGAATTCAAGTACACTCATTTATCATAAAGGGCTTTCCCATCTGTCTCTAAAGTATACTTAAAAATGATGTGTATTTGATAACATTAGCACCAAGCATCTTCCACATGTTAATGTTCACTGTTTTAAATGTTCCACCCCGCCCCCCAAGACAGCATAGTGGTTGTTCCAGAAAGAACACATTTATCTCTTGTTTGGGAATGCCTGTGTGGTCTCTTCCTAATTTATTTGCACTCCAATCCTTGGGGATCGCATCACAATCCCCCTAGGCAAAGGGAGATTAGGGAACAAGGCCGGCTGCTTTTCCCCACCCTACCAGAGAAGGGAAAACAACTTCCCCAAGTCCCACAAGTTCTTCTGGCCACTGTACAAATTGTTCTTGAGCATGGAGAGTTTCCAAAAGCCCTAATTAGCAACTCACAGCAAACATTTCTTTGCATTAGCTAATGATCCGGCTACACTTGTAAGCAAACAGAACCAACATATCTAATCAATGCTGAAAAACCAACCAAATGCCTATTAAACATCTGGATGTAATTTTCTAGTTAGAACAAAACGAAAACATATGCAGGTTCCTTTGATCTGCGTCTTAACAAAGAAATTGTTGATAAAAAAGCATACTGGTCAGTCAATGTGTCATTTCCATAAAGTCTGCTCATTTCTCTTCAAATGCTCCCAGCTTAATTTAGTTGGTTTCCTGCAATCTCTAATTTTACCATATTGTGTGAAACCACAGAGGTTCTTTGGATGTGATTTTATTTGAGGTTTTACTGCTGCATGGATCTGCTACTGATTTTTTTTTTTTCCTTCTCTGCCTTCTTTCCTCCACCTCCACACCCATTCCGTCCTTTTCTTTGGTAATGGGGTGGAGGAGGAAAAGGTTATAAAGCAATGCTGGGAACATTTCTTCTGGACCCTACATTCTTAGGTTTTAGAAAACTTTCAGGAAAAAAAAAAAGCCAAATGAGGAAATGTATGAGCAATAACTTGTAATTAAAATGAAGAGAAAATGAAGAGGGTGAGGTGGTGTGTGCCTGTAATCCCACCTTCTCAGAGGGTCAGGCAGGAAGACTGCAAGTTCAAAGCCAGCCAAAGGCAATTTAGTGAGGTTCTATCAACAAAATAAAATACAAAAAGGGCCATGGATATAGCTCAGTTCTTGCTTAGCTCCTTGCTATGTCCTGAGTTCAATTTCTAGTACTGAAAACAAACAAAAAGCCTAACTTTTTGATCAGCATCCATATATTTTCCTGTTGTGTCCAGTATCATCTTACTGTATGACATTTTGTTTTTATAATTATTTAACCTATTAGTTGAAAATTTAATAATCAGCAATAAATGAATGGAAATATACCTATATATGCATCAAGATAAACAATCTGACAATTTTTGTTTCTTTTGCAGAGGATCAAAGGGGTACTGTTTTGTTCCAAGTCAATTTCCTATGGAAGTAGTATACATAATATTATTTTATGTGAAAACATAACTGACATACGAATATGATAAAGGTAAAGAAGATTATGGTTAACAGACTTTAAATAGAAGATCAAAATTATAGATTTCATGAGTAGGACTATTTTCTTTTAAATAGGCTGTAGGCAATCTGCACATATATTATTTATTTAAAACATAAGATTAAAGCTACTTGATTGTTTAAACACTATCATTTGTAAAGCAGTTTGATGAGAGTTTTGTAGTATAATTATTACAGCATGACAATCATGGAGAAAATACGACCTTGAAAAGGGACAAGGCCTTCTCCTACTCTCAAAGAGGATGCACTGAATGATAAAGAAACCTTCCAAAACCAACCATCTTTATACACGCAATTAGAAGCCTTTCAATTTAAAAATCATTAGGAGCTTTCTTTTGTTCCCCCAACATACTACATTTTAAGACAACCAGAAGGCCTGGTCTGGTTTCAAACTTTATTGGTAAGGAAGTACTAGTTAAGGAGTATTTCCCATTGTTAATCTTAGCAAACTGGTAATATTCTGAGTGGACACATTTTCTGTGAACAATTAGAGAACATTTTAAAGACAATATGGCTAGTTGTGGAGTTTAAACTGATAATCCCAGAGACTGCAGGAGGGTCACAAGTTCAAGGTCAGCCTCAGCAATTTAGCAAGACCCTAAGTAACTTAGCAATTACCCCCCTCAAGGGCTGGGGCTCTTACTCAGTGGCAGAGTGCTTGCTTAGCACATCGTGTGAGGCACAGGCTTTGATCCTTAGCACTGCATAAAATAAACAAATAAAATAAAGGCATTGTGTTCATCTACAACTACAAAAAAATTTTAAAAAAATCCTGTCTCAAAAAAAAAGAAAAAGAAATCTGGGGATGTGGCTCTACACCCTGGGGTTCAATCTTCAGAATCAAAAAAGAAAAAAAAGGACAAAGTGTTAGAATTTTGAAGTGTAGTAGGGAAAAAAGTAGCAATACTTTTGCTCCTGTCCAAAAATACTCTTTCGTTTTGTGTTTAATTGCCAGTCTGTGACAGTTAGTCAAGGCACACTGAGTACATAAAACTCAGGGAAGCCAGGAAGAAGTCTCAGTGTAGGCAAAGTCTACTTGTGGCATAGAAGAACTTTCTACCCAGTTCTGGCACTGATTATGGGATAAACTGACCACAGACTGGCATTTGTGGCCCAATCACTGGATGATGATTTACAGGGGCACAGGCTGCCAAAGCACAAAGCCTAGTTGTCCATGTATCATCTGATTTCAAACGTCCTGTATGTGGAGCAAGCCTGCTCTCACCATCACTAAGTTTAACCAAGGAGAAAAGCAGTGTTTCCCTCTTTTCATGCTCCATGTTAGTAGTAATATGAATAACATAACCCCCTTCCCAATTCCATTTAATGAACATGCCCCAAAACTGCCATGCCAAACTTGTTTTAAGTCTTTAGACTGGCTCAAAAATTGCTCTTTTATTTTTCATTTATAATTGATATTTGGGATTGATGCAATTACAAACAAATCAATATCATGCATATTTTAAAACAACTTCAACAATGAACTGTATTATCTAAAACGATTCTTTTAATATTTCAAAGAAAAAGATCTCTGTAAAAGCAAAATTTCTAATAAAACATATGTTTACTTAAATAGGCCCCTTCCCATAAGCCTCTTGAAGGTAAAATAAGGGTTTTAAACTAAGAGGTAAAATAAGGGATGGTTTTTAAAAAGAGGGAGGTTTTTAATACCAAACATTTGTTTACTAGTTTCCAAAATAAGATGAACGATTGACCAAGATGCGCCTTTCTTAGGGAGGAAGAAAATAGCACCATTCTACTCACTGCTCACATGCAAAGAGCTCCACTTAACTAGTCTTTAAAGTATAGGTAGTGGCTGGGGGGGGGGGGGGCTAGGGGTATAGCTTAGTTGGTAGAGTGCTTGCCTAGCATGCACAAGGTCCTGGGTTCAATCCCCAGCACCCCAAAAAGTGGTATATAAAGTATAGGTATTTGGACATACGGACAAAAACTGGAAACTCTGAGTTCTAACAGCATCCCTTTCAACTAAGAACCTTAACTATGCCACGTACCCAAAGTATTTTCAAGCAGCTACTTAACACTGCTCAGCCCCAGGGTACCACCCAAATTCTGGGGGTGGGGTAGGCGGGACAGGTTTTTCAGGTCTCTGGGATGTGTTATTCCATTGTCTCTCTTTGTTCCTAAGACGTGGAAAAGACTCCTGGTCTCCCGGTTGAGAGGCTCCTGAAACGTTCGGTCACCTCCTCCTTCCTCGTACACAGCAAAGTCAGACAAGGACCCGGGATTTCTCGCCCCAGGGAGAGTCATCTGCGCCTGGGACACACGTGCCTAATATTGGTCGCACCTTGGAAATCCTTCCCGCCAAGAATACAGGCCGGTCTTTTCGCAAAATGGTTTGAAATCCTTCAATAAAACCTGAAACCCACTACTTGGGGAGCAAAGCGGGTAGGTGGGGTGGGCGGGCATTATCGTCAGGACCAATGCCGCTGGTGTACCTATGCCACCTAATGCATTGCTCATCTATGAATTTTCCATTAAGTGCACAGTCCGCTTCTGCGTCCGTGAAAAGGTAGCTCAAGGTAAAACAAACCTCACAGACATTTTTGAACGTAACCTCACTTTCAAAGAGTAGCATCAAACAAGGGCCAACACCGAAAAACACATTTTGCTTAAATTACCCAAAAGCGACCTCTTCGTCCCCAGTAAGAAACAACGCGGTTAGTCTCTGAGTTACTTTCACTGAGATCTTAAGATTTTCATTAAAGGGAAAAGTGAACAAGTGGAAGGGTTTCTGCAAAGTCTAGCCCCCAGCTTCCGCCACTGCACTATCGCTGGTCCCTCCAGCTTGCGCGCTCTAGCGCGCTCCCAAGCCAGCCCCACGTTACTTTGATTGACAGTTCGGCCCCGCCGCGCTCCTTCCCACCGACCTTCCAATCCTTCGTGCCAATCTCCGCGTCTCGCCGCTTCCCATTGGCTGGTTTTGGCGTCCCGCGGCTCCTCCAGGAACTGTTCCTCACCGAGCCCGGGAGGACGCGGCTGGCGGAGAAGGGGCGGGGGGAGGGTGGGAGGGGAGACGGGGGAGACGGCGGAGATGGAAGCGAGGGGGGGGGGTAGGAGAGGAGGGGGAGCGGGCCGTCCGGCACGGCGCAGCCATAGGCTCCGGGGAGGCGCTACGTCAGTGCCCCACGTTGGGCACGGCGCACTGGATTGGCTGACGCGGGCCTCCGCTCCCCCCCCGGCTCCAGCTCGGCCCCCGGCCCCCGCCGGCTCTGTGCAAGCGGCCCCCGCCCGCGCGGGGCTGGGCGGGGCCGGCGCTGGTTAGCTCCGGAGTGTGAAACCGCGTGTTAATGTAACCGGCGCGAGAGGCGCGGGCGGCGGTGGCGGTGGGAGCGGCGGCTGCAGGAGCAGCAGGAGCGGCGGGTACCCTGTGCCCAGCGTCCCCGAGGCAGCCGACTGCTCCACCCCCACCCTCCTACGGCCGGGCAGGACCTGCGCCACCAACCGGGCCCTCCGCCGTCCCGCGGCGACCAAATCCTCTTCCGCTGCGCTGCTGTGACTACTCAGGACTCGCCCTAGGAGTTTGCCCGCTGGGGAGGGAGACCGAGCGGCAGAGCGCACTCTTGCTCTTCTCTCCACCATTTCGCGGATGTCTTCCCCTGGGTCTTGAGAGAACTTTGCTGCAGGCTGGAGAGCCCTTTGCAGAGAGTGAGAAAAAGGGAAGAAAAGAAAAAGACCCAGGAAGAAGAGGCGCGGACGAAGGGTCCTGAGCCGCTGTACGGCCGGGACAAGTGCGCGCAGGGCACTGCGCCCTAATGCGCCCCGGGCTCAAGGAACAGCGGGTGGTTGCGGGATTGCTCCACGAGGAGTAGCCCTGTGGGTCCAGGAGCGTTTGTGCAACCGCGGAGAACACCGAGTGCCGGTCGCACGGGGCGTGCCGAGCCGCCTCCCGGCGCGCCCTCCGCACTTTCCTCGCTTCGTCATCTTTCGTTCCCCAGTAGGGGCTGACGCTCTGGACCACCAGGTGAGGATCCTCAGCTTCGATCCCGACCTTGCAGTTTGCAGAAGCCAGTGAGCACCTGGCCAAAGACGCCGCCGGGACCCGAGGAGTTGCCCCGGAACGCCGCCGGGTTTGTTTGTGTGTGGGTTAGCTGGGGGTGCCGCGTCACCTGCACCTCGCCTACTGCCACCGCTGTCGCGGGGAAAACCCGGGGAGGAGGCTGATCAGAAGAGCAAAGCAAAGAGCCCGCCTGGATTTGTGTGCCCCAGACGGGCGCCCGGCACGCGGATCTCGGAGAGGAGTGCCGCCGGAGTCACCGCGACCCCACCTCCTCGTTTGGGCGGCCGAGGGCCGCTGGTTGGAACGCAACCCCCGCGCTCTTTCCCTGCGAGCCAGAGACGCCGCGCAGATTTTTGGAGCAGCCCGCACCTGGGCGCCCCACAATGTGGCCCTGAGGGCGGAATCCCATAGGCAGGAGCTGCTGCCGGCACCGAGAGGCCATAGAGCGCGCCCGGGTGCGTGGCCAGCGCTCCCCGCTTCTGCCTGGCCTCCTGGCTTAATTTTCCTCGGCGGGATTAAAGTTGGAAATTGAGCGGAGAATTGAGTTGTCCGGGAACCGAGCCGCGGCAGCCGCCAGAGCGATGTTCCCGCAGAGCCGGCACCCGGTGAGCCAAGGGCGGGTGGTTGGATGGGGGGGCTTGAGCGAGGGTTGGGGAAGTGCTTTCCCTGTGCGGTAAGGGACGAGTGGCTACTGCAACCTGGCGGGCTCCTTCGCCCCCAGCGGTGCCAGGGTGAGCGGGTCTTGGGCTCGCCCACCCTAGGGCAGGGAGTGAAGTGAAACTCAATCCCCCCCTTTCCTTCTGGGCCCCCTCCTATTTGACGTCTAGACAGGGCGGACGAGGGCGCCCGGGGAGGCTGGGGTTTCTTTCCCGGAGCCACATCCTTCCCATTTTCCCGAGGCGTGTGGGGTGCCCCCCCCCTTTGTTTCTTGTCTCCCTTATTTACATGTCAATGTAGCCCCGGTTCTGGTGCGCCCAGTGGTGGCCCCGGCGACTCTGGGAACGGGGAACGTTAGGCTGTTGTTTTTCTCCTCCCGTCCCCGGGGTCATTATCACCCCCATGGGGGAGGGGGCGGCGGCGGCGGCGACGCGATCTGGCTTAGTTCTCTAGTCTCGGGGCAGCTCCCTTTCCCCGGTCTGGTTGACCTAGGCACAAGGCGCGATCCGCCCTGGAGGATGGAGGAGATTCTGTTCTGAGCCTTTTTAGAAGCTGAGGGCAGGAGGAAGGGCCACTTTCTCTCCAAAGTGAATCGTAAAGTTGAGTTTGGGGCTCGTTTTTTCACCACTTAACTTTATTTTTGTTTATGTCTTATCTGATTTCTCCCTCCCCTGACTTTCTGCTTTATCCATCCTCCCGCATTCTGGTGCCTCGGTGCCCCTCGCTGGTCGCCACCAGACGCCTCATCAGGCTGCAGGCCAGCCCTTCAAGTTCACTATCCCGGAGTCCTTGGACCGGATTAAGGAGGAATTCCAGTTCCTGCAGGCGCAGTATCACAGGTGCGTGTCCAGCCTCCTCACGCGAGTGGTCGGTCGCCCTGGCTGCCCGGTGCCCCTCATCTCCCATTCTACTGGCGGCGGCGCCTGTACTTAGTACTGGCGTCCAGGCGGTGGCGTGTGGAGTCGCAGTTAAGACCTGTCATTCATGTTACCCCCTTCAGTGTCTCTTCTCGGGCCGCCTCTTTTCTCTTGTCTCCTCCTCCTCCCATTGTTTCCCTTTTGCCCGTTTGCTGCTGTTCCAGGGAGTCCTTTTTCGTGTATTTAGGAGTTGCATGAGAACCGTCAATATTTGCACTTCATTTATTTATTTTGCAACAGGCTGAGCTGAAACATTGGTTCAATCGATGCCTCAGCTCTGGAGTGAGGGTTCATGGAAGCAAAGCCATGTTGAAATCGTTGTTTGCCATGCTAGAAAATTGGGTTGTCTGAAACAAAGTCCATTAGGGAAGGCTAGATGCTTTTAGCTACGCCCATCACTTGTGATGATGAGGGAAGAGATGGATAACAAGTAGGGGAAAGCACACCTGCATTGGCCTCATTCTAGGTTGTTTTGAGTGGAACAAGAGAGAGGAGTCATATTTATATTAATGTCAGCCTTAGTTACTTGTAATGATGCCTACCGTCAAAGGATTTATAAATGAAACTATTGGTAAAGTATTCTGCCCATGGTGAATTTTCCAGAAAGGTTAGTTTATTTCCTTTGATCCTATGAGGTTTTGGCTCATTGGAGCTAAGAAATAGCTGTATTGACATTTTTACTTTTGTAGTGCTTGAGAAAAAGCACACAGATAAGCTAAGTGGCTTGGGTGTGAATTTTCTTATTTTGTCAGGGGCTTTCTGATTATTGACCTTTTGTCTACTTGTAGATACTATCTCCAGAGCTTGAGGCATACTTGCACATACCATGTTTACCTAACAGGGAGAACTTCAACCCACTTCATTTCGGTAGCTGCTTGACATATTTTGGCAGGGATTTAAAAATCAAAGGTTTTGAAAGGGAGCAGCCATAGTAGAAGTAATTTTATAGATAAGACTTTCAAACCTAGAGATTGTTTAAATTGGCAAGATGATACAGACTATGCTGAAGTCTGAAAAGTGTGCAAAGGCCAGATTTTGGTGTAGTCTAGAGAAGTGAACTTTGCAAGGAAGTAAGGAACAGATAACCATGAGGAGAAATCTGTTTTGATGGACTTTTCATTCTTGGCATTGGACCAGGTATGCATCAAGAAGAAAAAGAACTATAGTTGAAAGGGATACTCTGTACTGTTAACCTTATTCTTCTCTGCTAAATGCAAGGACAAAGCTTTCAGGTGTTTACCTAGATAGTTTATGGTTTTTCCAAATTGGTCTTTGTTTTTACTTGAAGTGCAAATATGTGAGGCAGATGTTAAAACAAGTGACATAATGTTTACATTAAGTTGCCTGTTTTGTTTTCATAGCCTTAAATTGGAATGTGAGAAACTGGCAAGTGAAAAAACAGAAATGCAGAGGCACTATGTGATGGTAGGTATCAAAAATTGGACTTTTTTTCTTTTCATAGAAGTATCATTAAGTATATATTCTTAGCATTATAACAGCATGAGTTAATGAAATACTGGGTTCTTTTTTTTTTTCTTTACAGTATTATGAAATGTCATATGGACTAAACATTGAAATGCATAAGCAGGTAAGCTTTAATTGAATCTCAAGCCAAAAGGAGAAATTTCTTCATGATTTTGTAACACTGACTTTCTCCTCAGCCCTGGGGTTGTTGGGTGGGCGTTTGTGTGTCATTTTTTCTTTCCTCTTAGTGTCCTGTATCTTCCTGCAAATTGGTAATGGTAGTATTCTGCAGCAAGGATTGCCTCTTGGCAATTACCTTGATTTTAAATGACTAGGTGGGAGGTGCTTTGGAAATGTAAAGTAGCCTGTTTACAGACAGATAAGAACTGAGACTCCAGAATTTACTGGGGTTTCCTCTCACAGAATTGCTGAAATTTCGAATAGTGTTTGTACTGTTTGGGAAGAAAGTGTGGACCTGTGTGGGGAAGAAGAATGGTCAGGAGGTTTTCTTAATCAGATTAAACAAGGTATATGACTAACTGGAGTACTCCTTATGCTTTGGGGTTACACAGAGTGACCCTGAGGATTGGTGACTTATCAGCAGACATCTTTTTGAGAAATTCCTCAGTTGATGCAGGTTTGGAAGTGAAAAAAGCATCCTTTTATGGCCACAGCATATGTTGAGAGTTACTTCAGTCCTAGTGGTTTTAAAAGCATGAAAAGATTAGTGACTGGAAAGCTCTAGCTATGACTATGAGTTTGCAAGTTCCCATAAAATTCACACTTATGGCTACTATAATGGTGTATAAAAAGAGTATTGAGCTGGAACAAGGCACTAAGGACCTCATAAGAGAAGAAAAGCTAAATGATTGCTCAGCCCAAAGGACCCTCGATTGAGTAGTCATTGTCTGCCAAAGAAAGCATTAATGGCAGGGTGTAAGTATTCTGGAGATATGCTGACATTCACTTTTTCATCAAGACGCTGGTACAATAAGTCTTTTAGAAATCGATTGCCTCTTAAAAAATTATCATCAGATGAAGTTGCACAGTTGGACACATTTCAAAGTGCAACAATACAATTCTTACTTGATGTATATGTGCTATTTCATCTCAAACCCTTGTTTCATTAAATTAAAGAGCATGGCTGACCGGCTGGGGCACAGTGGAGAAATTGATTAGTTCAGCCTTCAGATCTTCCTTATATTCAAAGACTTTCATTAAGCAAGTGTGTTTCAGAGTTGAATTCTGCTTTTGTAACTGTGCTCTTTGATTTTTAATTCATCATAGATTTCATAATGTTAAGTTATCATGTACATTAGATCTATTTTCAGATATGTGTTTGGAAAGTGATAGCTTAGTTCAAGGCCTCTCATTAGTAATGTAATTGGGCTTTTAAAATAGTGCTGATTTTACTCTGATTTGCAAAGTTAGTAGCCTAGCTTGTACTGGGATTGTGCCTTTGTTTTTATATTGTTTCAGTGGCTAGTGCCTTATTGAGACAATTATGCCTTGTTGATAGTAAATAAACCAGAAGATCTATGGCTCATGTCTATGGTCATTTAAATTAATTATGCAGATAAATCTTGCCTATGCATCCTAATAATCCCCCAAACCTCCAGTACTAGGACTTGATACTTTACCACTGAGCTATATCCCCAGCCCTGTTTATATTTGTTTTTATTTAAGTTGCTAAGGCAGGCCTTGAACTTGTGATCTTCCTGCCTCAGTTTGCTGGGATTACAAGTGTGTGCTACTTTGCCCAGCTACTTTTTTTTTTTTTTTTTTTTTTAAGATGTCCTCAAGGGCACATTTTTAAGGGCAGGGTGGGGGGACAGATATTCTTTAAGTGTAAGAGGAAACTTGAGTTTTTTTTTTTTTTTTTTAAACCCATAAACTTGAAGGATTTAATAACCTCATCGACTCTTTTACAAGGGAACACCACCCCTGTGTGATGTTGTATGCTGGTGCTGGGTTTATTGGGGAAGATAAAAGAGGTGTAATTCTTGTGGGTTCCTGTAGGTTACATGACAGGGTGACCTTTTTGTCATGTTAGGGGGAAGGGGGAGAGAGAGTGTCAGAAACCCCATGGTGTGAAAATAGTTTTCTAGTTTCTGTACTGTGTTGGGCATTTATGAGTATATATTGTCCATCTATGAGAATGTGTGCGTTAATAATATGCTGTGTATAACTGGCTCAGTAATTTGAAAAATGTGAAATGCTGAGAGAGACCATGTTCTTCATAGTAGGGTATTAAGCCCCCTGAAATTTAGTTTATATTGTAAATGCTGACAGACCCTTAACTAGAGTGGTGTGCAAAGTAATGCTATAATTCAGTTTAAAGTGGTCTTACATTTGAAAAACATCCTTCTGACTGTCACACATTAATAATAAGTTCTGAGGAGGCATTTGGTGCAGCTAGTAATCATAATTCTTATTAAAACTGGTGACGTCTGGCCCCCAGGGTGCAGCCAGGCTCAAATTGATGCTTTTCGCCGCCTGATCACCAGCATGGCCTAAGTGCTCATTATATTGTAGAGAGGGCCTTTGGAGCTCTCATTAGATTTGACAGGAATTCTCTCTAGGGGGAAACTGGGCATTAGCGAAGACTCCTGACAGGCTGAAATTATTCCTGCTTTATGGCTTATAACCAAATGCTAGCAAGGCATCATCAGGGGACACAAAAAATTGTCATTTCTGACAACATCTTTGTTACTGGGGGAAAAAAAAATGCAGTGATGGGGAAACTTTCCATGTAGAGAGCTTTAATGCCGTTAAGATTTGTCTGCAGTATGACGACTGCTCTGCCTTCCTACCTTTCAGCGGGCTTGTCGGAAGGAGTAAGTTTTAGAGTTCAATGTCAAATCTCACTACCAGCCTCTCCGGCTGGAAGTTTTAAAGTGGAAGCACGGGCCAAATCAAGAGTGGTATAATTGTGGTTTCCTTACTTGGTGTGGTGCTCCCAGTCTGTTTGTGTTGTGTCAACACTTCCTGATAAGGCTTCCTCTTACTTTCTCTGCTCCCATTTGTGGTTCCTTACTGAAAAGGCAGCAGAGCCAGCATGGGAATAGATACTTGAGTCTTTTATTGTAGCATTAAGACAATTTTTTCCTCCTTAGAGCTTTTTAATAGGTCCCTGTCTGTCCATTTCTAAACATGTAGATGTTGAATTTTAGCTTTTTTGTTTGTTGGTTTGGTGGTGCTGGGGATTTTATCCAGGGCCTCATGCTAGGCAAGCACACATCCCCAGCTCAGCTCTTATCTATTTCTAAGCAAAAGAGAGGTGGAGACTTGAAAATTTGAAGGAATTCTGAGACCACCAGAGTATTATAAGTACATTGAAAAATAAGAAACCCGTGTGAGTCTGGTTGTTTTCAAGGGCAATGCCGCAGTGTTTATGACAGCCTGATCTTTGATTTTCTTTGTTCCATGTCTTGGTATTATCTTGTTTGATATTTTGGGGAACAAAATGTACTGTAAATTTCATACATAATCCTTATTTATCCCAATAGTGTATCTTTTTTTGTGTGTGCTGATAAAGCCAGGTTATGAATTATCACTAGTGACATCAGTTTTACAGATTTTAATAGTGATTTGGTCTCATGACCTCCATAGGCATCCCTTAAAGTAGTTTATATAGGTATTTTGTTTTGCCTGAAACTGTGAGCACATGTTCATGACTGGGGCTTGCTTAAGGCCCAGCATCTGTGGAAGCTTTAGCTGGGGGTTGCTTGGTTTTAGGTAACTAGTGCTGTTCCCTCCCCACCCTCACCCCCACCCCAGGTGCCCTTGGGAAGATGAGGCCAGTAGTAGAATTGCCCTTGGACCTGTGTGTTGTGACCCACATCTACCTCTTTTTGTGCTGATTAGTTTCACTTTTTTTTTTTTTTTTTTTTTTTTTTTTGGTGTTGGGGATTATTGGGGATTGAACCCCTGGGTGCTTTACCACTGAGATTTTTATGTTGAGATAGTGCCTTGTTATGTTGCTGAGGCTGATCTCAAACTTGTGGTTCTCCTCCCAAGTCTCTGGATTGCAAGCATGAACCACTGTGCCCAGCTTCAACTTCATGATTTACAGGACATATCAGGGATGGGCATATGTTCTAAAAGTTAGGAAAACCAGCAGTGCTAGTTTTCTCTGATTTCAGATCTGTGGGTGTCACAAACCATGGTATGTAGAAAGTTGTATCTGACTGAATAATACTGTCTTCTGGTTAAAATATGTTTAAGAACAGAAGAACCAATACATTTCTGAGTGAATCAGAACTTCAATGTGTGCTGTAAAATTCTCTTAGAAAAATAATTGCTTTTTAGTGAGGTTTTTTTTTTTTTTTTTGGAAAGTATTTCTGTGGGATTATATAAGGGATTCCTCTGAGGGTTAATTTCTCAATGTAGCATTTACTGTTTGTTCTAAGTTTTACTTTCTTTTATGTTTGTATGGAGGGGGTGAGGGTACTGTGATAGAACCCAGGCGTGTTCTACCTTCCAGCTATATTCTCTGTCTTTTTTATTTTGAGACAGAGTCTTGCTAAATTGCTGAGGCTGGTCTTTTTATTTGTAATCCTGGCTCAGCCTCCAGAGTAAATGGAATTATAGTCATGTGTCACTGTGCCAATTACTGCCCTGTCTCCCACCCACCCTACTATGGATTGAACTCAGGGGTACCCCCAGCCCTATTTTGTATCTTATTTAGAGACAGGGTCTCACTGAGTTACTTAGCACCTCGCTTTTGCTGAGGCTGGCTTTGAACTCGCAATCTTTCTGCCTCAGCCTCCCAAGCAGCTGGGATTACAGGCGTTCACCACTGTGCCTGGCCCTGTTTTTTTAATCAGTTTTAATTTCAGTTTCTCACTTTGAGGTGTTTTGTTTTGTTTTGTTTGGTGCTGGGGGTCCTCCTTGCACATACCAGCTGTACATTCTGCCTTAAAGTTCACCCCAGCCCTGTGATCTACTGCCCCCAGTCAAAATCTCAAGACTAGCTGACGTATAACCACTTAGAATTAAGCTCCACCAGGTGTTAAGCACCTTGTAATATGAAGAGGGTAACTGTCATCAAGATTAGAATGATCCCAACTTCATTTTCATTAGCTAGGCCTGCCCTTTACAAGCATAAGTTCAAAGAGAGAAATCTCTCAGTGTATTTAAAGCCTAGGTTCTGAGTTGTAAGATTAGCCTGTCCAGTCCCCCACCCCCACCCGGCTTTTTTTTTTTTTAAATCAAGCAGGGCCAATTTCTCACTACTTAACAGCTACCTCCCCAGCCCCTTCCGTAGCAGGCTGTTGGTTGGTTTCTGCCCAGGGCCTCTGCTCTGGGGTAAGCCTCAGACATGCAGTTTAAGGAGACATCAGAAAATATAGTAATCATGATTAATTTTACATATACTTTTTTTTTTATATAATATTAGTCATGGAACCTAGGAGCATTCTGCCTCTAAGCGATGGCTCTAGCCCTTGTTTTTAAATTTTATTTTGAGACAGTGGCTTGCTAAGTTTTCCAGGCTGACCTTGAACTTGGTGGTGATCCTCCTGCCTCAGCCTCCTGAGTAGTTGAGATTACAGGTGGTTTAGTAATATTTTCTTCCTTGTTCCTTTTCTCATTTCTTGTCTTCCTCCCCTCATACCCTTCCCCGCTCAATTCCTCTGAGGATGGAACTCAGGGCCTCATGCATTTTAGGCAAGTACCGAGATAAATCCTAGCCCAGTAATAGTTTCAGCACAGGTACAATTTGTGGGGGGGGGGTACATTCCGGGGATTTGAACCCAGGGCCTTACACATGTGAGGCAAGCATTCTAGCTACCACTGAGATTCACTCTAAGTCTGATAAAATATTTTAAAAATTCAAAATGAATACCCCCCCCCCCAAATCCACACAGAACTAAATATCAGAATTTCCTCTAAGGATGGGAATGAGCAGTGTCAAGGTCAGATTAAGGTGATGCAAGGGAGGCAGAGCTGGGCCAGTGTGGGGGTCAGAACCTCCCCCTCTTCCTGCTGGGAGTGGCTGTGACCTGTAGGATCTGCCTTGGTTCTGTTTCTTTTACTGAGATTATTTAATTAGGAATTAGACATGTCACTAGATTCCAGGGCTTCAGGTTCCCTTTTTGTAAATGAGGGAGTTATAGATTGAAGTCTATTGGCCTCACATGGCAGGAATCATCCCAGCACACTCCACAGAACCAGCACTGCGTGTGGAATTTGAGGAGAGTCCTTTGCCAGAGGGCTTAAGATGTTCTTCCAAATAATGTTTATTAAAAAAAGCAGAAAGGAAATCTGTTTCTTTAGTAAATATTTAAATAAACCATCATGAGTGGTAGTTAAATTAAAGATATATTCAGTTACTGGCTCATGGGGCCATTTTATGCATCCAGAGAGCAGAATTTTTGCTCTTGGTTGCTCAACCTCTGTGCCCTCCAGCAGCAGAATGACCAGGAGGGAACTGAGAAACTTGGCCCTTCACTTTGACCAACTCAGTTCCCCACCCCCACCATTGCTTACTGTTGCCTCAGATTTTCTTTTAAATTGAAATTCTTATAGCTAGTATCTTTATTGTGGAGTATTTAGAATAGCACTTTTTAATTCAATTTTAGATAGCTTTTTTTGCCAGTTGGCTTATTCAAGATCAGGTGTTTATACTTTCAGAATAGCCCTCACTAATGATATTGGAGATTTCTTTAGTAAAATGTATACCATAGGATGGTTCTGTGGGGGAGAAATATGAGGCACTAGGATTACAGGCGTGCGCCATCTTGCCAGGTTCCAACTTGATGTTTTAAGTAGTTATTGTGTATAGGTAGGAGGTAGGTGTGTACAGGTAGTGATGCATGGTTTCATCTGGAAAATGAAATAATTTACATTGAAATTTTAACATTATGATATTCAAGTATTGCCATTCACTTAATTTAATAAAAAAGGTCTCAAATAATTGTTTGCAAAAATAAAATGTTTTCAAAATTGCCCAGTTGGTTGACTGCCCAGTCACTATAATATTTTTTGAAATGTTGAAATATATGGTTTTTCTCAAATAATATGTGATTTAACACAATTACATATTTCATTATTTAACATTAATCTTTTTGGTGAGGGAGATCTAACCCAGGGCCTCACATACTTGCTAGGAAGTGCTGTACCTCTGAGCTAAGTCCCCTGCCCTTCTATTTTTGGTACTATACTGGGGATTAAACATAGGAGTGTGCTGTACTACTAAGCTACATTCCCTAGTCCTTTTTTTTTTTTTTTTTTTGGTGCTGGGGATCAAACCCAGGGCCTATGCATGCAAGGCAAGCACTCTATACCAACTAAGCTGTATCCCCAGCCCCTCCCAGTCCTTTTTTTTTTTTTTTAACTTTTTATTTTGAGACAGGGCCAGGCTGTCTGTCCTCAATTTGACACTTTGCCTTAGCCTCCCCATAGGTGTGCACTGTTGTGCCTGTCATAAGGTTTAAATTTTTAATAATTCCATTTACCTGCTTTGAATCATAACACACATAATTGTTTACTCCCTTCCCCTTCACGCTTACATAGTGGGTATAAAAAGTAAATTTCTCCTTTTATTTTTTTATAAGGAAATTTTATTTTTTAATTTTTTATTGTGCTGGAGATCAAACCCAGGGCGTTGGCGTGCTGTGCAAGCATTCTACCACTGAGATACATCTCAGCCCTACTTTGTCATTTTTTGACCACAAAATTTGTTAGCAGAAATAAAGGGTGGGGTACTGGTCATTTTTGGTTAAAGAAAAAATGAGTCAGGCATGGTGGTGCATACCCATTAATCCCAGCAACTCAGGGGTCTGAGGCAGGAAGATTACAAGCTTGAGGCCAGCCTCATCAACTTTATAGAGACCTCAAAATAAAAGGACTGGTCATGTGCTCAGTGGTACAGTGCCCTTGGGTTCAGTTCCTTGTAGCCCCCACAAAAAAAAAACAAACCAAAACAAAAAACCTTGGAGGAGAACAAAATCTGAAGATTCTACCAATTGAATTAAAATTTTCATCTGTCAAACAGAAAAATTATTATGTGGGGGATGTCCACAAATGTGTAAACTTCCTGAAAAGGGTAGAATTGTGTAAACAACCTGCTGAGCATCCCTAAATCTCTTCCCAGTGTGCTAATAGATATTCATTAGATAGTTATTACCCATTAGGTGAGATAGGGGTAGGCTTTGAGAATGTAGGCACATTTGAACTTACACACCGAATCAGCCCCCATGAATGGACATTTTAAATGGAGAGGTTAAAATAAAAGTGCTACATGTCAGGGCACTTCCTAAGTTGGACCCTAGGGTATATCCTTTCTACCTCGGAGACTAACCTACTTCAGACCTATCCAGCTCCTTGCAGCTCTAACCCTGGAATGGGAGAACCTTTAAGACGGTAAATGCTGTACAATGCTGTACCTCATCAGATGTGGCTTTGGGGCTTTGGGCCTTTGTAAGTTTTATTTTCCACTCTTGCCTGTCACTCATAGCCTTCTATGTCTGCCCCTGACTGCTGCTTCATTCATATTTGGCTCCATCTCCTTCTTTTCCTTGTATACCCTTTAATTCAGTCTTTTCATACTGAAACTGAGTTTCTTGTTTCCTTCATAAACAGTCCAGGCCTTTTGGTCAGACTTCGCAGGCCTTCCTCAGCTTTCTCCAAGGTCTCATTCAGATACACTGCCTATTTCCCTCAGGGCCTTCCATGATGGCACCAAGAGCAGGCTGTCACACCCTTACTTTGCTGTGTTCTGTCATAAGGTTTGTTCATGTGCCTCTGTTATTCCTCCAACTAGGTTGTAGTCCACTCTAAGCTTGAGCGTGAGGTGTGTCTACTTTCCCAGTGAGTTCTGCGCTATAGGTGCTTGGTGTATAGTGTATTTAGAGTATTCCTCATGTATAGTGGTAGTTGCAAGTGTTTTGGGGCCTGAACATTTGAAAGTTGAAACCTACTTTGCAAAAAAAAAAAAAAAAAGTTGTACAATTTTTTTTTTTTTTTAAACACAAGCACACAACATTGCTCTACCCAACAATTTTGTTTGTGTACATCTCAGGATTCTCTGCAAGTCCATGGAATCCAGGTGCCGGAAGGGATCCTTAAGCAAAAATTTAAAAATGAAATCTGTTCAATGTGGTTGTAATAATCTCATCTAACCACTTCTTGTTTTTCTTTTGGAAAGGTGATTCACAGAATATCCATTGAGATATCTTAATGAGGAGTTTAATTATAGTAATGCATTTGGATTTGTACTTAAAAAGAGAAAACAAAAGTAGCATGTTGCTGAGGCCTGGGTTTTGGTGTGAATTGATGTGTGCATACATTACTGTCCCTGGAACTGTCACGTATTGCTTAAGGACAACCACAGCTGCCAATAGGGTTGTGGATAAATTACATGACAAGCTTCTTGAAAGGCATTACATTTGACTTAATCACCAGTTTTCTTGGTAGTATAATGACTATGACTATTGATTATTAAAGTCCTTGCATTGGCCCTAAACTCTCCTAAACATCTGAATTTTGAAAAATTTCAAATTAACAGAAAAGGAGAGAGAAATACACAGTGAACACTCATCTTACACCCACTTCTATTGTGCCTGGAGTCTGTAAATTAGCATTTTATAATACCTGCATGTTGTATATCTCCTACATAGAGCCATTCCCTCCCCTCCTGGAGGGAAGAATCTGGAGAATTTGGAAGGGCTTGTCAGAGGATCAAGCCTGTCTTTAGCTACTAACATCAGTTTAAACTCCATGTGAAAGAGGGATTTTCATGTATATGTGAAGAGTTCTGCCTTAGCAGGTTTTCATAAGATTTTTCTACTAGACTTGCCCCCTTGTGTTTTGGACATGATTGTGTTAAGTTCTCCATGATGGTGTTAAGGTGCTTTCTTTATCAAGTGTCACCTGGAAGCATAGATTTGTACTTGAACAAAAAAAACTATACTCCCCTTACCAAGCTTTCCTGTCTACCTTCCTTTTGGCCCTTTAATGAAACTTGCATTATAATGCACCTTTAAGATCTGACCAATGTTTTGCTAGCAGCGATGGCTTTAGTGTGAATTGGGTAGTAAGCTGGAGAATGATTTTGCAAAAGGAGTCTTGATTTTTGAACTTTGTTTAGAAACTGTCCTGGTGGGGAATTTCACCTGTGGGTGGCATGGGGGTGTGAAGGGCCAGAAAACAAAACCTCTTTCAGGTCCCCAGCATGCTGAGCTGTCTCTCTAAGGCTGTGTCCTCCAGGTCCGCTCTTCGGGAGCCCAGCCTTTGTTCCTTCCTGTGCCCTCTTGATTCCTTGAGCAAACAGCTGGTCAGAGCCGCTTATAAGTACGGTGACCAGCCAGTGTATTGACACACTCAGACACAATAGAAAACTGCATCTGGAGGCAAGCCATTGGGATTTGCAGTAAATATATTACAGAACACAAGTGACTTGCCGATACTGCTTGTTTAGCAGTTCGCAAGGCCAATGGCAGTATGGATTTTTGAATTAGAAGGGAAGGGCTGTTCTTTCTCTGTGCAGGAACATCTAGTTGATGTCTAGGGAGAAAATTGATTTAGAGAACAAAATGCAGCCGCCTTTATTTGTGCCATTTGAAAGGCTTCTATGGATTAGAGAGTGAAAATAAAAAGGTCACTTTGAGTTTAGGGGAGGGGGTCTTAACATTGATCTGCATCTTGGTTTGGGATGGAGAAAATAAAGAATGGGACACCAGGATAGAAGCAGGGCATCCCGTCCCCATGCAGCCTGCAGCTACAGGTGCCTGCTCCATTCTCAGATGGTTGTCTTTTTCAGTTATTCGGTTGTCAAAAATCAGCTTATTTTATTTTTGTAGAATGAGCTTTTTCAGGGGGGTTGACAGGGGGACATTA
The DNA here is from genome assembly GCF_045843805.1 of Urocitellus parryii. Classification (NCBI taxonomy): domain Eukaryota; kingdom Metazoa; phylum Chordata; class Mammalia; order Rodentia; family Sciuridae; genus Urocitellus; species Urocitellus parryii. The sequence continues at coordinate 131,402,699 of NC_135534.1, forward strand.
GAGTAAGCCATAATCCCCCTCCATGGAACTCACAGGAATTGTTCTCCAGGAGCTGTCTGTCAACCTTCCCAACCTCCTTTTCTGTGGATATTAATTTTATTTCTCCTTTAAAAAGAAAACAGGCAAATAGAGCTAGGGGATGACAACAGTGCCTACCCCATGGGATACTTACGTGGATTTAGTTATCATATATAGGAGCAGTTAACATCGGATCCTGGCACAGGGACACATAGCCCTTATCTAAATCTCTTAGCAATCGCTTTAGAACTCTATCCTGTCTGTTGGACTTGCAGGCTGTGTGAATCAGCTTTTTGTCACTGTAACTAAAATACCTGAGTAGAACAACTTAGTGGAGGAAAGGTTTATTTTGACTCAGGGGTTCAGTCCATGGTTGGGCAACAGCATTTTTCTGGGCCCAAGGTGAGGCAGAATGTCATGGCAGAAGGGCATGGTGGAGGAAAGCTTTACTCATGGCAGCTGGAAAGCAGAGAGAGGGAGAGAGAGATGTGCGTGTGTGGAGGAGAGAGAGAGCTCACACAAGCACGCGCAAAGGGACTGCAAAGCAGATGCACCCTTCCAGCCATGGGCCACCTACCTACAGTTACCATCTAGTCAGTCCATTCAAACTGAAATGGACTGATTAGGTTACAGTTCCCATAACCTAATCATTTCACCTCTGAGTATTCCTGCATTGACAACAGGGGCTTTGAAGGGACACCTCAGATCCAAACTGTAACATAGGCCTTGCTTCATTTATACCCGTCTACTTCTTGTTTTTCCAAGCCTGGCTTCTTTCCTCTCTACTTCTGAAGCACTTTTCCTTTCCCTCTCTTATACTGTTTCCTTCTAAGTTCATAAGCATTTATCTTTAGGCTCAAAAGGAAAGATTAAAAAAAAAAAAACTTTAAAAAAGAATACAGTCTGCGTTGGCAGTCCCTATAGTCTAAGGAATATGAAGGAATTAAAATGCCTTATATAGGCCAAACAGCAAAATATTCTCTCCATTTTTGACAACATTAAGTAATTAATTATGCTACCAGGGAGGACAAAGTTGTGTTTTTTCACTTAAGGCACTGGATAAACAAGAAATAGGATTTGGTTGTTTTATTGAATTGAGTTTTGGCAGAATAAAGGGTGGGTTGTATTTGAGATGTTTTTCTTTTTAACGTAATATGGAAAACTGTTCTTTGAAGAATTTGTCATCCTGAAAACGGGATGGAGGGGAGATTGTGTGTGGAACTATAAGGTAAGTTGTTTTCATGGTTAGAGAAAGGAAGAGCCTCAAGCTTTGAGGGGTGTGTGTGTGTGTGTGTGTGGTTTTGTTTTTTGCTGTGAAATCTGTAAAGTGTGATACGAAAGTCTGAGTAAACTAATTGTGTTATTTCTACATCGACTGGCTCCATGGGCTTGAAATTTTTGTTTCTCATCATATTCACAGCTGATGCTTAGTGCTAATATTTTGGGGGAAATAAAACCAAAACAAACCCTTACAAAAAGGGAGAAAAGTGGAGCCATTGAAATTGGACATATGGGAAGTTGAGGCTTTTGACTCCTGTTGCCCCCTACATTGCAGTAGAAACTTGTGGTGTGTCTGTAGTATTTGGGATGAAGGAAGATACAAGCTCAGGCAAGTTGTGCCAGTACCTGCTCTCAGGAGCTTAAAAGCTCAGCCGCCTGCTGATGTGGTGTGCTGAGGAGCTCCCTGTTAATATTTCTGTTTAGCTTGAGAAGTGGCCCTGACATCCTGAGTGTCTGTGGGGGAAACACTGGGTTGTTGACAACCCCCTTGGCCTGCCAGTTGGCTGGGGTTCCAGCCTTTTCTATTTGTAAGCAGGCTGGCTCTTTTTACAGTGCCTGGGCCATGAGCGGCCTTGGAGCCTGTGTCTGCCCAGCTTCTGAGAAGACGGGAATTGGTCTACTGAAACGTATCCAACTTTTGTACTTTTTAGCTGACCAAAGGCCAAAATCATACCACTAACTCAAGATGGGAACTGCTGCTTTTTGATTCTTAACAAGAAACCTGTATTTCATAGTTAACTACTGTGGATGCTGTGGTGTGTTTTCATTCAATGAAGCATAAGACATCAAATTTTGACTCTGGATTTTTCTAAGGGTACAGAGATTTTGAATGGTTGTTAATTTTGTGTTCATTTTATTTTTTGCTGTTTTGGGAGTCGAACCCAGAGGTGCTCGACTACTGAGCTACACTCCAAGCCCTTTTTATTTTTTATTTTGAGACAGGATCTTGTTAAATGGCTCAGGGTGGCTTCCAATTTGGCGATCTGCCTCACTCAGCCTCCAGAGTCACTAGGATTACAGATATGCAGTACCATGCCTGGCTTGATGTGACTCAGTGTCAGAGTGCCTTCCTAAAATCTTGTGCAGCTATTGTTTTGGTTATTATTTTAGCACAGGTCAAATCTTTTTTCAAGTGTTTTTTTTTTTTAATTATTTTTTCTAATTAGTTTCTGAGATTACTCTTGCCAGTTTTCTCTCAAAATGCTGAAGTTGCTCCAAAGTTTTTATAGAATGAGTATCAATTGTTGCTTCTCGAATTAAAGCAATGTAAAAGGGAAGAAGGGCCTTCTGAGTAGACTTTGCACTCTGAGAATATTGGTATTGACACCATTCATAATTTGGAGTAGAGTTTGAAGACGAGATTCTACTGTTTGTCGCATACTGGTTAATATGGCTGTAAAGAGGAGATGAATGTGGCTACTTTTCCAAGTCTATTACTCAAGAGGACTGTAAATTTGATTGGCTGTTACAATTCTAGCAGAATCATTCGATTTGAGAGCAATAGAAAGATAAGATATCCAATTACCCAAATGATTTGCAGGGTTAGCCAACGTTGTCATGGAGACACGAGTTGGAACAAATTAAATTTTAAGCAATAAAATAATCTTAAAGCCCGTCTGGGAACAAGAAAATTTGGCAGTGGCACTTACCTGAATTGAATCTTAGCTTGACACGATGTTGTTTGACATTGATATACTGTGGGGGCCTAAGCTTATATATGGCACAACATTATCTTTAAAAAGTAACTCAGCCAAACCAGTGAAGGGGAATATTGGTATAAAATCAAGGAATATTAAAATTGATTCCATGGCTTAAATGATAATTGGGCTGTGGTCTCTCAAGAATGTTTTGTATTTAAGGACCAAAATGCCTTAATAATGTTGAAGCGCCTTTAATTGGACATTTGAAAAAAAAAAAAAAAGATTTATTTAGCAGCAACATGCAGTTTTTGGAACTGCTGTTCCCCTTTGTGTGTGTGTGTGAGCAGATGCAATAGAAATCGTGTGGATGTCTTTTGGTGGGGGGTGGAGGTGTAAGCATGCATATATTTGCATGTACAAGTAAGGAGATTTTGGCACATGTCCCTGCACTGCAGATGATTCTTCTTATTAGTTAAAATTTCTACTTTTCAGTACTTAGACAGGAAAATTTTGTTCCAAACTTTAGCTGATGACCTAAAACCTGAATAAGCGCTGGTCTGAGGCTAAGAAGGTTATTTCCCCTTTTTAATATATTGTTTAACTGGTTCCTGGCTTGTGCCTGGGATTTGAAAGCAGCTGAGTGGCCCAGAAGGAGGGAGGGCTTTTTATCCACATGTCTATTAGACAGATGGAGATGAAAATTGGTCTGAGGTCAAGCCATTTGCAGCGTTTTCCCAGCCTTCGATTTTCCTCTCATCCTCACCACAGATCATCTCAAATGATTCAGTAATGACCAAAAGTGCAACATTGACCTTTATTCCCTGGTGGATTACTGTGTTTCACAGTCCAAATGGCAGGAAGTCTATTCTGTTCTTCCAGAAGGAACGCAGCATTATTGAGCCAGCCCAGCCCTGTGGGAACCACACAAGTGCAGACCAGTGTAACATAATATGTGGGTTAAATTTGGTTTCTGGTGCTCTGGGAAACGAGAATTGACATGTCCTGGAACCCACATAATTAATGGGAGAATATCTAGGATGTTTTCTGAAAACACACACGGGCACATAAATTGATTTGTCCACTTGTAAAGTAACTTGTGTGGTAACTTCTGGTGGCCCCTGGTTTATAAATTGTTCACTCTTCTGTTACCCTCAATCGCTTCCCACTTTTTATTTAATGCTTCTCCAGTATATCTTGAGACAACGTTGTTAACACTGTATAATTTTAAAATTATAAATTGATGATGACTGGCATAAGGGACTTGGGCTGTTTCTTTGGCATACTTTTAATCGTGTATATTTTTGGTCAATCCGTGTAACCAAGAATAGAGTCTCTGACATACAACACACTTTTTTCTCCTGAAAGTAGGTTGATGGTTAATCTTGGAGGAATGGTACTTATTGTTCTTTTGCTTGGATTTCCCTGCAGATTGTATTATAATGCTGTGATGGAGGGTTTTAAAAAAAATTTTTGGTAAAGAATTTAATTTGTACTTGAAATGTTACTCCTGTTTGCCTCCACATGCATCACTGAGTCAGTCAATACCCAGTGAAGCTGTACTCTGTCACATGTGTCATCTAGTATTCTTTTTTTTTTAACCATCTTTTAAATATTTAAATTAAGCTTTTCCAGAGGTGTTTTCTTTGAAAATTTTAGCTCATATCCCAGATTTTCATTTTAATAATCCTCTGAACTGATTTATAAAAATGCATTGTGCTGGACATATTGAAGTGCACCTGCAATCCCAGCTCCTCAGGAGGCAGAAGTGGAGCAACTTAGCAAGATCTTGTCTCAAAAAGAGGTGGGGATGTAGTTCATAGTAGAGTGCCCCTGGGTTCAATCCACAGTATCAAAGATAAATAATTTTTTCCTGACTGTTGACTTAATTGTTCTCAAGTTCTTTTTCTGTCTCAGTGGTTTCCAAGCTTTACTTTTACTCCCACAGCTTTGAACTTGCTGGATACAGCACTGCACTGTTCTCAGGCCAACTTTGGTACCAGTTTTGAAAAAGAGGTCCATCTCGTAAAGATCCCTCTTCTGGCTACTCTGAGGGTCGGTTCTGGAGCCTTTTTGAAGGTTTATTGACATATGATGTTTATTGAAAGAGAATTATAGCAAAGCGAGATTGTGCATGCCTGTAATCCCAGTGACTGGAAAGGCTGAGGCAGGAGGATTGCAAGTTGGAGGCCAGCCTAGCAATTTAGTGATGCCCTAAGTAATTTGGTGATACCCTGTCAAAAAACAAAGTAAGGCTAGGGGTGTAGTTCAGTGATTAGGCACTCCTGGGTTTCAATCCCTAAGAGAGAGAGAGAGAGAGAGAGAGAGAGAGAGAGAGAGAAAGAATATGAATGAGAGAATTTCATCTTCAACTGGGAAATGAGGAGCCTTGTCTTCCTTTCCAGAGGACTACCTTTGGCCAACAACTGAGCCTTGGGGGAGTTGGAATACAGCTCAGGACTGGAGCTTCTCAACTGAAATTTCAGCACTGACACTGAATTTGGAGTATGGGGATGATCCTGCCCTGGGACCTTCCAATTTGTACACATATCAGACTTGCAGCTGTTTTGTTCCCACTTGGCATGGTACCATTGGCTTGGTTCTTCTCATGGAGTAGCTGCTTTCCCTAAGAAGTTGCTCAGGAAGAATGGTGGCAGCTGCCATTCATGAGTGTGGGTCATTCAACTGTAGCATGCTTATAAAGTAAGGGAACCACTGGCCTCTGGTCATCTTGTTCAGGAAGATTCTCTCTACCATCTGCATTGGCTAAAAATTTCAGTGCATCGGGAAAACAGTCACTTCAAACTGCTTCTCCAGTGATCTCCAAACAAGATGTGGGGTGGGGACCGTGAGAAACACTAGTGCTAGTGATAACACTATAGTTGGGTGCACAGGGTGTTTGCTTTGTCAGGATGGAAAGCATGGAAATTGAGACCATAGACTGCTGGCAGTCTGTACCAACCAAACACAGATTACACAGGCCTAAGTGGTAGCTACAGTTAACAAGGAATGTTTTAGAGTTTATTCAAAGAAAGCAACGTTATAAATTTTGTGAAAAGTTGTAAGCTGGTTTCCAGCCATGGTTTGATTTTTGCAAATTCTTCTGCAGTCTTTGTCTTTACATAGGCATATTTTAGTTTCATGGTTGCAATTTTAACCTTCATTCTGTGATGATGATGTAGTTGACTTTTCCGCCCACTAATCTTGCTGTTGTATGATATTATCTAATTTCTCATGAGCTGCCTAATTACTAGGATCTGTGAGGAGAGGTGAGGGTGTGGGCTTGGCTTTGGGGTGTGTTCAGGGAGAGGCGTTCTCTTTCCAGCTGAGAACAATAGGTGGTGACTTCATGGTGATGTTCCGTGATTCACCCTGTGGAGTTTGTCTTGAAAACTTTCTGTGGGGCCAACGAGTGCATTTTCCTTTAAGGCCACCAAAAGCTGTTCCGTTTTTTTTTCCCCATCCTGGGACAAGTCAATACTCTTTCCTGTGAACAGGCCCTTCCTGAACTCCATAACAAGGGTTTCTGAATAATGGAAATGTGCTGGTTAAGAACTGAAACAGCTGCGATGCTTTTGTCAAAGATGCATCTTTACCAAAATGACAAATTAAAGCCCAAATGCTCTGCTTGGCAACAGTTGGGTCAAAACATTTAAGTCATTAATTAGAAGGAACTGAAGGGGGAAAAATTTACACAAATATACAGCATTGCAGACTCAACTTCGTCTTGGAAAATGCAACTGAATTCTTTGGGGGAAAAAAAAATGAGGGCAGCCCTCAAGTGGGGCCTGGCAAGCTTGTCATTTGCAAATAAATCAAAAGACCATCATTGCTGGAAGGAGAACCAATGAATAGAGTTGCTTTGTCATTCTTTGATGGGCCCCACACTCAAGCCTGCTATTAAAAATGAATGCATTCAAGAGGCTCTGCATTAAGAACATAAACAATTAAGGGCACTTGAGTTGCTCTGCTGAGAGCCACAGCAAAGATAGGAGAGCTTTCTCCGGAGATGCAGGCCCCTGCAATCTGCCTTAGGAGCCAGAGAATGGGAGCAATTAGTGTTGCTATCTCTGCCTGTGCAGCCTTCAGCACAGTTTTTTTCTTCTTCCTCTCTTTAACCCCTCCTTGTTTTTCAGAGAAGCTGTGAGTGTGAAAGATGAGCAGTGAAGGATAGGTAAGAGTCAGGGCCTGGTTGGAAAGGGTTCAGATGGAGAATGATGTGGGAGCGAGCAGCCCAGCGAGGGGGAGACAGAACATAAAAGTCATTGTCTGCCAGTAATTGGTGACTTATGTTCTGATTAGTTGAGCCACTACAGGTTTCTGTCATCTGGTACTCTTTGTTTTGTTGTAATCATTGGTTTTAAGAAGGGCCGAGATTACATGGCCATGGGTGGAATAATTTAAATGATTATTGTTGGAGGTTTTCCTGCAGGAGGCAAACGTGTTCCTGTACCCTGGGTTTGTATTCTTGCCTTGGTCTCATTTTGTAAAAATGTGTAGAGATTTTGGCCCTTGTGATGTGACAAGGGTTTGGGGGAAAGGCTGGCCTGACCTCCCCACTAGTTTGTTTTGACCTTAGGCAAGTTATTTTAACCTTTTAGTCCATTCCCTCAGGGGACTTTAGGTCAGGAAAGATTAAAAAGATGTCAGGAGACCTGGCAGGTGCTAAGCAGCAGGTTGCCTCAGTTGTGTGTGGTGAATGGATGGCAGTGATTGTCCAATGAGGCCCTCAGCCCAGCAGCTGCAGGATCACCTGGGAATGTGCTGGGAAAAGGCAGGTTTGCAGGCCCAGACCACGTCAGTCAGCAGCCCCAGGGTTAAGGACAGTCATCTCTGTTTTAACAAGCCCCTTCAGGTGATTCTGGATGTGCACACATCTTTAGAAACCAACAACAACCTCATTTACCATTATAACCTGAGCTTACAGATAATACCCACGGAGGGACTGGGGATGTAGCTCAGTGGTAGAGTGCTTGCCTAGCATGGATGAGGGCCTGGGTTCAATCTCTAGCACTTCAGACAACACACAAAACAAAAAGAAGAGTCTACTATGGGCTGGTAGCTCAGTGGTAGAGTGTGTGCTTAGGGCCCTGGGTTCTGTTTCCCTCACCACAACCATCATGCTCTTCCAACACAAAAACAACACACACAACAACAATCCATGCTACACACTCTTTAAATTTACATTTTCCCAAAATGTGATTAGTGATTTTTATTGATGGAATTATATTTTAAGCAGAGATCTACTGTGCTGTATTAGAATTTAAGATAAACTGTCTTTTACCTTTGAGTATATTTGTCAAGCAAGGTGCTACAGGAATAAATCACCATTTAGTAGATATCCTGAAAGTTGTCTCTTGGCAAAGGGACCTTGCCTCCTGTGGAGGGGAAGGAACACTGGATGATGATCAGCAGTATTTTTTTCATATCATTTTTGGTAAACATTATTATTTTTTTTAAGTTGTTTTGTTTTTCCCCATACTGGGCACTTAACCCACGGGTGCTCTACTACTGAGCTACATCCCCAGCCCTATTTTTTATTTTGAGACAAGATCTTGCTAAGTTTCTGAGTTTGGACTCCAACTTGTGACCTTCCTGCCTCAGCCTTCCCGAGTTGCTGGGGTTATAGGCGTGTACCATCACACCCAGCCAGCACACAGTTTGTGTACATAATGTCCTATATTCACTTGGTGTATTCAATGTCATTTTCAGAAACCAGAGATGTTTTTGTGGATTTTGCTCCTTTTGGGGCAAGATTGATGTTAGGGTTGATACATAATCCTCTCTGCCTGTGAGGAAGAATATGAAATGAAGTTTGGCTGTACTTAAGGTTTGCAATTTTATGCCCGAAGTTTATTATAAAATACCTGTTTTGCCAGGGCATCTAGCGTACAGTATGACCCTATTATTGACAGATGGTGGGCCACTTCTTGTGGCACTATTGTTGGCTGAGGATGTATGGCCTTAGTCTTGTGTTGCTGCAGTGCTGTTGGGGCTGTATGACCACCCCACTATATTGCTTTGCAAATACAGCTGAATTTATCAACTGTTCCTGGTCTTGAGTATGCCCCATCTTCCCACTGTGCTTCTTGGAGAAAGTACTAGGCAGGATATATGGCTTCTAATCTTGCTTTATGATCTTGAACAAATAATTTTTAACTTAAGTGTTGGTTTCTCCATATGTGATTTGAGGATTGTATGAGGCCAGATACCCAAATAGTAAGAGGTTTTGCTATTATTATTGCATCTGGGTGGTGAGCCTAAATGCTCTTATCTCCCCTTTTAATTTTAAAATAAACTTAAACAGGGGCTGAGGCTGTAGCTCATGGTAGAGCGCTTGCCTAGAATGTGTGAGGCACGGGTTCGATCCTCAACACCACATAAAAATAAATAAAATAAAGGTATTGTTCATCTTCAACTACAAATATATTTGTAGTTTTAAAAAACAAAATTAAACAATAAATTAAGAGCAGTGTTCATAAAATCATTGGAGGTGGAAAAAAGTCATCAAAACCCCTACTACACTAGCATAATCTCTTTTTACTTTGGATATCTGCTTACAGTGCCTGGCCACTTGCATATGATTAAAAACACAGAGGTGTGGTGACATCATGTTTTTGTTCTTCCCTTCCCGCTCAGTCTAGTAAATGTGTTGGCCATTTTGGCATCATTATCGAAAGTATGACTTTAATGGTTACTTGCCATGCCTGTGGGTTGGTGCTGTGTATTTAACTGTTCCCCTAGTATTAGACAGCTGATTTATCAGGAGGGCAAATGTTAAGTTTTTCAAACAGTCTGCAGATGGTTGTGATGTGTGGAACTGCTTTTCCATCTTTACCTGGCCGTTTTTGTAATGCTTTTTGAAACTAGTGCTGCAGTGAACAGCTTCATGCACGGAATGCTTTCCATTTGAACTATTTCCTTAGGATAAATTCTTAGCTGTGGGAAGCACTACCAAAGGGTTTGAATAATTTCATGCTCTTGAAACACATTGCCCAGTTGCTTTCCAAGATGATGGTACCATAATGTGTGATTGTTCCAGTGTCTCCCTCTCCCCCAGGAGTCATCATCATTGGATTTTTTTTTCCCCCAACCATCTTAACTGGTTCCAAATGACCCACCTTACTTATATCAGAATTTACATTTTTTTTTGATGGCTGGTGATGTTGAACATTTTTTCTGTGTTTAAAGCTGTCATTTCACAGACTCAGAAACTTCTGGTCAGAAGGGATTTAGAGGTTATTATCCACTTATTTCCTTTTGTGTGCTTTGTTTTCCTATTCTTGCCCATTTATCTATTGCCAGATGCTTCTTACCAACACTCCACTGTTTTTCTCTTGGCTTCCCACGTGATTCAGGGAAACCAAGAGATCAGTTCGCCAGCCTTCAGGATGAGCACCATTTTTTATGATCCATCAATTTGGAATTTAATCCTGGTGGAGTTTCTCCTCCTGAACTGACTTTGGGCAGGGTGCCATGGGATTGCTTTGAGACCCATTGGCAATTACTGCAGTCCTCACCCTGTTTTGAGCTTCTAACAACACTCATTAGCGGTACTCTGTGTGTAGTAGGGAGCACAAGCGTGTGGGGCAGGAGGAGTGGGCTCTTTAGTTTTGTAATTAGACAAGGCGTGAAGAGTAAGAAGGGATGGCAAGCCAAGCTTTTAGGGATCAGAATCCTAAAACTCTTAAGTTCAGATGCCCAGAACATATCTTCAGCTTAAAAGCTTTGCAAAATATACCAGGTTTTGATTTGTTGTTAGTCTTTGCAGTATTTGGTCATATTTTAGGTCAGTTAACATATACAAGAATGTGAATCTTTGTGTGTGGCAGGGTGGGTGAGCTAAGGATTGAACTTAGGGCTTTGCACATGCTAAGCACACTCTGTACTATTGAGGTACACCCTCAGCTCCAGTTGCATGAATCTTATACCTACTAACATTTCTTTCTGTAAACAGATACTTAACTCTAGCACTGTTCAGTAATAATTCATCTGGTTTTACCTTGGTCCATGTACCCATGGTCAGTTTTGGTGAGCAAGGTCTGAGGAAGAAATAGAGTATTTAGTGGGGGTCTTGTTAGCTTCCCATATTGTGTTGAGAAGACTGGTTGCAGGAAGCTCTGAGGAGGCTGAGGGAGCTTTATGTAAGGTGGTGGTGGCAGCGTGTAGCTTTAGTTTATCAAATGAGAGTAAGTGCAATGGAGGATCTTGAAGAGTGTAGAGAAGAGTGTGTTTATTGGTGGCACAGGCAAGATTTGAGGGAGGCCTTGAAGGATTGGGAAACTCTCTGAGATTTGTATAGCTCTTTGGAATAGTAGACCTGTAACTTATATATTAGCTCACTTGATTTTTTTTTTTTTAAGAGAGAGTGAGAGAGGAGAGAGAGAGATAATTTTTAATATTTATTTTTTAGTTCTCGGCGGACACAACATCTTTGTTGGTATGTGGTGCTGAGGATCGAACCCGGGCCGCACGCATGCCAGGCGAGCGCGCTACCGCTTGAGCCACATCCCCAGCCCCAGCTCACTTGATTTTGATGAACCTCTGGGGTTAGAGATGTTCTTATTGCTATCATAGAAGACCTGGGACGCCTAGCTCTCGTTTGCTGGGACAGACTTCAATTTTTGGATCATGAGGGCTAACTCTGTCATATGCAAATTAGTGAGAGGAATTGGCATGGGCAAAGAGCATAAAAGATTGTCCTAGATAGGTGATTTGAACCCCTGCTTTCTGCTGCCCACTGATCAGGCAGAGGATGTCTTTGAAGTGAAGCTTGATGATGGGGCCTTTACCCAGCTCCTTACATTTCTAAGTGGGAGGATTCCTTGCACATTTGGTTTGGGGATAACTCATAAGTGCTGAATTTTTTGTTGTTGTCATCTTATGTAGTATCAGAAATGCAAGTTTAGGAAAAGTTTATTTATAAACATTGTGATCTAGCAGGTACCAAATACATTCAGCTTTGAGCAGGAAAATAATTTCTGGGTGGAAAATACTATTTGCCCACAGTTGTTGTTGCTGCTGCTGCTGCTGCTTCTTCTTCTTCTGCTGCTGCTGCTGCTGCTGCTTCTTCTTCTTCTTCTTCTTCTTCTTCTATACTAGGAATTAAAATTCAGGGGTGCTTTATCACTGAGCTATATTCCCCGCCCTTTTAATTGTTTTTATTTTGGGATAGTTTCTCACTAAATGGCTGAGGCTGGCCTCAAACTAGAATTACAGGCATGTGCCAGCATGCTCCATCAGTCTGTAGTTTTTTTTCCTGTGAATTTCTAATCTTTGGAAGAAGTGAAAGGCAATGTGTGGAAAGGTCATAGAGAACTCTCTTAGTGTTGGTTTAAGCAGCATCCAATATCCAGTGTATCCTATCTGCAGACTCTGTGACCTGCAGTAGGGTGAGAAACATTGCTGCTTGCTAGTTGGTGCTAAATTAACAATCTTATCAGAGTGATCTTGGGTTGAAGTGAAGGTAATACCAAGAATTTCTGTCAGGTTTTGTGCTGCTGCCATCCAGACTGTTGGACAGAATGGGGAAGTGTATGAGAATTCCCCCTAGGGAGGGAAGATGGTGCTTTTGGAACTCTCAGAGCACTGTCAAGTGCTTGCTGCATCCTCACAGGACCAGGAGGTAGACTGTTCCCTGTGCAGGGTAAACCAGCTTGAAGTGGAAGCAAGACTTGAATTTAGGTCATCTGGCTCAAAAAATCAATTTCACTGGTCAGTATAGTTTTAACATTAGGGTTTACAGAGAGAGACTATGGCTTGGATAAGATCCTCCCCTGTGGCTTTTATTTTCATGTCTTTTCCATAATATATATTTAGAACTTTCAGGACATATGGTACAGATTTTGATGATTCTACATCAGTTTGAGCTTTGATCTGTAACTTTCTTCTTCCCATTTCAGTCTTACTTAGTCCAAACCAGTTTATATCATCTTTGCTTTAATCAACTTCTTTTGTTATTTATTTATTTATTGGTACTGAAGATTGAATCTAAGGATGCTTTACGTTAAGATACATTCCCAGCTTTTTATTTTTATTTTTGAGACAGGATTTCACTAAGTTGCTTGAATATACCAGTTCTCCTGCCCCAGCCTCCCTAGTAGCTGGGGTGGTGCCTGACCTTGTTTATTTTTTGATCACTTTAATCTTGCTAAAGATTTACAGTATGCATTCATCCCACTCAGAATGGGTCTTAACTGTCCTATGATGATGTTCAAGTCTACCTTCAAGCTGTTCTGTTACATAACACATAGTTACTATTTAATTAGAAATGAAGGAATTTTTTTCTTCCTAAATCAAAATAAAATCCAGAAGATCAGGTAATTGAGTATAAAAAGCATAGCTGTAGCAGCACTAGAAGGCAAATAAGGATGGCTTGTCTAATTTTGGTATGTTCCAATCCTTACCCAAAGGCTAGAAGCATAGGAAGAAATTTCTTCGGTTTGGCCATATAACAACTTATTAGGCAAGGTTGAAAGACAAGTCGAAAGCTGGACAAGCTGTGATGAGGGGTTGATATTTGTTTTATGTAAAGAACTACAAAAAGATAAATGATGATTAAACACCAGCAAAAAATGAGAAAGGAACGATACAATGGGCCAATAAATATATGAAAAGATGTTTAACTTCAGAAAAAATCCAAGTAATTCAAATAAAAATGAGGTCATTTTTTAATCTGTTAGATGGATAAAGATTAAAAAAACAAAAAAGGTCAAGAAAACCCAATATTGACACTGGGAGAGCAAGCACCTTTGTAGACGGGCAGTAATGTGCATTGGTGCAGCTTCCTGAGGGGCAGTTTGGCAGCATGCATTATGATTTTAAAGTATGTACACACTTTGACTCAGATTTTCACTTTCAGAAACTCCTTTTAGAGATCTTGTGGAAAGTTATTTGACATTGAGTCTTGTAATTGTGGAAAATAAATGAAGATAAATACCCATTGGTGTCAGGAATGCTTAAATCTTGGTATGCTTATATGGTAGAATATGTTCATGATGTAGTCATTCATACCTGTGTGTATTGACTGGGAGGGGGTCTGTGACCCATTTTTTGAGTGGACAACAAATTATAGAAAGCCAGTGGGTATAGTGGGACCCCTTGGTCTTAAAAGTATATTCTCACTAGGGGCTTCTGCATGTAAAGTGAGAGCCTGAAAAGATGGTGTCCCAGGATCACCAAAATGTTACTTATGGATATTTCTGAATGATGGACTTAGGGTTATTTTAACTTTCTTTTCTTTGTCTGTTCATATACATCTGTGTGCATGTGGTGTGTGTTCAAAGGGAGTATATATCTTAAGAAACAAAACATCACCAAACCTGGTGCCTCATGCATACTGGGCAAGTGTTCTACCACTGAGCTACACTCCTTAGCCCAAGCATATATCTTTTTTTTTTTAAAGGCACTTTGGGTTGAACCCTGGAATATTGTACCTCTGAGCTACATCCCCTGTCCTAAACTATATTGAGTCTTGCTATTTTACTGAGACTGCCCTCTAATTTACATTCTCTTGCTTTAGCCTTCTCAGTAGCTGAGATTACAGACATGTGTCACCATTTCCAATGCATCTGTTAATTTTAAAATTGGAAAATGTTAAGTGGATTTTTGAGAAGGGGAAAGTACAGAATGTATGCTGTTGGAATCTGTGGTAGGTGGGTGTGGAGACTTAACCTAGGAGTCCACAAAGAGCATCCCTACTCCTGTATATGCACATGTGTGTGTGTGTGTGTGTGTGTGTATGTGTTTGTTTGTGTGTGTTTTGCATAACCTTGTTCTAAAGGAAAGGGAAGCCTGCCTGTGCTTTCGAGGAGAGCCATGACCTTGAGTTAACTTGAGTGGGTGGCTGTGGTCAAATGAACTGGGTGTGGCTGACCCAGTTCTGTTTTTGCACCTGGTACAGCTGCACTACTTTTGCATATATCTGTTTGCCCCACTGGCTAAAGCAAGGTCATAGGTTTGCTTTCTATACCAGCCATTTTCCCTTAAAGTACTTTTCTTCCATGGCAGGATCTATAACCTTTTCTCATTGGTGATCTTGTGAGAACTAGGTTATTTGGGCTACATCCATCCCATAAAACCAAAGACTTTGCTGCTCAGTTAACTGGATTCATTTTAGAAGACAAAAAGGGTCTCTTTTTTATATACTTGATTTTAAAATTCTCGGGTTTCTACCTTATCTTACTTAATTCTATTCTCTGTTTCTCAAGGGCATGGCCTGTTTGCTTTGTAATTTTCTTCTCTTGATCCTCTTCATTGTTCTAATTCAGTAATAGAGGCAGCATTTAGTAAGCACAGACAGAAAATGTTGCAACAAATAAGGTCAATGGTAGGTCTCTTTACAGATGCTTTTTTTTGGCAAAGCAGAACTGGTTCTTCAGAGTTAGAGGAAAGTAGAGCCCCTTTGCATTGCTGTAGGGTACTGGAGGTGGTGCAACCAGATCCTTTCCCAGGTTGGAAGCCTCCATTCCCTCCCTCACTGGTTTGTCCCTGCAGCAGAGGGACTGCTGTGGGTGTGTAGCTGAGTAGGTACTTTTCCTGGCAGACACTCAGCACACATGCTCTTATGTTCTCTTGAACCATTGGCCTTTTCCTTTTGGCAACACTTCTCCTGTATTCCTTGACAATCACTCTAGACCTGAGTTGTTTTTAGTGATGTTTTCTTGGTTTGTTTGAATTTTTAAAAGTGAAGGATACTAGCATTAAAATTCTCTTTTCATTGTGCTAAAGTTGGGATATCGTGGGAGGGAGGTCAGTGGCCCCTTTGTTTGATAAGATTTCCAACACCAGTTTGAATGAACCTGCTATAACTATATATAAATGTGCTATGGTATGCCATCATTGAAAAGTCAATTACGGGGCTTGCAATCTCCAGATTTAAACCCGAGAGCCTTAAACCACATGCATTTTCTGACTCAATTCAACTACCCCAAGTAGCCAGTAAGGTGTGCAGTTGCACTTTGGTAACGAGGGACTGATACTTATTGGTTATCTAAAGATAAATATTGGTAACGTAACCTAGGGAAACAGTCTTAAGCCTTCAAGTGTAAGAATAGAGGAGGAAGCAAGTGTGGAAGGTATGAAGTTTCACCTTTTTGAAACTTTTTGATTGTGAAGTATTCTAAATATTTGTATGGCTTTGTCTTTATAGACTGAAATCGCCAAGAGATTGAATACGATTTGTGCACAAGTCATCCCATTTCTGTCTCAGGAAGTAAGTAAAACTGTTCAGCTGTTAAAGTGCAATTATGTTGCTTCTCTGTTTGCAAATTAGCTAGTTTTAAGATGTTAATTTTATCACAAGGAACAAGCCTGAAAAAACATCTGTTACAGCTGAAGTGTGTAAACCCCCTGCTATTCTGTCTAACACGTCTGAGGGCACACTGTAGAATTGGTGACAATAGTTCAACCCCAAATTAATTTTTTTCTGTGGAAAACTGCGAAATGCCTTATCAACATAAAGCTTTTGTTTTGAGTAGTATAAGCTTGATAGCTTGTGATGATTCTGGTGTCCTTTTTATTGCTTAAATAGAGAGTACCTTGGAAGTAGATCCTTTTTTTGTGCCTATATATCAGGTTGGTTGACTGAATGCTGTCCATGGAGGAAGTGGATGAGAATAGAGTAAAATTACTTTTTACATTCTATCCACTTAATGAGTCACCTATGTAGATAAGCCAAGCCATTTTGTTCAGATACAATGTTCTTGAGGTTTAACCTTACTCTTTTGAGAGGGAAATCTCTTTATATGAATAACCTGTGAAGTTGACTGTATTTTAGTTTTGCTTTGAAAAGATTTACCTTCCTTTTGGATACCGCCTTATAAATGCCATAATGTGTTTGCAGTGTGTGCAGGATGAATGTATATTGAGACAGGTGAAGTGCTTATTGGACTAGGAGTCAGAATTCAGGAGTTAGATCTAGTGGACACCTGCTGTTCCAGGCTGATTTATAGGCCTTGTGAATCTAGTTGTTTAGACTTAAGGGATCTTGGCCTACATACTAGTCTCTTGCCTCCCAAACAAACCTGTGGCTTTTTTTTTTTTTTTTTTTTTTTTTGAGGGGGAGGAGTGTAGTTGGGAAGTGTGCAGGGTGAATTTCCATCCTCTGAAACTGAGGGGGGTCTTTCTGTTTCCCCTGGGAAGGGTAAAAAAAAGGCTAAAAGAGCAAAAGGAATTCCTAGAGTTTCCCAAATCTGCTGATGGGTCAAGATTTATTAATCAGAGAAGTGCTCACAGATTTGATGTTTACATTTCAAGTATTGAAACAGTTGTTTTAAAATTGCTGTAAACTTCATCTGCCTATTTTCATCACTGTAAACCTGTTCTGTGATCCAGGGTGGCCTTCTAAATTCCATTCTCTCTGTTATCTAAGGCCTTAAGTTGCCATTCTTCATGCCCTGTTCTAAGCCAGAAATTACCATCAGAAGTTAAGTTAGAAATTCAGGGAAAGCTGGGTGTGTTGGTGCCTGCCTGTAATCCCAGCTACTGGGGAGGCTGAGGCAGGAGGATAGCAAGTTTGATGCCAACCTGGACAACATGGTAAAACGCTGTCTTCAAAATGAAAGGGCTGTGGATGTAGGTCAGTGATAGATTGCCCCTGACTAGTCCCAAGTAGAAGGAAGAGAGAAGTAGAAGGAAGCACTATTCTTAGTTTCCTGTTCCTGTTTTTGGAATACTGTGTGCTGGAGAAGTGCCCTGTTTAAACCCTTAAACTGCATTCAGCTTACACAGCACGCAGCATTTGTGTTTTTGTTATTAGAATGTAAAGGGACGTTCTTGGCTATTGCTAACATGTTTTCTTCTCCCTGTTTTCAAAGCATCAACAACAGGTGGCCCAGGCTGTCGAACGTGCCAAACAGGTGACCATGGCAGAGTTGAATGCCATCATCGGGGTACGTGGCCTACCAGGTCTACCTCCTACAGTGTGTATAACCAGCTTTCATTTCTTAAATAGTTTGATGTCTTAATATGTGTTTGTGTATAATTGTGTGTAGCTTAATGTTGAATTGTTTGATAAGGGAGGGTAGCAGGGGATGTGGAGTATGCTGAGATGCACAGGGGAAGAGGGCTTAGCATAGGGAAGCTGATAGGAGAGATGTTTTGGAATGGGGAAATCTGCTTTTCCATGGGAAAATAAGTGTAGCTCATTCTTATGACACTTAAACCACCCTTGCTCCATTAGCTGAGTAAAAGCTGTAAGTCAAGAGTTTTAAATACTTTCCTATCTTCTGTCTTACAGCTTTGGACCGCAGTGAGGGTCAGGCCAGGTCTCTGAATTACCATTTCACGGAGTTCTCTTTGTCTTTGCCTTTTCCTTTCTAGGGTATTCTAACCTGTGTAACTGTTTGCTCCTTTGCTTTCTTGTGTCTCTTTCATGAATTTTTAAGTGGCGCACCAATGAAAGAGTGCTCTCTCGCCATGGAAGAAGTGTTAATTGTCTGCCCTACTGCTCTCTAGCCTTTCAGTGGTTTCCTGCTCTCTGTTGAGTTCAGCTAGTGCTTCTTGCCGACTGGTTGTCAATCACAAGTCATTTGCTCCGCATTAAGGAACCTGGTGAACTGTGTGTTCCATCCCCTGCATGAGTTCATCCCTCTGCCCACCACAGGACCCAGGATGGTTCTCATGTGCTGTCCCCCTTCCAGACCAGGGGAAAGAAGTTGCTGAAACAGGGGAGGGTTCTTTCTGATTTTATTCATATGTGAATGCCTTGAGCAGATTCAAATCACTCATTTATCAATTTATGTTAATTGCTTGTGAGAAGATGCCCTGCTGGTCTTTATAGTTCCCTCAGACACTTTGTAATGATAATTAGACATGCTGCTGTACGGATTAAGAGTGCCATAGTCCAATGACGGCCACAAACAATGGAACCAGTTAATCCATCAGGGCTTAAAATTACATCCCAACTGGAGATGGAGAAAAAACATAAGAGCCAAGGAGGATTAAAGAATGAGCCTCAGCTTGAAAACTCTCCTTTCATCAGTTTCTCAATTGCAGATCTGCAGTTGGGTTGCCTGTGGTAAGCTATTGGTAGTCAATTAGGTGAAATAAACTGGGAGGGTGACCTTCATTTCCTTTTAATAGCTTTTTCCTCCCTGAAATGGGGAGCTTCAGTGGATTTTCAGCTTAAATTTTATTCAAGCTGCTTTATTACACTTGACAGCTTAGCTCTGCATAAACAATTCTCCCTCCTCTTCCCCCAGATCTAGGCTCTGCCTTTCTTCCCCTTCAGTATCACATTTTTGACTGTTACTTAGTGGGCTCTCTAATCACATTCAACAAAAAACACAATTACATCTGCATTTGTCTGCTGCCTTCTGTACCCTTTTCTTGTGTAATGAATTGCTTTATTTTAGAGATCAAATCAAATATTCACTGGTACTTTTGCATGTACTGTGTTTGATTAGCAAAGACTAATAGCGAATTGTACTTGTAGCTGGAGCACAGAATTTTTTTTTTAACCCAAATGAATGAGGATGGAAAAGCCTGTTTTGATTAAAGGAAAACATATGCAAAGCAGTTCTCAAGTACCCAGTTCAACTTTGTGGAACATGTTTGTTTTCTGAGCGGCTCTAAATTTTCACATGTAATTTTTCAATGGTAAAATGCTTACATTTAAATTCTCAAAAGCACTGCCCAGGACCTGTGAATCTCCTTTGGACCTACACTTTAGAAGGGAGGAAATTGCATTAACCAGATGTTTATAGGTAATACCCATTTTGAGCTGAAGCAGAGAGTAAAAACAGGTCGTTTTAGAAGAGCAGATGAATCGCTAATTTTACGAATGGCTTTGGTCCAGGGAAAATGTTGTTGAGATTATAAAGGCAGATTAGGTCTGATAGTGTAGCAACAATAACCCAAATTGGTGAATTGAGCCCAACACAAGATTTATGCCCCTTGCTTGTCTTCAGTATCCTGGCCTGGGTAGCTTTTGTCATTGAAATTTTTACATCAGTATATTAATTTATGTCAGAAGGTTCTTTTAAAGTTTGCAGTGATCAATAATTATCTCACACCGTAAGTTTAATGCTCTGGCATATGCTTGATTTTTGCTTGAAAGGAATTGTGTGCATCCTGGAAAATCGAAGTAGCATAAAATTGGGTTGACAATTCAGTGGACCTTTGTACCCCTTCATTGAACATGCAGTGTGTCAACCTGTCTCCCCAGAGGGGAGGAGGTACCGGGAGACTGTCTGTTCCTACAAGCAGCAGCTGCACGCAGAGTCAATGCAGCCTAGTTTGATAGCAGCTGTCAGTATTGTTCAGGGACCGACTTAGGGTAAAGAACAATGGGAGAGGCCATGCTCTCAGTCTACATCGACTTTCAGGCTAAGAAAAGAAATAGTAATTTAACGGTTTAGACATCTATTACAAGTGTGAAAGATCATGAAAGAGTACCCTTTAAAATGCAAATGAGCCGAAACATTCTCATTCCCTTTAAGGTACAATCAAGGAGCTTACTGCTTGCTTGACAGGGTTCAAGATATTTCTCTTCAGCAAACCTGGAAAAAGTTAAATGTTCTGAAGGACTCGGGGCTCCTAGGTGAGCTCAGTCTGTTCTTGTCCTGTGGGTTCTCTTCAGAGGAAAGAGACAGGTCATAACTCTTTTTTGGCCTCCAGTCCTTGTTGAGTAAATGAATGATGCCCATTTTGCACAGAATAGAAGTCTTAGCTTTTCCTGACTAACAGAGAATACTGAATTTTAATTCTTTTCCACCTGCCTTCAATTTACATACATTACCTATATTTAAGAATGATAAGCTTTTTAGTTGATATTTGGTGAAACTACTATTTTTGTTAGTGTTTTTGTTTTCAGTACTGGGGATTGCACTCAGGGATTGTTGACCATTGAGCTATCCCCAGCCCTCTTTTTATTTTTTGAGACAGGATCATGCACACTTGCTGGGGCTAGTCTCTAACTTGTGATCTTTCTGTCCTCAGCCTCCCTGGTAGCTGAGATTACAAGGGTACACCACCATGCCTGGTGTGATTTTATTTTTTAAAGAGAACAATTGCATGGTTGTTTATTTCTAGCCACCTGTTGCCCAACTTCATGGTGTTTGTGGTAATACATATAACATTGTTTATATGTATTGCATTGATAAAAAGCATGGTCCAGGATCAGAGGGACTTGGGCAGGACACTTGACTGTGTGACTTACTGCTTTTGTGACCTTGTGCAGTTAACCTATGTCAGGGTCCCCATGTGCAGGTGGGTTAATACATTGGCTTTTGTGGGAATAAGAACTTGGTGGCAGCCCTTACATCCTCAAACCCACCTTTTGGTCTCAACTCTCTGAATTGTAGTTTATCTGTGGTTTCTCTAAGTGTCTGTAACAGATCTAGGGTCCAGTTGGCCAAGCCCTTGTGGGGGTGATTGCTCTGAGCAGCAGGTCACCTCCTCCTTTGCCTTTTCTAGTGGTTTCATGGAAGTGGGTATTTGAGATTAGACCAGCCAGATGCTCTGCTCCTGCCATTAAGCTGTTGTGCTTGAGTGCCTTTTAATAAGGACACAGCAGTGAAAAAGCTCTGCCATTTAGCTTTTGATGAACAAACTTAAAAGTTCCAAACCAAGAGGAAAAAGTTGCTTTAAGAACAGATGGAGACAGAGTTGAGGGCAAAATTGTGACTCAAGACATTCTTAGCTTCCTCACACAACGTAAAGATGGAGGGCAGTGCCTTTGTTGACCCAGAGTTACAAGCACCGTTGTAACAGAGTTGGAAGGAGAAAGAAAGAAGAAGTGGACAGATGACCAGTGGAGATTGTCCTTCTATCCACAAAATACCAGATTTCTAGTTGTGCTGATTGTTAGGTATAAGAAAATGTGAAAAAATTTCCTATAGCAGTGCTTTTGTATATTTCCACAAAATTTATAACACTCTGCTTTCAAGCAACTTAGTATGAAATAAAAATAGTGGAGGGTATTAGGTGATATCTGTGTGTTTGTGGAGGGGATGGCCCCAAATACAGACTCATGGTGTGTTCACAGGAGGTAACTTTGTCTCCCTAGGAGATTGAGTTGTAGACTGGAAGGGCTCTCCACTGTTGCATGAGATGATTGGTTTAAGGATTAGCAAAATGTTGGATTTTTTTTTTTTCCTCCTTTGGCTGTAGCTGTCAGCTGTCTATAGGATTGTAGTGTGTGAAGTTTAAGAGGGTGAGGTTAGCCTCTTATTCTTATGAGTATGTAGCTAATCCCTGGAAAGCCCATCAGTAACCCAGCTGTAAATTTCTTTGTAAAACAAATTCACCCGAGGAGAATAAAGCTGCGTATCCTGTTACCAAGAGAAGACTATATAGCTACAACAAACCGGGATCTTCTAGCTCCACCAATTTAGGTTTAGTGACATACCCTCCACTTGCATTCCAACGGCCTAGTCCTTTCATTAAATTTTCAAAGGGAAGGAGCAGCATTGCAAGGAAGTCCTTTTTATGCCTTTGTCTCCTTTGGTTAATTTTTAAATTCAGAATACCACTGGGTATCTTTGACAATTGCAGGTCTTGGCCTCAGTATCTGGATTTTTCTGTGTAGTCATAGTTAATAGAAAAGTTGCTGAAGCATTGTTTTTAATATTTCTCTACATATTTTCATGTGATTTTACTTGATGTCTTTGGAAAAGGCATTTTAAAATTTTTCCCTCTTTATTCAGAAAGAGAAGAATGCTCTAGAGTAGAAGCTGAAGACCTATTTTAGGGATTATGTCTGTGTGTTTGTTATTGAGATGTAATTACATACTATCAAATCCTCTCAACACACTTAAGTGGTTTGTAGTATATTTACAAATTTGTGTAACCATCACCATTTTTATTGTGTAATAAAAATTCTTGAATATTTTTATTATACTCAAAAGAAATCCCATGTCCCCTCCTCTAACCCTTGGCAGTCACCAGTCTCCTTTCTATCACTGTGGATTTACCTATTCTGATCATTTTGTATAAATGAAATCATATTTCTATGTTGCCTTTTGAGTTAGGCTCCTTTTACTTAGCTTAATGGCGTAAGGTTTTTAAAGTTTTCCAAATTCTGGAATGCACTAGTACTCAAGTCCCCTTTTTTATTGGATGGGTGATCATATTTCATTGTGTCAGTATACCACATTTGTTTACCCATTCATAAGTTTGTGGGCATAACTTCCCATTCTCGTGGTTGTACATGATGTAGGGTTACACTGGGTGTGTATTCATCTTTTTTTTTTTTTTTTTTAAATGGTGTCTTACTCTTTTGCTCGGAGTGGTCTCTAAACTCTTAGGCTCAGGTGATCCTCTTGCCTCTCAGCCTCCCAGTAGCTGGGGCTATAGATGCACATCTCCACACCTGACTGATCACTTATATTTAACTTTCTGAGCCTGTTTTCCATAGTGGATGCACCACTTTACATCTCTACAGCAGTGTATGAGAATTTTAGTTTCTCTGTATCTTCTCCAGCACCTCTTGTCCATCTTTTTGATTGTAGTCATCTAGTTGGGTATGAACTGGTATTTCCTTGTGGTTTTAATTTGCATTTCCTTGGTGGCTAATGATGTTGAACATGTTTTCATCTAAAGCCTGTAAGGTTTTTGAAGTGGATCCACCTAATCATGGGTTTTTAAAACTTAACTTTAATTTAGGCCTTTAAGTCCTGGGGCTCTGATGTTTTCCATGATCATTAGGGTCATGCAGGGAAGGTGGGATGAGCAAGGGCATGGTCATAAGGAATGAGTTAGCCTGTGGATTAGCTGAAAGACAGTAAGAGTAAAGATGAGTTCAGATTGTTAAGGTTTGGGCTCTTTGTTTTGGTACATGCCTGCTTACATTGGAATCAATTTTGCTTCTGGTGTTACTTGATGTTTTGATGTATGTATACATTGTGAAATCATCACCATGATCAAGTTAGATAACATATCCTCACATCACTTTACTTCACAGTTAGTGGGTGCGTGTGGGTGTGTAGTGAGAATAGTTAAGATCTACCCTGTTAGGCAAATTTCAAGTGCACAATACAGTGTTATTAATTGTAGTCCCCATGCTATACTTTAGATCTCTGGAACTTATCTTGCATAAACTGAAAATTTGTACCCTTTGACCAGTGCTTTCTCACTTCCTCCAACCCCTGGCAACTACAACAACCTTGTACTTTGTGCGAAATTCTACTTATATGTGAGATAGGGTATTTGTCTTTCTGAATCCTCCGTATTTCACTTAGCATAATGTCTTCCAGCTTCATCTATGTGGTCACAAATGATATTATTTCCTACCCGCACCCACCCCCCATCCTTGGTACTAGGGGGTTGAACCTTGGGGCACTCTTCTATTGAACTATATCACCAGCCCTGTTAATTTTATTTAGAGAACAGGGTCTTGCTAAGTTGCCCAGGCTGGCCTTGAATTTGCAAGCCTCCAGAGTTGTAGGTATTTCAGGCTTTTGCCACTGAGCCTGGCTTATTTCCTGCTTTTTATAAGCTGAATATAATTTCATTGTGCATATGTATCACGTTTTCCTTATCAGTTCATTTCATGGTGAATTTTTGGGTTGTTTCCATTTCTTGGGTATTGTGAATAAAGCTGCATCAACATGGGAGTGTAGATATTTCCTTTGGACGTGTACCCAGAAATGGGATTGCTGTATCATATAGTTCTATTTTTGATTTTTTGTGGAACCTCCAAATTGTTTTCCATAATGGCTTAACCAGTTTCCTTCCTAGTGACAGTGTAGAAAAGTTCCCTTTTCTTCATACCCTTAACAATATTTAGCTCTTTTCTTTTTAATAATAGCTGTCCAAAGAGGTGTGAGGCCTATCTTATTGTGATTTTGATTTGCATTTCCCTGGTGACTAGTGATAGTGAGCGTTTTTTAAAAAAAGTTATTCCTGTTGATCATATTTATGTCTTATGAGAAATGCCTGTTTAGGTCCTTGACCTTTTCTGGGAGGTAGGCCATGTTGGGGATGAAACCCAGCACCTTGCACATGGTAGGCAATTGCTCCTCCTTGACTGAGCTACATCCCCAGACCTGTCCAGTTTTTCAGTGGCTTGTTATTGGGTGGGTTTTATTTTGTTGTTTGCTGCTGCTGTTGTTTTTCTATTGTTCAGGTGCCTTGTTTGCAAAGCCTTTCTCCCTTAGATAGTGCTGGTGTCAATTTCTGGGGACTCCTGCATTGAGATGGGACCTTTCAGTGCACTGTAACCTTTTTTTTTTTTTTTTTTGGTCTTCAAGTGGCTTCAAATTCTTGGCAAAAGTAAGCACTTTCTACCTTTTTATCATCTTTGCCCCTCTTTCCTCCTCTTCACCAGAGAGGCCATTCACATAATGGGAGGTTTGCAGGCAGCTCCTGCAGTGTCCTTGATATTACTGCTGCCCTTCCCCACTTGTTTACTGATTTTCTTTTTTCTACAGTTCTCCCACAATAAGAACCGAGTGTGTAAAGGAATAAGGAAATAGCAGAAATCATGGAAGAATGATTTGGAGAGAGCTGTCAACAAATGCTGCTTTTCACATTTCTGTCCCCCTTTTTAAAAGAGTTTACATACCAAGTGCTATAAATGCCACTTACTGTCACTCTTAGCATTCAAGATGCCACTTCAGGGCATGGTTTTAGGTCTGATTGGGTCAAGTTTGTGATTTTTGCGACCTAGTTTTTCCTAGGATTATAAGTGGGTTACATTTCAGAAACTCAAGTTGATTCCCTGGTCAGTGGTATGCAGCCGAGCATCCGAGAGGAAAAGGTGGGTGTTGGCCACCTTTGGGAAGGACCCAGTGTCCTCTTCAGTTGTATTGGCAATTCTGTGGCCATAAGCCATGTGTGTGTTACACCTGTGTTTTAGAAGCCAAAATGTGGAAACCGCTACACCATTACATTACAGCCTTGAATGTAAACAGCAAAGTCAATTTCATTATAGGAACATAATTGACCCAAGCTGCACTAAGTAAAATGTGAATTAAAATTCTAAACGCGTGGCTGTTGTTTGACATGGATGAGGTTACTTTATTCCTTGTGGGTTTTCGGTATCATTAACTCTGGGTTTGGTGTTTGTTTTTCTTGTCTCATTCTCTGCATATTCAGATTGTTTCAGTTAGAGCAAGTGCGTGTATCTCCTTATCCTCAAGCCTAAACCTTTCCATAATTTCCTTTGAGGCACCAGAATACTAGGTGAAAAGTTCTCAGCGTAGCTCTTTCCCAGATTGTTTCATAAAATATACGAGGGTGTTTGTTGTTGGTGGTGGTGGTTTTTAATTTCGAAATTGTTAGTGGGATCTCTGGAAAGCAGATGTTCAGTTTTTTGAGTTGCGACAGGGGCCTCAGATGGTGATGAAGGGACAGTCAAAGCTTGAATGTTGAAAAGTATTTTTATTTCTTAAACAGCAATTTGTTAGTCATTTGCCATATAAGAACATGAATTCCAATGTAATGGGACAGGGCTGGGGATGTAGCACGGTGGTAGGGTGCCTGCCCAGCATGTACAGGGCCCTGGGTTCAGATCCAAGCAGTGCAAAAAGAAACAAAGACAAAATGTAATGGGACAGGATTCCAGGTTAGGTCTTGATTGTCATTTCTCAACCTCAGACTGTTGATGATTTGAGTGCAAAAGTTCTCTGTAGTGGAGCACTGTCCTGTGCATGTAGGATGTTCAGCAGCGTCCTTGGCCTCTATCTGCTAGATGTCATTAACACCCGCCTCCATGTGACAACCATCAATATCTAGACAGTGTTAGGAGTCACATCCCCAGTTATTTTTATTTTTATATTTGTGTACCAAGTATTGAACCCAGGGGCACTTAACCACTGGGCTACATCCCCAGCCCTTAAAAATTTTTTTTTTTTTTTTTTTTCAAATTTTAAGACAGGGTCTCACTAAGTTTGCTTAGTGACTAGCTAAGTGTCTGAGGCTGGTCTTGAACTTGTAGTCCTCCTGTCTTAGCCTCCTGAGTCTTAGTTTTTGAGACAGCACCTCACTAAATTGCTAAAGCTGGCCTTGAGTTTGGATCTTCTGCCTCAGCTTTCCAGTTTCCTTGGGTGCCAGGCATGTACCACAGTGTCTGGTTCAGAAACATCTTTACTAGTAGCTGTATAAATTATTTTGCTTGTGTTTCTTGCAAGCGTTAACTTTAAAAATAATTTCCTGATCTTTATAAATTAGTGACCACATAGAAGGTTGAATCTGCCTTGCTGTCGTTTTGTAAAACATCTTGTAGTTTTCCAAATGGTGGAAGCAGATTTTGGTCCACAGAGGATATATGTATGTAAATCCCCCTGATTGTGGGAGCCATTGGGTTTTTGGCTATAGAACAATGCCAGTATCACTTTTGCCCTAAAATATATTCTTTAACTGGCATTCATCCTTTCTCCTTTTGGTGAGGGTGGTATCATATCGTCTTGGGGAGCCATGTTGCATGGATGGTGTGGGCTACCCTTTTGGAGTTAACCATTTTACTCTTTAAATATGGGCTCTCTAGGGCTGGGGATGTGGCTCAAGTGGTAGCGCGCTAGCCTGGCATGCGTGCGACCCGGGTTCGATCCTCAGCACCACATACCAACAAAGATGTTGTGTCCGCCGAGAACTAAAAAATAAATATTAAAATTCTCTCTCTCTCTCTCTCTCTCTCTCTCTCTCTCTCTTTAAAAAAAAATATGGGCTCTCTATATTCATTTAGATTAATTTTAAATGAAAAAATACTTTTTACTTATAAAGTATCTACTTCTGGAAAGAACCCAGAACTATGTCTGAAAGCTTGATTGTTACTTGAAAATTTCCTTGGAAGAGAGCAGGAGCAAATGATGTCCTCCTTTTTTGCAGAGGTAGGGACAGGCATTGAGAAGTGAAATGAAAGAGGTGGTGCTCATGAAATCTATGAACAAACTTCCATTGGTCACTGCTGTTAAGGCTGGATAGTGGTGGTGGATTTGTCCCTGGGTGCATGGGACTGGGTGTTTTGGAGAGCATCTCACAGGCTGGGCATGGAGCGAAGGGTGAAGGATCCAGTGGAAACTGCCCTCTTCTTGTGCTGGCACCAGGACTGGATTGCTGGAGTTACAGGAGAAATGCTCTTTAGAGCATGTTCTACAAAACAGAAATTTGCAAGTCCTCCCACTGGCTCAGAGCTTCCTGGCTAGACTGCTGTGAATGAGTCTCATCTGGGAAAATGAGAGTCCAGTACCTATGCTTCCTGCCTTAAGATTGTTCTGAGCTCAGGCTGGATAATGAACATGGATATATTATAGTATCCAGGAGCACTGCCCAGCAGGATCAAGAGATAGAATGTGAGGCAGTAGATCCCCATCTCCTGGAACCACAACGTCTTCCACAGTGGGGACCCGTCTGGTTGTTACTGTTTCTAGTTTGATAAGATTTTCCTTTTCTTCATGAAGTTGGGAGGTGGGGGACACAGCAGCAGCATTCGAGATGGCTGAGCTCAGGATGAAAGAACCCAATACCCGTTTCCTCTAGTGATAGACAGGTATTTTCTTCAGGGGGCCTGGAAAGCCAGAGTAGGGTAGACACGGGAGTTCTCTGTGGCCAGGTATGCTGTTGAATGTCCCTGTTGCTGGTTATCAGCTTAACTGTTGGGTTTAAAGCATAGATCTACACAGATTACTTCACAGCTGTGACAAAGCCCTGTTGTTACATAAGCTAGTCCTTCTTTTCAGTAATATGTCAGGGTCTGCTTTCCTCTTTATATTTCTGGAGGCTAACCTGGACTTTGGGGGTAAAGTCTCTACTTCCGTCTTGTGTTTCCAGATACAAATCTGGTACGTTTGATCCCACCTCCAAAGGGGCCCTTCCAGTGGCTCCATTCTGGATATTTTGGGGAGTGGGGATGCAGAGAGGGGATAGAATGCTGTCTTCCACCCTGTAGTTACATCCCTTCCCCTCTGCTTGGCCTCTCTCATCTTCTTTTAATCAGTGCCGTGCTTAATTACCCCGCTGCACTTGCTTGTGTATGCATCATTGCCTTCCCCCCCAGAAGCCGGACATAGCTCTTACTCTCCAAGTAATGATAGTAATTGCTGGTAGGGCAGACCTGCTCCTCATCCTTCTCTGAGCACATTTCTTATGGCAGGTGTCTAGTTCCTAATTAAGTGCTAATGAGCATGCCTAGTGGACCGTGATGCCGCTGCCAGCTTCTTCAGTTTTATGTCTCACTGCTGCCCAGCCCTTAGAAAGTGACAGAGCAAGATTTAGTGTCTTTGGGATGACAGGAAGGTGATTTTACACATAAAGAAATTGTTATTATGATCTCAGATGGTGAATGAGTAGTATGCTTTTCAGGAATGCTGTTAAGGTCACTCCCCACCCCTTTTCCATTTCTCCCTCTAATTTCAATGAGGCTCTCTAAAAAAGGGATGGAAGTTTAAAGATGTTGCACTCATAAAGATTTTTTTTTTTTTTTTTACATCCACCGTGGTGGTGCAGGCCTATAATCCCAGCAACTCAGGAGGCTGAGGCAGGAGGATTGCAAGTTGGAGGTCAGCCTCAGCAACTTGGCCAGACTGAATCTCAAAAAATAAAGAGTTGGGGTTGTAGCTCAGGAGTGGAGCCACCCCCAAGTTCAACCCCCCTGTATGTACAGTGTGCACAAAAATTTCTTTTAAAGGTTATAGGAGTGGTTGAACATTCACTGTACAATTGCAGCAGCTACTGCTTTCTGATTTTAAGATGGTGATTTATTCTTGGGTGGGAAGCGTGTTTGGGACTCAACTAAAAATCTGTGGTCTGGGTGGAAGTGACTGTAGATCTGGCATGAAGATTTAATATATTCAGTATGTGCAAAGGGATGATAAATAAAACGAGTAATTGAGCCCCAGAGAAGTGAGCACAAATCAGAATCTTAAGAATTTTCTAACATTACACCTTAGAAATTGAGCTTTAATCGTTTTTACTGTCTCATCAAAAACGCGTTTTATGTTGGACAGCTGAAATGTGTCCAGATTTATGATGCAGGGGCCATTTCTTGGATACTTTCTCATTTTGTACAACATGCTTTTAAATATAATATGAGAGAAGCGGTTCTGTATAATGTGAACAGATTTATGACCTTTGGAGTGGGTGATGCGACAGAGGCCCAGTGCTTCGGTGGGAGGGGGCCCCGGGTCTCCCTGGCTGGAGTCCCACACGGGTCAGTGAGATGTGTTTTCCTTGTCAAACTTCTTATCCTCTCTGGGTCCCAGTGTCAGTGTTTTCATCTGTTACAGGAAGAGTGGGGTTGAGGTAGGGGGCTTGGGAGAAAGGGCCCGTAAGCAAAGCTTTATCTCTAAGGTTTCTTTTAGCTGTCACGACCCCTGACCCCCACCCCCGAGGAACGGTATGAGAAGGAGTGCGGCTCTATGGGGCTTCGGAAATGACTGCAGTCCTTTGCTGCCTGGGGGTGGGGGGGACCTCAGTAGTGCCTTTGAGCCTGGGTTCCTTCTGAGAAATGGGAACATTGTGCTTTCTCACAGTTCAGGGAGGACTTGGTGACACAGGGACACACAAGCCTGAGTGGTGCTGGAGAGAGAGCCAGACACTACTTTGGTTTTTTTTTTTTTTTTTTCAGGGTTCTGTTCATTGAAGGTAGCATTTGATTTTGTCTCATCATAGCTTGTGTTAGGGTAAAGGGCAATGACCAGGTCACTGGGACTAGTCAGGGTGTGGTTGTTGAACTGTCGGTTGAACATTACCACCCCCAACTCCACTGCGCTGAAATCAAGAGGAGTCTTAAAATCTGCAGCATCTTAGACTCAGTGACACACTAGATTTTGTCCCTGGAGGCGCTTAGAGATGAAACTTGTGTTTAAGTACTTACTGACTTAGCCAGACTTGCTTTATAATAAGCATCTCTACTCCCAGGGCATGAGTTATGCCAGGAAGTGACAGTGTAGATCGGAGGGTTTGATTTTGGGGATGGTGGGGAGAAGTTATTGCAAGGGTGAAAGCTTTTGATGAATTGAAAGTACTAATCTCATTTTCCCCCTTTCTTCCCTGTCTCTGTCCCTTCTGTGTGTATGTCCAACGTCCTGTCTGTTTCTTGCATCCTCTCTTGTGTTTCTCCCCTCTGGGTGTGCTTCATCCCCACCACCACCACGTCCTCCTCCTGTTCCCCCATCCTCTTCTCACCACCGCGAACAGCAGCAGCAGTTGCAAGCTCAGCATCTTTCTCATGGCCACGGACCCCCGGTACCCCTAACGCCTCACCCTTCAGGACTGCAGCCTCCTGGCATCCCGCCCCTCGGGGGCAGTGCCAGCCTTCTCGCGCTGTCTAGTGCTCTGAGTGGGCAGTCTCACTTGGCAATAAAAGATGACAAGAAGCACCATGATGCAGAGCACCACAGAGGTGAGAGGCCGGGCAAACCGGATTAGGACTTTGACCTCATACTCAGACAGTGCTGCAAAGTTGCGTGCATCGCTAACGAAAGCCCCAACCTATACAGAGAGCAAACAATGAGATAAGAGGAACTGTCGCAAAGCTTTCACTGACACACAATTCAATTCACCCTGGAAGTTTGCAGGGTTTGCCGTGGGCATCGTAGATTTCTCAATCTCACTAGATTTGCAGGCATCTTGACATCTTGGCAACTGCCTAGTTAATGCCAGTGGCCTGTACCATATTATGGAAAACTGTTAACTGCTTAATTGGGTAATTTTCAAAGAAAGTAATGTTGTTAAATGGGGCGAAATAAGAAGTTAAATTTGAAAGTGAATGTGTTCAAATGAAAGGTTTGATAATTGCATCTGTTACTACTTAGTTTCATAGGCTTTAATTCTAGTATGCATTAAATATTGGGCAAAATTGCACTTGACTAATTTTTTGAAGAAAAGTAATTTATTCTGTCAAGAAATTTAAAAAAATAGGCTTTGTGAATGGTTAAACTGTAAATCTTATGTTTACAAAATACTGTAATTTTCAGGAAATCACTGTATTAGGAATGTGCAATGACTTATATAAATAAAAGCCATTTTTAAAACTGTTTGGGGCTTGTGTTCTAATTATTCCCCCCTTTTTTTTATTTCTGTTCTTGCCTCTGTGTCTGAACGGGCATGTCTGTGCGTTTCTTGGTAACCTCGGGAGCAGACAGAGAGCCGGGCACAGTAAGTACCCCAGCGCCTGCTGCACACGAACACAGCCCCAACACCTGCCAGCGCCCTCTGCAAACTCAGCGCAGTCAGGCCCACACTCCCCATCTCTCAGTGACCTGGGTTTTTCTTTTGCTTCTAATTAAAAGTATTTGTCTTTTATGACTATTTCCCCTCTTCTCTTTTTTTTTTTTTTTTTTTCTTTTTTTAAACAAAATTTGTGTTAGACGAGAGGGGCATGATTTGGAGGTAAAGCTGTTTGCAGTAATTGCTTACCTGGAAATACACTTTGATCTGTATGTATCCAGGACCCACTTTAAAAATAGGCTTATCATTGCATTCTGAGACCTGGTTTCATGTAGTTTAAGAATATTCATTTTTATCTTAAATCAGCTTTACAGACAAGAAGTCACCATCCATATGTGAAGTAAGTTAGTGATGTGTTGCTTCTACTTAAACCATTCATTATCCTCTGCAAACGCATCTTAGTTGCTAGGTTTCCATATCTAGTTTTCTTTGTATAATTGTTCTTGGAGTACAAACTTGAATTTCCATTTTATTTTAGATATCTAAGCATCTGAGCAAATGCTTACAAACAAGGAAATTCAGTGGGCAGGGCTATGTGCTTACAGAGCTCATTTTTTTCACCAGACTAAATTGTACCCATTTTATATGATGCACATTTGGAGTATTCATGCATCTGCTAGTTAGCTGTGGGTAGACCTGTGTTGCAAATGCATCTCTCAAATATCATGGAGCGAATAATGAATGAAAACTTTACCCTCTTCACGTAGGATTGCTACAGTTTTTGCCTCTTTCCCCTTCTTTCTGAACATAACACTATTTTAACCATTTTTAAGACCGTAAAAAATGTGATACTGAATTTTGGAATTATTCTGATACTTTTTCTTCTCATGCTGAGGATGGAATCTAGGGCCCTTAACATGCCAAGCAAGTGCTTTATTACCGAGCTGTACCTCCCGGCCCTGTTCTGGTACTTTTTTGTTAGGAGTTTGGGCGGAAGACATAATTTTTTTCAGTTTGATAATTTTTTTATTTCCCCCTCTCCCTCCTCTGTTTAGAAAAATAGTTGCTTTTAAAATTGTCTTTGAGACAGATCTTTGTGTGCTTCATGTATTAGGATATGTTTAGAGGAGGGGCATGGTTAAAGGCAGAGGTCGCTAGTTTTTAAAATTTTCATACTACAAGTTTTCTCTGGAGAACATTGGGAGTGGAAAGGGAGGGACAATATGTTATAGCTAGGAAATAAAATACCCAACACACAAAGTACACATTGAAGTAAACTTGCTTTGATTTATGGAGGTGACCTTTATATGTTTTGCCGTCTCGATATTCCTATAGCTCACCATTATTTTCTGCCAGGTTCATTTGGTAGAGTATCATATCAAACCTAACCCTGGACCAGAAAGCACATGGCAGAAGAAGTTTCGTTGGAAAAGCCCATGCTGCATGTTTTTACCATTTGGGGTTGTTTTTTTTTTTTGGACTTATTTTTTAGCTCTGGGACTGACTTCTTATCCAACTTCCTCCCTCATTATTACTTTTAGACCTCAAATGACTATATTGACTTACACTACATGTAAGGCACTGTGGGATGGGTCTGCAGTTTAAGAAGTATGTAGGCACGTAGCACAATACCTTTTTCAGAAAACCGAGGAGAGATGACAAAAATACAGAAAAACAGAAGAATAGAAACTTTCAGCAGAAGTTGTGTAACATTGGCATCACAGTTGTGGGAGAGATGCATCATGCCTTGTGGCTCTGAGATGCTGGGGCCGTGAACTCTGAGGTTTGCACACTTGAGGCTGGTACAGGTGTTCCTCACACCTCTGCATGTGTCTATATTTCAGTGTCCAGTAATCTTATTTATTGACTGAAAAACCTTATTTATTGGGGGAGGAAGGTTGATTAGTGTGTCCTTAAAAGAAATACAAATAAGTTCTTGAATTTCAGGGGACTATATTGTTTTTAAGTGCACATATTCAAGTTAGTAGTCAATCAACTCTCCAGTCAAAATGGAGTGGGTCATTGCATAAGCTGATCTGTGCAATAATGTAAATGAAGTGGTGACTTACGTGTTATTGACTTGTATATTTTTTCATATCAAATTTGTAACGAGTTTTAGGGGTCATTTCAATGAATGTTTTCAGAATAGTATGTGTACCTGTGTTCCTGCCTAATTACTGCAGAGTGGTGGTGGTGATATGAAATGGGAAGACTGCACTAACTTTAACTGAAACATTTTGTTCAGTCTGTAGAGAGGAGTTAAATTGTTCACTGTCCCCATAAGGGGGATTTTGCATTACAGTTATATAAAATTAAAGAGCTCTTCAAACTTGGTATAAAATTGAGTACAAGAAGCAGTGGATAATGTGATGTGTGTACTATTAGGCCCTAAAATATAAAAATATACATAAAATATATATAAAAATAGGAACTCACTTATTTAATAAAGTGGTTTGAATTATGAAGTCTAATTTCACTTGGCAGAGAAGTCAATTGATTGCACTGCTGCCTCTTTTTTTTTTTTTTTTTTTTTTTTTAAGCCAACAGAGGTAAAGGGCCTCTGGAGCAATCTTTTTCAAAACTTGTGGTCTCAGATGTTTGTTTCTCCCTTCAAATTAAAATTGAGGACCCCTAAGAACTTGTTTTTCTTGATTTTTATTGAATTGGAAGAAAAAATTTAAATCACTGTAGTATAAGTATCATTAATGAGAAGCCCCATTTTCCAAAACAGATTTTTATTAGGGTGAATTGGCATTCTTTTACATGTTTGCAAACTTATTTAGTACCTGGCTTAAAGGAGGTTAGCTAGTTTCTGATCAGCTTCTGTATTTGATTTGTTATGATACAATTATTTTTTGTTGTTTGGGAAGGAAATCTGCCATCATAGAGATCAAGGGTCTCTGGAACACTTATGGGTCCTTGGACCAAACTCTGAGAACCTCAGCCCTCAATGAGACTAAGACTTATTATTACCTTTTTCTGTTCTTCTGTGTTGAATACACTTAAATCAAATGCCCCCAAAATTCAGAGACTTAGGTGAATCTAGATGGAATTGCAGATATATTTGGATTTTTAGCTGTGAGCCTAAAATGGGTTGGTAGATTGTGTATGTGTGTGTGTGTGTGTGTGTGTGTGTGTGTGTGTGTGTGTGAGAGAGAGAGAGAGAGAGAGAGAGAGAGAGAGAGAGAGAGAGAGAGAGAGAGAGAGAAAATTATTCAGTTTACTTGTTTAAGCTTTTATGGTAGGAAAACAAATGAGCCTTAATATAAGCAATCTGTTTTGATGTAAAACCTGGAAAATGAAAGTAATAACAGTGAAAATATGAACACTTAAGTTCCTATTTCTGAGCAGGGGACATGATGAAGCCAATAATTTTTTAGGGATGTTCTGTGATTTCATGCTTGGTTTTAAATTTGACTCTTTTTTAATTCTTTGAACCTCTTTCTTTCTTCCTTTTTTTTTTTTTTTAATGTATGTTTCCTTATGAGAGAGCAGCTGCTGAGCAAAGATACATGAAATGACCTTAAGAAAGGCTGTTATTTCTTCAGTAGTATATGATAGTAATAAAAAACTTTAGATGTTTCAATTAATTTAAAGATAAAGAGCATTAGATGTTGGCTGAATGAAATGTCATGTAAATACAACTGCTTGAAAGACTTGGAACTACAGAATCAACAAAGAGTTGTGGCTTTTAATGAATACAGTAATGTGTGTTTAAAAAAGACCTTGATTCAGTTAATAAATGCTTGCTGAGCACCCAATATATGCCAAACATGGTTTGAGGTGGTACATACATTTGCTGCCATTTTTCATTCATCCCCCTTAATATCACAGATAAATGACTTTTGTATTAACACTGAAATCTAATTCATGTGATTGGTATTTGGAAAAGCAAGGAGTACCCCAGGGTGTCTGGGGGAGACTCTAGAAGATAGATAGGATGTGTTCATTTAGGCAGGGCTCATGATTGGGCTTTGAAGGTGTGTGCATGCTTGTCGTGGGTCAGTGACCTTGTGTGTGGTTCTGGGGACAGATCAGATCTCAGCAAATTTTTAAAAGGGTTCCTGATCCAGAAAATTTTGAGCACTGTTTACCTACCTTGTCAGTCAGAAGACAGCACCATCATTTTATCAGTGAGACAGCTCAAGGAGACTGGTGCTTCTGGTCACATGGTCACTTGATAATAGAGGTCGAGATTTAGATCATGTCCTAGGGACTGTGCTGTCACTCCATAACTGACCTTGAAAAGCTTCAGGGGTTCATGTTTGGAACTTAAAGGTAGTCATGGCAACCAAAATGGTCACTCCCCCCCCCCTTTTTTCCCAGCTTTTCTTGACTAGCTAATTGACAGAGCTGGGATTAGCTCCAAATTCAGGACCACCCAAAGTTTTACTTTTTCTTAGAATGACATTAAATGTTATAGAGGATAAGAAGGAAATTATGACTTTTTTTTTTTTTTTTTTTTTAGAAATTAGTATGGGTCTTTTTCCTGAAAATTTTTGAGCCACAACAGCATTTAAGGGTGGTAAAAAGAAGATGAATTTTGGTGAAGGCAGATCCTGGGGAGTTTCTGGCTCTTAGGCAAGGCTCCCCTCTGTAACTGGTGAGTACAGTAGTGGTTGCCTAGCAGAGCAGGCAGGTGCTTCAGGAGTGGTCCTCACCCATTTGCAGAGTAGCAGCAAGGCGATAAGTGCTTTATCACTTGCACTCAGTGCAATTATTTGTGGTTCCTTCCTTGTAATCCCAGTGGCTCAAGGGAGGCTAAGGCAGGAGGATCGCAAGTTCAGAGCTAGGGTCAGCAACTTAGGCTGTAGGTAACTTAAGGAGATCTGTCTCAAAAAATAAGAAGGGCAGGGGGATGAGGATCAATGATAAAGTGTCTTTGAGTTCAATCCCTAGTACCAAAAACACACAAATTGTATCGGGGTGCAGTAATTTGCTAGATCTACCTGGGAAAGTTAGTAAGACCCCGTGTCAAAATAAATTTAAAAGGACTCAGTGCCATGTCCCCCACCTCCAAAAAAATGCGGATTTTATCAGGAACACTGTGAAAGTGAGAATCTATATGTCTTGGGGCACTTACTGATGGTTCTTTGTGTCAGCATCTTGAAATAGCCCAGCTCTTATTAACTCATCACTTTCACCTAACGTACAGGGACTAGCAAGCAAGAACTATTTTTGTGGGTTTTTTTCGGGGAGCTGAGGGAAGTTACCGGGGATTGAACTCAGGGGCACTTTACTACTGAGCCACATCCCCAGCCCTATTTTTGCATTTTATTTAGAGACAAAGAGTCTCACTGAGTTGCTTAGCGCCTCACTTTTTGCAAAGGTTGGCTTTGAACTTACCATCCTCCTGCCTCAGCCTCCCCAACCACTGGGATTATAGGCGTGCACCATCTTGCCCAGTGCAAGAACTGTTTTGCACAAACATTTATGGATTAATTTTGACCTGGCGTGTCAAACTATGGCCTGGAAATAAAGGCTAATATTTAGATGAGTCACCTAAAATGTCAATTTTTAGACACAGAAGAGAATACTTAAGTGTTCTTAAGCTGTTGCCTCTGCAGGTTTCTCTAGTGGGATTTTAAACTGTGCTTAAAATACAGATCCTCTTTGGGAAAACTGACATCGCTGCTGAGAGTAGGATGAATTCCTGAAGAAAGAAAAGGTCTTGGTTGTTGGGGGTTGTATTCACCTGTACCAGGTAGAGGTGTGTTTCATGTAAGTGCAGCCACTTACCAGATGGATGCTGGGGTCTGAGTGTAATTAAAACCAGGTTTAACTCACAGCAATTGCAGTGAAAAAAGGGATCTTCATGCTTTAAAAAAAGCAGGCAGAGAACATTTTTCTTTCTTCCTAAGTCATTTTTACACTTCAGTTTTTTGTTTTGTTTTATAGTAGCAGGGATTGCTTAACCACTGAGCTGTATCCCTGGTCTTTTTATTTTTTGTTTTGAGACTGGATCTTGCTGAGTTGCTTAGGGCCTCACTTAGTACTTGAGCCTGACTTTAAACTTCCTGTCCTTCTGCCTCAGCCTCCCAAGTTGCTGGCATTATAGGGGTGTGCCACCACACCCTGCTTGCAGCCCAGCATGCCTAGCTGAGACACTGTTTTTAAGTAATTATATTTATTGTCTCCTGCCGCCTTTATATTTCTTTTGTTTTGCTTTACCTGGAGAAGGAGATAAAAGGACACAAGGGGTATGAGATTGACAGGAAAGGCATTATTTGACTTTAGGTGCCAACCACCCCCAGTATACACTGGCTCTTTACTTCATCTTAGCAGAACATCTACTTTCCCTGAGTCCTCCTGAGTCAGCCATCTGCACTTGACAGTGTGAGTTCCTAGGAAGTTCAGCAACTCCGTTCTTTCCCGTATTTTGCACGTGAGCTAGGAAGCACAAATACACAACCTTCAGACCTGCTACAGTCCACAGTTCTGAGCTGTGATGTGGTTGCCACGTGGACACATTCTCTACTTTCTACATGTTGTTGACAACTGAGGATCCCATTAGTTTTATGGGTTAAAAGTACATTTGTCGAAATGTCAGGGAAGAACACATGAGTGACCAATTGGACGGCAGCAAAAAGTACAGCGCAGGGTGATGGCTTAATTGGTACCAGGTGTAGATGGAGCAGGCACACAGATGTGTTGGGGTGCGCAGTTACCTAATTGTTTTAATGTTCACAGAGAAGTTAATTGTCAGTGTAGAGTATGCTAGCAAATTAGGTTCCCACTGTCTTAGTGTAACTGAGGATAAATGAAGTGTCACGAGTTTCCAATCTGTACCTCTGACACAAACACTTTTCCTGCAGGGAAGAGAAAGTTCCCAAGGGGAATCAGTGTGGCAGCTAAAGAAAACCATTTGAATAATGTGCATTATTTTCACATTAGGGAAACCCATCTAGCTCTGCTGTATCCATGAGTGGGTTTTCCTTTCAGATTTGCTTCTGGTGGTTTCAAGGTTTAAAACTTGTTGGCAGAAGAGTTGCTCTGAGTCCTCGAGATACATGAAGGCTGCTGTCACTAGTGTTTGGTAGCATTACAGCATTGACAGTGTAACATTTCATTAAGCCTTTCTTTCATAGTTTCTGGAGTTATTTTCCAGATTTGTTTCAGTAGTCGAGAACAGCTATTACTGTTAGATTGCTAAAGAAAGCAAAATTCCTGGAACAAGACCATAAAAGACTGGGCTTTATCCTTATTAAAGCACCGAGGGTTTTGCTATATTTATCTTGAGTGTTCAGAGCATAAAATGTGAACATCCATTTCTAAAATGGTCAACATGAGGGTAATACAAAGTCCAAATCTTGATGTTTTCTTTTTATTCTGCTGGTTACTCTCTGAAGTTCAGTAGACTCTTCTCCTTGCATTCTAAGTTCTTAAATGGAGGTATGATTTTATAATTGTATTGGGATCTTTGGTTTTTGTTTTATCTGATAGGCTGTATTGGCCTCTTCTGCCCACTGGGTTCTAACACTGAGCCAACTGTCTAGTTAACTTGCACCTATTCCACCACTGCAGGGGGAGGTTGGGTTCCCACAGTTAGGAAATTGTACTCCGGTTTGTCTCGAGAGAGAGGATGCAGGTCCTTTTAAGGGAAAATCTTTTTCTTCTGACAAGCTCTCTGCCTCACATAGCCATTCTGCTCTGTTGGGTGGATGTGGACCCTTAAGAAGCATCTAATTATAATACCAAACAATTTACCACTTGCCCCTGAAGGTGTTCTCTAAGATTTGATGTTCTCCAAAGAATTCTAGGTTTTCTTAAGAGGGAGAGAGGTCCTTTCTTGCTGTGGAGCATGCCTTTCCTGTCCCTTAACCTGCACCTGATCATCTCAGTTGTAGTTTCTATGTGTAAATGCAGCCAGGCTTCTTTCTTTGGCTAGCATTGAGCATTCTGGGAGGATCTTTTCTTTTCCGTTTTGAGTCTTGTCAGATTTGCCTGTCCCTGTACCATTTTACTTGGCTCTACATCCATAAGCGTGTGCAACCATAAGGTGTAGAACATCATTATGGTTTTAGAATTTAAGTTTGTTTTGAAAACACTGTGTTTTCGGATCTTGATTTGCTCAGGTTTGTAATATCTCCCCTAGGCTATATAACTCCCTATTTTGAGTTCCTATAAAAACACAGGTAAATAAGATGATTTTGTTTATTTCTTAACAAAATCTTAAAGAGAAACTTATATACAGTCTGGAAATCCCAGTGCTTGGGACATTTGTGATAGAAATCTGCCCAGTATTTACAGTGTTTGGAAAGTCCTGGCAGATATGTAAATTTCACCAGCTGCAAGGTGAAATAAAACACTGAGTTTCTTGGCTGGGACGAGAGTCTGTCAATCAGTGTGATAACAGTGGTTCTCATGTTGATCAAAAAAGTCTTATTCATAATTAAATATTTATTTGGCCGATAAATATTTGAAAAATGAATTCCACTTGATGAATGCTATTTGGTAGATTGAAATCTTTAAAAAAAAAAAAAAAAAGAAATGGACTCTGGGAGGAGACATCTGCAGTGGCAAATAGGTCTGTAAAACTGTTACCTGTGGGGATTGGCAGTCTGTGGGACTGGTGCTGGGTGTAGGTGGACTGCTGTGGTTCTACTGGGGTCCTTGATAGGATATAGCTTAGGTTATGAGCAGCAGGATTTTTATGAGGAATTTTGAACTATTCTCAGTTTATTTTATTTTATTTTTATTTTGAAAAATTATTATTACTGCTAGTTGGTGGCAGAGTCTCACTGTGTTGACCAGGCTGATCAGTTCATTTTAAAGTAGGCTGTAAAATGTCCAGTTTTTATAGTTACATGTTTGTATTTTGGAAGTGATAGGCATAGAACCAGATTGTTGACTGTTGGTTAGGAGGAGTGTCAGAGAAGCAGGCGTGAGACATTGTCAGAATGTTAAGCACGGCAGTTTAAAGAGCCAGTGTGGGTTTTGAGTGATTTTTACTAGGGTATAAGTGTTCTGGGTACAGAATCTGAGCTGAGAAATCTCCAGTCTGGGAGGGGTGGCACTTTGACATAATTGGACTCTGTAGGTGGTAGGAAGAGCTGCTCTAGGCAAATCACCCTGGCTTGGACATCATAGTGCTCCAGATAAAATGAGGGGGATGAAAAGTATCTCTTGAAGGTTGTTTTGGTCTCTTTCCTGGTTTGAGTCTAATTGTCTGGAATGTGTGTGACTTTTTAAGTTACTTAAAGCAAAACAACCTCAGTTTCATTCTTTTGCAATTTGGTCTCCTCTGAAATGTTTGTTCAGTATGTACAATAGTTACTCTATCAACACAGAATCCTAAATTTTGAAGAAGCTAAAGGATTTTCAGTCAATATCAGGTATCGTCTCTTAATACTTGAGATTCATACAAGTGGTGTATCGTGACTGGCAAAATGGCTGTGTTCCACCCTTCAGCCAAGGAAGAAGTAGCAGATGGTGCATGAAGGAAAAATATTTTGGGTATCTTGAGACATGTAGCAATACCCACAAAGTCACTTTGGGTTTCTGGAGAACAAACGAGGGAACCACAAAGATAAGGATCCCCTAGACAGTAGTTAAGAAACCAGACGGTTGCTGTTGGCTGCCAGTGCAGCTCATTAGGCTGGAACTGTTTGCTTATATCTAGAACCACCACCAGAGCAGTGTCGGGACTGGAAAGTCGGCCAGTCACCCACAGAACTGGGTTGCAGGAAACAAAGGTTCAAGGACGTGGTGTGTTTTTGGTGGGCTGGTGCTGCACATCAGTGGGAGCCCGGGATGCCCTGGATCTCACGCCCAGGCCTTTTCAGCCCCCACCCCTTTGCTGCCCTGTTTTGAGGCGGTCTTACAGCATCAAAGGTATGAAGAGACATCTTGTTGAAGTCTGCGGGTTGAATGGGGCCAATTTTCAGATAAAGCAGGGATGCTAATTACCAGCCCAGTCCAAATTTAGAGGAACTTCAGAGCTTTTCAAAACCCATTCAGATTATAGACTTCATTTAAGCTGCTCGTGCGGAAGTTACAGTAATGACTTCTAACTTGTAGAAGCAGAGGCCTGAGAGCCTTAAAGGGCCAGCTATAGAGATGTTTCTAACACTGTGTAGCTCCTAACAGAGGTACACTTTACTTTTGACATTCCCAATTCCACTGGACGTGATTTTTAAAATAAGACGTTAAGAAACCATTTTGGAATGGTGAGTGGTTTGGATGCCTGGTGCTAATCACACAGGAGGGCTGTAAAGATAGCCTTGTGGAAAGAGACTTTGAAATTGCAGTGGACCTGGATTCTTTGACATGTTTCGCTGGGTACCTGTGCAGTTGGGAAGTAGAGTGAGTTATGTGCCTTTCCCTTGCTGCATTTGCCGAGCCGGAGGAGACTTTGGGGCTGAAATGATTTAGAACAGAGGCAGGTGTGTTTAAGCACTTCCTGGAGTTGTGTTAATTCTACCGCATCCTTTGTCAGGCGGAGGGACTGGGTTGAAGAGGTTAGTTTTTAGCAGACATTTATGAAGGTAATTAGTTCAGGGATGCAGCCAGCTCACCTTTCAGCCCCAGCCCCTGTGGTAAAGCCATTACTTTGAGCTTCTCCATATTGAATTGCCTAGTTCCCTCTACCTCCTTTTATCTGAGCCTCCTGGCATTTGTGTAGCTTCAACAGTCAGGAATAAAAGAGCTCAGCTCACTTTAGAATCAGCCCCTGAAGTGGGCCACGAGGCTTCGTGTTGCCTTCTGGTCCTCCGTTTTGATTTCCTCCTGTGTGAGGTTGAGCTGGGAGCACTCCTATGGTGGGGTCCAGGTTTTTCCCAGGGGAGATTTGAGAGCCAGCCACCTGGCTGATTGATTATACCTCTGTCTGGTGGGGATCAAAAACTCATGGCCTTAAAAAATGGACCATAAGATTTTTTGCTCCTGGTATATATTGTCACCTCAGATGTGGTCTAACCTAAAGATTTCCCCTGCCCTTTTTTATTTTAAATTGTGACACAGGAAGATAGCATAATTGTCTGTTGGCCTGGACACCTGCTTTTAGTTCTCAAACATCTTTCAGAAATTGGGGTTATCTGGGCTTTGTGAAGGGAGGTTTTTGCACACAGCTCATTCACAGTCGTTCAGGGCAGTAACACATCACTGAACAAATTGCCTCCTTGCATATGCTAATCCTGCTCTTAAAAGAACTCATTGTAACATGTTCTCATGCCTTAGCCCAAGGGGAGATGGGAATTGAAGGGATGTCAGATCATGTCATGTGACCCTAAAATATCTCAAATGCCTGTTTTCTTTGGGTCAACAGTTCGCACTCAGCATATGCCAATGAAAGTATCCTGTGTGGCTGGTGGAAGAGATTAGTCCTTGTTCCTGCTTTGTGTGTGGGAGCTGGTCTTGCTATTGAAGCGTCACAGGCTGAGATTTCTTCCCCTGTGGGACTTAAGTTTCAGTGCTTCTGGCGAGCAACACCAAATCTTATTTTCAACAATAAATTAAAAGAATTCAAAAGTTCCTTTATCGTTGCTATGGAAAATGTGATTTGCCTTTTAGGAAACCATGCTGTTAATCCCACCTGTTTCTTTTGTGTCTGTTTAGAGTGGTACACAGTGACTCTTAAGAGTTATAGAATATGCCTAGTGGAGCAATCTCAAGATTTGCTCATCAGTCCTTCATATTCTTGACAGAGTAAACACACATCCACGCACAAACAGCAAGCTCCCAATTTCTCCAGCACCAGATAGAACAGGAGCACATTTAGAGTGAGCAGAGCCTGAAGGATTCACCAGGATTTGTAAGGTTTGATACCAAAGACAGGGTCCTTTTAAGTGGGGAAAGCTCTTTAAATGTTTGCCATCAAAGTCTTCAGACAGATGACTTAAATGGAATAAAAGGTTGTATAGGTATCACCTTTCTAAAACAGTTCCCACTTCCAGGTTGGGTTTTC
The DNA here is from genome assembly GCF_045843805.1 of Urocitellus parryii. Taxonomy (NCBI): domain Eukaryota; kingdom Metazoa; phylum Chordata; class Mammalia; order Rodentia; family Sciuridae; genus Urocitellus; species Urocitellus parryii. The sequence continues at coordinate 131,446,592 of NC_135534.1, forward strand.
ATGTGTACAAAGAGACCGGCAAAGAATCCTTTGAGAGAGAGAGAGAGAGAGATATATATATATACATTTTTTTTTTTTTTTTTTTTGTCTTGTAGAGTAATTCCCTTTTGGTCCCAGACAGTCTAAGAGGTACAGATAAACGCAGAAATGGGCCCGAATTTTCCAATGACATCAAAAAACGGAAGGTGGATGATAAGGATTCTAGCCACTATGTAAGTAAATAAAAGACTTTGAATACTGTTTGTTTGCTTACTGCCTACTTTCTACGTGAATGTCTAAGTGTAATCTAAGATTTCCATTATAATTCCACATCCCTTAAGGTAAGGGTAAGTTCAGAGCTGGGCATGGTAGTACATGCCTATATCTGAGCCTCTTGGGAGACTAAAGGATCAAAAGTTTGTGATCAGCCTGGGCAACTTAATGAAACCTTGTCTCAAATTAAAAGACAAAGAAAAAAAGGCTGGGAATGTATATAGCTCAGTGGTGTTAAGGCTTACCTTGCGTGTGCCAGGCCCAGGGTTCTGTTGCCTGTATACACATAAAAGAAAACATTAAAAAGAGGTAAACTCTTATATTGTAGAATATTCTTTTCCTTTAGGGCTGTAAATTATGCTTCTTTTGGACTTAATTTTACATTTTAAACTGTCTTAGTTATTCTTCACTTAATCTTAGCCAGAAGTTCAAGAAGTGATCTGCAAGAGGGACTTTGAAAATTTAGGTGTGGCTTTGTGGACCATAAGGCTGCACTGGGCCCTGCTTCTAGAAGGGTCTCATCTTACCATCATTGAAATCTCAGTTTTTGAATGAGGGCTTTGAATTTCCATTTTGTCTTGGACCTTGCAAATTTGGTAGCCACTTATGCACAAATAGAGTAAAAAATTTGAAGCCAGGCGAAGTGGTGCACACCTGTAACTGCAGGGGCTCAGGAGTCTGAGGTAGGAGGATTGCAAGTTCAAAGCCAGCCTCAGCAATTTAATAAGAACCTGTCTCAAAATAATAAAAAATAAAAAAGACTGGGGTTATACCTCAGTGGTTAGCCCCTGAGTTCAATCCCTGGTACCAAAAAAAAGAAAAAAAAAATTGGCAGCACAGAATATTTTTTCAAGATGCTCTTCAGCTAAGATATCTAGGATTATGTTAGGTTTAAGGTAGAGTTTATGGTCTTCTGCAGTGGGTGATCTTAGTCCATGGTAAAAGCAGATGAAATATCAGAGGATCTAGTTCACACCCTGCAGATGAGATCGCTCACCCGGTTGACGGACGAGAATTCAACATAGATCCATTGAAGTCACATTCAGAGGAGAGCAAGTCAGGCCAAGTGGCCACTGGCTCTGGCCCTGGAATCATAAAAATGACTGCCATGATTTAGCTTGGACTTGCCCTGTGTGTCTCCACCAGTGAGTTCTCAGGAACAATATGAGAGTAGGATCCTGAATTGGGCCACTTCCTGTCATCCCTGGAGGAAGAAGTGTCTACGGGGCAGACTGGAAGTTTAAACACTGGCCTCGACCTTCTGAGGCTTGCTCGTGCCGATAGATAGCTAGCAACGGGTAACATTTCTTGAGCACCAGTTCAAACTCGTTCCAGCTGCCCTGTGTTTTTATATGGGTTATTTCACTGGATTCTTACTGTAACCCAGTGAGTTAGCTACCATCATCCCCATTTCATACATAAAGAAACTGTGGCCTGGACCTTCAAAATGGTTTGCCAGAGGTCCTGGCTATTGGCAGAGCCTAGAGGTAGTCTGACTCAACCAAAATTTGTGCTCTTAATCAAAATTCCTACATCCAGTCCCACACAGGATTGGTATTTTTCCCACAGTTCCTCGAATCGGACCTTTTTGTACTATGGTGTAATAATATCATAAGAACCAGAGTCATTGGTTCTCCCTGGCCCAGCCCAAGCTTTTTAATACATACCTTCTCCCCTTATCTGCTGCCCAGTGCTGATGTCCCATGTGCGCATTTCCCTTTGAAAAACTAATTTCAGAGTTCCATTAGAGCAGGTGGGAAGGCTCGGGAATAGAGGGAGGTAGGACAACAGGTCCTAAAATATCCTAATTTGATCATTACACAGTGTATACATGTATTGAATCACTACACATGTACCCCATGTAAACATGTATAATTATGTGTCAATTAGAAAAATAAATTTTTTCTTTAATGTTAAAAAGAGTAATATTTTAAGAATTTGTTTGCTACTTTTTAACCAGTTTAACCTATATACTGCACAGTTATTTTTATAATTTTTTTTTTCTAAAAGGGAAACCCTTTTATTTTGTATTCTTTTGCCACACACTTAACACCATAGAACATTTGTGCCTCTCTGTGGGCTTTCCTGCGAGAAAACAAATTTTCTTTATTATTAGTGTTTCTCTCTTCTTTATGAAAATATTTTTTTTGAATAGACTGTTATTTTGTATTACCCCGGCTTCCTCATTGGTTGTAATTTTATGTTGTTACTGGTGAATTGCATGGTGCCTTCATAACAATGACTAAAGTATATCTTCTAACACATTATTGAAGAAAGTGAATAGGGTCTCCCACGTGCAGCTCTGGGTATGGTTGGGAAACAACATTTGAGATCTGAATTTAGAGTCGAAGACTAGCTTGGACTGTGGGTTCACGGAAGGCCATTGTGGGTAATGTTTGCACTTGTATGTATTAACATTTCTCAAATATTCTTTGTTTTTGTTGTTTTTTTTTTTAAAGAGAGAGTGAGAGAGGAGAGAGAGAGAATTTTTTAATATTTATTTTTTTAGTTCTCAGCGGACACAACATCTTTGTTGGTATGTGGTGCTGAGGATCGAACCCGGGCCGCACGCATGCCAGGCGAGCGTGCTACCACTTGAGCCACATCCTCAGCCCTCAAATATTCTTTGTATAATCCTAATGACAGTGACATCAAAAAAAAAGAATTGTTTAGATCATAAATTTGGGTTCTACTTATTTTTTAAGAATTTGGACCCCTCAAGAGGTCCTAATTTCTACATGCTTATTGTATTTCTCTGCACTAAAGGATATAAGGGGTTTTGAGTAAAAATAAAAAACAAGAGTTTTACAGCCTGCCCCAAACTTTGATGGAGGAGTCATCACATCGTTAACTGAGCAGCTTTTCTGAATCTCTTCCAAACTAAGTACAACCCCAGAATTTCTTCTGATTAGCAAATTTTACAGTTCTATTGAAGAGTCAATAAAAATCCTACTGCAGAATGGCAATGCCCTCCAAACACTGCCATCTGTATTCCTTCCATCTCTCCAAAAAGCTGATTGCTGAAGAGGTTTATTCTTGACATGAGATTGGATCTTTTTTGTTTTCTGCTGTAACTAGAAACCCCATGGAAAAATGGGTTAAGTGAATTTGTGTCTGTTATATGAATTGTCTATGAGCGCCAGATTGGCTGGCCATCTGCCTTCAAGGTGAGACGTATAAAGATAATGACATGAAATTGTGTACTTAATTTGAAAATCAAATGGAAGAAGAGTGCCGATGTAAGGGTATGCTGATATCAGATTATAAGCAAGATTTTAGATCACAAAAAAGATCTAGGTATTTAATGAAAACATTTATTATGCCTTCATAGTGCACCATATTTTTGCAACTTGCCTTCTCCTGTAAGCAAGTTATAATTGAAGAACTGGTTTGCTACTGCAGCAGAATTCCTGGGAGCAGCTTTGTGTAGCTTCGGGTCAGATGAGAAGGGGAAGGTGGTATTAATGGGAAGGGTTGGCAATCTGGAAGTGAGCCCACAGGCATGTTCCATGTAGTTTTCTAGCTTGTGCGCCACCAAGAACTATAGAAAGAAATTTAACTATGTTCACATCCATTCTTAGCCTTCATGAAACAGTAAAATTTCTTTTTTTCAGGACAGCGATGGTGACAAAAGCGATGACAACTTAGTTGTGGATGTGTCCAATGAGGTAATCATTGTTTTTGTCAAAAAGTGTATCTTCAGAATAACTTGCATATTTCTATTATGAGAAAAACCCAATAGCAAATGTATGAAATAGAACCACAGTGTCTTTTGCATTTGTATTCATTAAGAACCTAATGGTTGTATGTGGATGGAGCAATAATAGTCTTAACTGACACAAGTTAGTATTCTCTTTATTAAAAAAAAAAAAAAAAAAAAGTCTGGGCTGAGGGTATAGCTCCAACATTGGCCCAGCATTTGCAAGACCCTGGGTTTGATACCCAGCACCATTTGTTGCCCTGGTCCTTTTGGATTTCTAAGTTGGGTGTCTGGCTCCTCTTTCCAGTGACTTCTAGGGAAAGTACTTGGTCACAGGGAGGAATTTGATAATTTTCTTTATGATAACGTTCATGGGTGTTCAGCAGACACCTTCTCATTCATTTATTATAATATCATTAGGCATGTCATGCCCTCCCCACTCCAATCAAAAGGACTTCCAGTATTCTCTTATAATTAGAGAATTAGTGTGGAAAAGTTTGTCTGCTGTAAGCTAAAACATGAAAACTTTTGGTTCTACTTATTGAGGACCCTTCTTCTCCACGAGCAAGTCCTGCCCATTCACCTCGGGAAAATGGAATCGACAAAAATCGCCTGCTGAAGAAAGATGCTTCTAGTAGCCCAGCTTCCACTGCCTCCTCGGGAAGTTCTACTTCTTTGAAATCCAAAGAAATGAGCTTGGTATGTAAAGAAAATTGGTAGCCTATTTGGCAGTGCATTTTTCTTTGTGGACCAGAGGACACTAAAAAAAATTTCAAAGTCAGGGTTTTGCTTTTTGAGGGTTATATCTGTTGTTGTTTTGGTACCAGGGATTGAACCCAAGGGCTCTCAACCACTGAGCCACATCCCCAGCTCTTTTTATTTTTTATTTTGAGACAGGGTCTCACTCACTTGCTTAGGGTCATGCTAAATTGCTGAGGCTGACCTCCAACTTGTGATCCTCCTTTCTCAGCCTCCTGAGCCCGGCTGAGCGTTATATTTTCAAGTATTAAAAAGCGAAACTCCTTCTCTTGTTTTTACGGAGTCAGTGTGTTTACTTTTTCTTCTGCAGTAGTCTCTTATGAATCGTGGTTAGAGACACAAATCTGTGAAATTCACCAGTTGGCACATAGTTCAGACCTCTTAGATCTTAGGAAGTCTTGACTTTGTTAAGCTGTGCACTTACTGGGGGAGATTGTCCCATCATGTTGGGGCTTGCTGGGAGCATGCCCGATATTAGAGAGCTCATTAGAACAGTGATGTACTCAAGGAGGCCTAGAAAAAACTGGTGCTGTTGGGGTGCATCAAAGCCCATCTGTGTGGTAGTGTATTCTTTCAACAAATGTTGTAAAGCTTGTCATCTCTTCATTCATCAGGGTCCCTTACCACCCTGTCCTTACCCAGTCCCCCAGTTGTTACCCCATGTCACCTACGGGAAGGAAAGCTGATGAATTTGCTGCACCACACAGCCTACCAGGTGCAAGACAGAGTGCTGGGGTCCCTTGCTGGCCCATGGTCTTTGCCATGGGGGTCCTGAAAAGTTGAGAGGCAGAAGACACTGTCCGGCCACCCTGTTGTTGTTTTGCCTCCGGTAGTGCTGAGAGCAGGCTGGTGTTAAGTCTCCCGTGCCTGGACTGGTGGGTCCACCTGCGTTATGTAGGTAGGTGGGTGGCAAAACCTACCCCCAAAGGTATTCTTCTTAGATGAAGCTTGTTCTGGGGCTTTTGCCTCTGAAATGTTGGTTTGCTTCTCACGTAACTGATGGTCTCGCTGTCTTTCGTCATTAGTCTCAATTCTGCGGCTACCCAAAGGCAGGATTAGAGAAAGGAGCTTCCCTTAGATGTGCCTGTGGCTGGAGCCCACGTTTCCAAGGGACTGGGAGTTATTCTCTGGGTGGTCATCATTTTGACTTGGCAAAGAGCCTGAGTCCACAAGCCCGATGGAAAATTCTTTTCAAAATAAAATCTGCGGAGGAAGAAGTGTGATCATGTTCTCTGTCTCTAGCTCGAGTTTTAATTCTGGCAGGAAGAGGAAAGGTCAACATTTCTCGCTCACAAGTTAATGCTGTCAACATTGTGTGGATTTATGAAAATTGGCTGAGGGAGTAGCTAGAAGGTGCCCAGTGTCCCAGCTGCTGTTGTGATAAATTGTGTAATATGGCTTGGATTAAAAATAATACTCATTTAATTTGTTTAATGATACCAGCATGAAAAAGCCAGCACGCCCGTTCTGAAATCCAGCACGCCGACTCCTCGGAGCGACATGCCAACGCCGGGCACCAGCGCCACTCCAGGACTCCGTCCAGGCCTGGGCAAACCTCCAGCCATGGAGCCCCTCGTCAACCAAGCGGGTAGAGCATCGCCTCTTATTATGCTGCGTTGTGTTCCTCCCTCTCCCAGCTCAGTAAATTGTCTGTTAATCTAGTGACGTGATTTCCCCATGCATATGAAATGCCCTTGCCACCACCCTCCTTCCTGTCTCTGAAAAAGGCACGGTAAGAAGCAGATGTTTGTCCTTGGGTCTCAGCAGCTGCACCCTGTTTGGTCTCCAACTGTTTACATTCAGCTTTTCTTTTATTTCCAAATAATCCAAATCCTAGGGACTTCAGTCAAGTTTCCGATAATTATTCTGTACATAAGCTTCTGACCAAACTATCATTGTGTGTCTGACTTCGCTAATATTGACCGAAACGTCCAGTTTTGAGGCTAAAGGGAGCGAGCTTCTTGCTGACTGTGGTTGGCTGGTTTTCTGTTAGCCCACCCCCCAAGAATCAGTAGAAATCAGGAGGGTTCCGCTGAGTCTCCAGCCCATGAGTAAACTCCTAACTCTCCTCTCTGGGCAAGGAAAAAAGTAACAACCTGAGTCCAACGGAAAGTAAGCGCCAGAATATTCCTCCTAAATCCATGCTTTGGTTTACGTGAATCTAGGATTTGGTTTTCATTTGGAATTGGTACCAGGGAATGGAAAATTCGGACTGAAGGAGAAATCTTGGATTTTATCAAGAAAATCTTCTTTTGAGATTAAGTCAGGTAAACACTTAGTGTCTGTGCCTTGGTTTGCTCTCTGAATTGGGTACGATGATGCTGATTAATTCCCCTGGTGTCCCAGCACTGCCACATATACCAATGAGAAAATCTGTGGGTTTTGCTTCTGGGGTCCTTCCTGTCCTGGAGATTAAATTAGCTCTGGGGAGGATTGGATCCAGTGTATAAATTAGAGGTAATCTCCCTGCTGCCCGGGAAGCCTCTTTTCCTCCCTCCCCATGACAAATGACACTAACAGATGACTCTGGAATTGCTGGTCAGGCTTGACTGGAGTGGGCAGTCGAGTGACATGCGGCTTGTGTTTCCTTTCAGCCGCCGGTTTGAGGACGCCCCTGGCAGTGCCTGGCCCGTACCCTGCTCCCTTTGGGATGGTCCCCCACGCCGGCATGAACGGCGAGCTGACCAGCCCCAGCGCCGCTTACGCCAGTTTACACAGCATGTCACCCCAGATGAGCGCTGCCGCTGCGGCCGCCGTGGTGGCCTACGGGCGCTCCCCAATGGTAGGCCACTGCTGGTGGGCTTTGCTTGGGTGGGAAAAGCCACATGCTTCACTGAGTGCTGTCAGCCCCGGGGGCACACAGGCCTCCCCAGGCTATGGGGGCAGGAGCAGCGGGCCCCACACACCTCCAACACAAAGACGCCAGTGTTCCCACTGCACCCTTGCCCTCCTCTTGTCAGCCTTCATCAACATGCTGGTTCATTAAGTGAGGCCCAAACGCTTTTTGTTTTACTGTTTTTGTCCATGAAAAAAGGCAGTGTTTAGAAGCTCCTTCAGTGGTCTTGGGGACATCTGGTTTTCTCCCACCAAAGTAGATTTTTTTATTTAAAGGCGATGAAATGACTCTAGTGGCTCACAGAAGCCTTTTCATTCATTTTCTTAAGTTTTTCTTTTCTTGGCTCTCTCTTTCTCTCTCTATTTAAACCTTAGGGGGAAAAAAAAAAAACATTTGAGAAGTCATAGCATTCTCTTTCCATGTCTATATATTCTTTACACCCAATAGCGTGCCTCATATCTTACAAGTGATTTGTGTATAACAAGTAGAAAGACAGACCGTAAACCTGCGAGGCTGGGCTGTCGGTTTCTTCTTGCCCTACCTTCTGCTACTATGCAAATGGCCCCGTTTTGACTGAGAAGATAAACAGCTGCATTTGAAGAGTGAAATTGACTGTTGTCACTGATTGCAACAGGAAAGGGTGTATAATATTAGGTATCAAACAGAAGCTCTGTGGCTATTTTAAAATACCGCCGTCACATACCTCTCTCTCCTTTCCCCTCTTGAAAATAACATAACACCCTATGATTGGGGGAGATGTTAAAGTCATTGTTTTTTCCTTCTTTTGTGCTTATCGAAATGGATGTGCAGTGGAGGGCAAGAGTTCAAAGATGGGCAGCAAAGGGACTAGATGCTGCCGTTAAGGTAGACAGAAATAGGGAATCCATGCATGAACTTAGATGAGTGGTGCACAACTGAGGAGTTTTGCCCCCTGGAGACATATTGATGATCACAACTGGGGAGACGCTGTTGCCACTTGAAAATAAAGGCCTCCCTGCAATGGCCAGGATACCTTTCAACAAGGAAAAGAACTATCTGGCCTGAAGCATCAGCAGTGTGAAGGTTATCAGCATTGCTCTCTCTGCACCTGATTAGGGAAAGATCAAGTCTATGGGGAAGGATTTACCATCCGAAGCTGGTTCTCATTGCACAAGTAGATCGCACCCCTGTTCCACCTTCCAAAAGGAAGTGTGTCTTGTGGTGTCTAGAGGTGATTATGTTACTTAATTACATTAGACTTTTTCTTAAAAAAAAAAAAAATGCTAGCCCTGGTATTGCTCCCACTTATATTGCTCTGGGGATACACTAGTTTCTAATGGAAAGTCAGTGCTGAGAAAGTGCCTACCTTGCATAAATGAGTCTGCCATGCCTTATTTTTATTTGCAGGTTGGTTTTGATCCTCCTCCCCACATGAGAGTACCTACCATCCCTCCGAACCTGGCAGGAATCCCTGGGGGAAAACCGTAAGTACCTCTGTGCCTCGGTTTTGGTTTGCTTCACGGGCGGTTCCCCAGCCACAGTGTCAGCAGACTGGGATTCCAAAGGGAGTACAGGCCTGGGTGTTTCCAAGGAGACTTCTGGAGTCTTTGCCCAAGAAGTGTTAACACTTTCTATAAATAGGCAACTTGTAGGTGTCATGCCTCTGTCTTCTCCCTGTGGGTGAGCTCATACACTTAGTTATTTCTGGAGGGAAGCTGTTGGAGACGAGGGCAAGGTGGGAGGATAGAGCTGGAGGTGGTTAGCCCTCCTTGCTTGACCTGTCTTCAGAAAGCTGCTCGGCTTTGCCGCTTGGTTGGAAGGTGGCTGCTGGATTTTCACTGGCGCTGTGTGTGGGTAGTAAGTTGTTACGAACTCTTAACCTCAGAGATTCGAAGTGTGTTCTCTCTGTACCCAGCTCAGTGCCTCCTTTTCCTTGTTTTGCTGGAACTGAGATATTTGAAGGGTAGGTCCTGTGGGAGGCCAACATCCCAGGTGGAACCCCAGTTACAGTTGCTTTTTGTGTTTTCCCCCCCAGTTACAGTTCTGAGGAGTGATTTACTCTCAGACTTGGACTTACAAAAAGCAAAGCAGCTTTATGGGGAAGCAAGACAGAGGTTACATGGCACAAAAGCACTCAGAATTTGGAAAAACTTGGCTATTCTTTCTGGATCACTTTTTAAAAAATCACTTGCTTTCCATGTTAAATTGTCAGAATGACACAGTAAAAGCAGGACAAGGGGAATCTGCTTCCCTGAAAAGCAGGTGAGAGGCCAAGAAATTTTATGTTTCCTCAGGTTGGTGGTTTCTTTGTATCAAGTCTCCAAACAAAATCACTCAAGGCTGAATGGACAGTTGAGAATGGTGCTGCTGTGACATGCAAGTGACACAATGAAGAAAGCAGCCACGTTGACACGGTGGGGGAGGGGGGTATTCGAGGCCTGATTTGAAAGAATTTCTGAAATTCTCAAGTTTTATACAAAATGGAGTTGAAATAATGGAGGGGGAAATCAGTCTATAATTTCAGCAAAGATGCTGCCTTTTCTTGTGATAGCAATGGCAGACGACCTTATGAAATGTTGTCTTTCCAAATATAAGAGGTACTGTGGTCGAGTCTCAGACCACAGGTTGGTCTTTGTCACACCGCCCCCACCCCCCGGCCCCCGTGTGTCAACGTGGCTGCTTTCTTCATTGTGTCACTTGCGTGTCACAGCAGCACCATTCTCAACTGTCCATTCAGCCTTATGTGATTTTGTTTGGAGCCTTGATACAAAGAAACCACCAACCTGAGGAAACATAAAATTTCTTGGCCTCTCACCTGCTTTTTAGGGAAGCAGATTCCCCTTGTACTGCTTTTACTGTGTCATTCTGACAATTTAACAGAGATTGGATTCATGAGGAAACAAGGCTTTGTCTACACTAGGAATTAGTACAGATGTTGAGAATTTAAGATGGCCTGGAGGTCCCGCCAGGGCAGGGTGGGTGGGAGAGGGGCAGTGTTGCTGAATGCTCACTTAGGTGGTCCATCTCTTCGGGGACAACACCCGTCAACTGCCATGATGTGTGTTTTCTTGGGAATGCTCACTGCTTCCCGCCTGGGAGGCCCTTGGGGGCAATTGTGAGTACTTTCCCCCTATGATTTACAACATTGTAGCTGTTGGTGTCCGAATGGATTGGTCAGTGGATGAAGGGCAGACTGGTAATGCCATCTTAAGAAGCCATGATAATGTTAACTGGCGAGTCTTTGGGAGAGGATTAGTAGGCAAAAAAGGCCAACACTGGCTAAGCCTTAGAGAAAGCCAGCTTCACGAGTTAGGGGAGTGTGGGGGATTGTCCAGCTGCCAAGACCCTATCTTGAAAGTGATATGAGGGGCCTGGGGTTGTGGCTCAGTGGCAGAGTGCTTGCCTCGCATATGTGAGGTAGTAGGTTCGATTCTCAGCACCACATTAAAAAATAAACAAAATAAAGTTATTGTGTTCATCTACAACTAAAAATATTTTTTAAAAAATGAAGAAGAAGAAAGTGATGAGGGCAGGTGGGGCTGGAAAGCAGAACTGTGAGTTTCAGTGCTGGTTAGTAGGCTGGCATTCAGGGTATGCTCAATTTGGACTCTGTTCCTTATAGAGGTGTGGGGTGGGGGAGGGGAGATTTGATGCAAAAGACAGTGATATGCCAATTAGAGCCAAGTGGTTCGTCCTTGGCTGTGTGCACCTTACCTTTCTCAGAGCTGTGTGAACGAGGATTACAGGGTGCCTGTAGACATGAACAGGGACACAGTGGCAAAGTGGTGAGACTCCTATATAAAGGTGCGTTTCTTGTCTTGGTCAAAATGACCTTTGGTCTCTGGATCGGTGCCTCCTGTTGTCTCTCAAACAGTCAAATGTATTTTTTAAGATTCTCTTGATATTTGAGGTGAGCCATACTATGTGAGGAAGACGGAATTAATTAATAACAGAGGGTTAAGTGAATTTCCCCATTGCCAGGATCTGGGCTATACAGTCTTATTGCCAATATTAATCCATTAATTAGTATGGGAGGACTTGCTGTTTTTAATCATCTAGTAAAGTAATGTTGCCTCACAGTATTTCCCAAACCATTTATCGTGACAGCCTGGTATTTTCCCAGCATATCAAAGATTGATAGGTTTGAAACATATAATAAGAAAAAACAGGGGGGAAAGCCACGAAATCCAAGTTGTGTCAACAGTCATAAATGCCTGGCACGTTGCTGTGTGGAGGTCTCTAGATGCTTGCCCTCCCTGACTGTGCTCATCCATTACAGGCCATGGCTAATGTTTGCAGACAAATGTGTGGTCTACTTAGAGAAATGGGGACAAACCAATACGCCCAGGGTGGGGTGTATGAACAAGGTGTTAAAGGTTATGTAAATAATTCTCTGGGAAATGCCAGTTCATTAGATGTTTGGGTAGGGCAGCCGGAAGACATGATGGCTGTTCATGGACTCTGTTTATGACCTGAGGGTCAGGTGTGGTGCATACCCTGGGCATGCTCCTCTGGCTTTGGGGCTTGATGATGTACTCACTAAAAGAGCAGTGAATACTGTAGTTAAACTTATGACGAGTGCTGTGGAGGCAGAGCAGTAGGTGATAGACAAACATGTCAAGAAGTGACCAAAGTTAAGATGGGGAAGCCTTCCTTGGGGTCAGGCACATTCGTGAAGCTGAAGCCTGTGAAGGAAAGAATGGGTCTGGGAGGCCGAGGACAGGGGCTGCATGCCATGCCCGGAGAGAGTTTGAAGGATTCATGTGCAGATGGACGAGTGCCTCCAAGAGTGTGACGGCTGACAGTTCAGTTGAGGCTGGAGGGACCTTCAAGTCTCATTATTATGAATATGCATCTGTGGTTCAAGTCTGCTATGATGGCATTACCAAGTGACTGCATGCCTCTGACCCGTGTGCCTCTGTGCATGCCTAGGGACAGGGATCCACTGCTGTCCAAAGCAGTGTACTTTCTGTGGCTCTGTGAAAACTCTTTTCACCCTTGAGCAGAATGGGTCTCCCTGGAACATTGACCCATCTGTGTTTGCCTTTCTAACCCTCATACCTTAAATGGACTGCTAATCTGTCCTCCGCTTTTAGGGAATTGAACCCAGGAGTGTTCTACCACTTAGCCACACCTCCAGTTTTGAGCCTGGCCTTGAACTTTGAATCCTGCTGCCTGAGTTGCTATAGGCATGCACAGGGCACCCAGCTTCCATCCTCCTTTCTTTGTTCAGATATTTGGAGACCTCTGTTTCACCATGAGGCTTCCTTCTGGCTGATTTTGCCCATTGCTTCAGCCCTGTCGTGCAGGATGTGATTTCAAGTTCCTGCATCATCTGCCCACTGAATTCTAGACCATCACCTCCCTCCCATTCATGCTTCTACAGATTTTATTTAGACCTACTCACAGGCAGAAGGGACTCTGATAGGAGCTCACGGTCTGGGAATGGTGTCTAGGGGAAGAAACATTTCTCATCTGCCTTCTTAAAGTTTCTAACGGGTATAGGAATGAAAATCACATAAGGCAGGTTAACAGGGGGAAAGCACACAAGTTTTATTAAAATTTTACATGTATATGGGAATCCGTACAAGAAAAGAAAGAGGTCAAGAGGGAACCAAAGCAGGCAGCTCAGATACCTTTTATATAAAGGAGTGATAAATTTGTGAAGTAATGACAAGAGAAAGGGGTTTGGACTGGAGGTAGTCAATTGGGGGATAGTGACTGAGACAGAAACTGGAAAAACTAAGGGAAGGTGAGAGTTATGTTGATAGGTTTGTTTGTACACATCCATTTCAACGCCCATTCCCTGACTGGCAATAAGGGACAAAAAGACGTATCATGAGAAGTTTTAGGACCTGTTTTTTAATTTTTAATTGTTTTGCTACTGGGAGTTAAACCCAGGGGTGCTTTACTACTGAGCTACATCCTTAGCCCTTTTTGTTTGTTTGTTTTAGTTTTTGATGGACCTTTATTTTATTTTTTTGTATGTGGTACTGAGAATTGAACCTAATGTCTCATGCATACTAGGCAGGCACTCTACCACTAAGCCACTACCCCAGCCCCACCTTTTTATTTTTTGAGACAGGGTTTTTGAGACAAGTTGCTGAGGCTGGCCTTGTATTTGCAATACTTCTGTCTCAGCCTCTCAAATAGCTGATGCACAGATATCCACCACTATGCCTGGGAGGGACCCATTTTTATGCAGAAGGGGAGGTTAGAAGGTCTTTCCTGTATCTCCCTTTGCTCTCTTGCCTTCAGCTCAAAGTACCATGTCAAAGTGGCATATTTGGGAGTGGCATATTCAGGGGGATGGCATTAATCAAATAATCTCAAAAACTAATATAGAACCGTAGTGTATGTAAGGATTATGGCAGAGGGGCACTGTTGAATGGAAGTGTAAGGTAGTGGGTAGAGGGGCTGATCCCACTGAAGAGGAATTCTCTGCAGAATTGTGTCCAGAGCTCCATGCACCTAGTAGGGGCAGGGAGTGAACCTCTGCAGGGAGGCACCAGTTGATGCAAAGGCCCTTTAGCCTCACCCTGCTCCATACTGGCTTCTGGGGTAAAAATGACCTGAGATCTCAGTAGAGCTTCCCAACCACCCTGGTTGTTTTCCATCCCTCATACTCACACCAATGTTTCCCAACGGCTCTTTACTAAGGCATTGTCCCCTTCTCTCTGACATTCAGGCCCAACCTTCAGCCTTAGATCCTTACTTAATTCGTTTATTTTTTACCCAGTCTTATCCTTTGTTAAGACCCCATATGTTTCTCATAACCACTTTTGTCAGCAAGAACCTGGGTGAGTTTTGTGTTCTCTCTCCTCACCCTAATCCAATCCCTGTTAGGTTATTGTTATTAGAAACCACTTATCGGGAGCCAGATATGGTGTCTTTCTCTCGTAATCCTAGTGACTCGGGAGACTGAGGCAGGAGGATCACAAGCTCTTCTAGGCCAGCCTGGGCAATTTCAGACCCTGCCTCAAAGTAGAAAATTGAAAATAGGACCAAGGAGATAGCTCAGTGATAGAGCACCCCTGGGTTTAAGAAAAGAAAGCACTTATCTGATAGGATTTCTGTTTATCTTATCCCATCCTGTCTTATCAGAGATGCGATCTTGCAGTGATGTCTGGGCTGGACCCAGTGAGCTCCCAAGCTGAAGTGATCTTCCCATCTTAGCTTCTCAAGTAGCTGGGATTTCAGGGGTACCCCACTGCACCTGAGTTAGGTCCCTTTTTTGTGCAGAGATCTTTCATTGTTGACTAATAAGTGATGTGACATGTGATGTTCCAGGACCCACTGGTGATATGGCCCCAGCCTGCTTTTCTATCCTCATGTTCTATCTTTTATTTTGTGTTAATCAAATGCCTCTTCTGCTAGAAGTACCTTCCCTTCTTATTTACTTTTTAAATTTATTTACTTATTTTTGTATTTCTGGGGATTGAACCTAGGGCCTTGCACATATTAGGCAAGCACTCTGCCACTGAGTTTATTTATTATTTGTTTGTTTGTTTATTTATTTATGTCCTCCCTTCCCGTCTCACAGTCTTCACTTCCTGTTTGAGTTAGTCAGCTTTCTGTTAATGTAACAAAATGCCTGAGGTAATCTACTTAAAAGGAGGAAAGATTTATTTTAACTGACAATTTCAGAGGTTTTTTGTCCATGATGGGTTGACCCAGTTGCTTTGGGCCTATGGTGAGATAGCACATTATGGTGGGGAGTGTGTGGAAGAGTGAAGCTGCTCTCTTCATGCTGTCCAGGAAGCAAAGAGGGACAGGAAGTGGGTGGTGGTTTCAATACCTCTCCAGGGCACACTCTCCTAGTGACCTAACTTACTTCCTCTGGGTCCCATCTCCTAAAGGTTCTGCCAGCTCCTCTTAGCACCACAGTCTGGTGACCAAACCTTTAGCATATGGGACTTTATCCACACCATAGCACTGTTGGAGTATTTTCAGTCCTTCAAAGACACTTTAGTTCTTCCTTCTTCATGAAGTGTTTGTGGATGCCTTCCCATCCATGATGTCTCTCTAGTAGCACTTAGTAATTGACGTCTTTAGACACTCACACTTGGACCTTGGGTTATAATCACATGTACATTTCCATCTGCTTTGTCCTGGTAGATTTGAAGTTCCTGAAGTTTCCTTGTCCCCTCGAGCAGAGATACCCAGTTAACAAATGTTAGTTGCATTTAGTTGGTGGTAGGTGAGTCCAGAACTGGGTGAGACTGTGTGATTCATTCTTTTTGAAAGAAGACTCATATTTTTTTGCACTTTGGAAATAAGTAGTGTTGATTATTATAATAGATCACCCAAACTTTGTTTTTAAACCCTCAAGGCTAGAATTAATTGGTATTGTTCAGTCAGCTTAACTTGAATTCATTTTTAGTTTTAGGAAATTTATTCCCCTGAGCTCTGGTGGGGAAATTTGAAAGTTAAGGTAGACTTTTTTTTTTTTTTTCCCTAACCCGATAGCATTACTTTTTTCCCTCCAGATACCTGGGGGCCAAACTCTCCCAGCCTCGTATACTAGCACCTTGAGGTCAGTAATAACTCAGACTAATAACAGCTTGGCTTCAGATTCTAGGTTAGTTCCAGGTCCCTTCACCCTATGTTTTAATACCAGACATGTAATTCAGAAATCTTCTACCCACTTGTTTAGTACTTAAATAAACCTTTAAAATACCTTTTAGGATTTGGAGCCTAAAGGGAAAAGAAAGTCATAACTGCTTTTGGGGTAAAATTGCTTGTTAGGAAAACATGTTTTGCAGCAGTGGCTGGAGACCATCCCTTGGCTTCTCGCCGAGGAGACAGCTCTGTGGCCAGTAGCTTTTCCCCACACACACCCGCTTTTTTTCTGTTCCTGATCTTTCTTCTGGTTCCTCTGTTGACCAGTCTCAATTCCACAGCTGTCTTATTTAGTGGACTTGAAAATCCAATTCTCTTTACACTCTGCATGATTATATCAGGGTTCTTTGGAGAAACAAAACCAATGTGATAGCTAAACCGAAATTTATTAGGAGGAATTGGCTCACATGATCATGGAGACTGAGAAATCTCATGATCTGCTATATGCAGGCAAGAGGTTCAGAAAAGCTAGCAGTGCGTTTTCACTCCAAGTCTGAAGGCCCGAGAACCAGGGGACAATACCCTTACTTTAGAGATTACTTTTTCTTCTGTTCAGGCCCTCAGCAGATTGGATGATGCCCAGTGAGGCCCACCTGCATTGAAAGGGTGGGTCTTTTTTACCCTCTCCCACCTAGAATGCTGATCTCTTCAAGGAGCACCCTTCTAGACACCTAGAAGTATTTTGCCAGCCATCTGGGCCTCTGCTGGTCTGGTCAAACGGACACATAGAATAAAAAGTCTCCCATCTGAATGCTTGGAAGTCCTGTACTTGTAATTATATAATTTTCATCAATTTCTGAAGGAACCAGGTAACCCCAGCTCTCAAAGTCTCCTGGGGCCCAGGTCTCTGGACTCTGAGCTCCATAATGAACCACACTGATGGTGGTGACTTGCCTGGCCATGTTCCTTGTATGTAGGGTGGGTGCCTCTGTCCTGACAGGCTCCACATTATCCCTCTTGAGGGGTAAATCAGAGTTAGTGCTGCTGTAGACGTCAAGTTCAAGTTCAGGTGCTCCACTTGTAGGTTGGTTGTGCCACCTAGTAGCTGCATGGTTGTAAGTGTGTTAGCTTCTCTTGAGCCACTTCTTCCATCTCTAAGTAATGAGGGCCAATAAACTATCTTTTTGTTATAGAAACTAAAGATTGAATATTTATTGTATTTTATAATTCTCTTGAAGTACATTCCAATGTAGCTTCATTTACTCCACACCTTAGCAGACCTGTTAATAGACTGTTTTGTCAGGACACGTTTGTATAGATAGGGAAAATGAGGTCCAAATAAATGAAACTTGGTCCCCACTTGTTTGGGCAGGATACTGGGGCGCCATCACAGAGGCGCTTTTCCACTGAGCTACTTTCCCAGCCCTTTTAAAATTTTTGAGACAGGCTCTCACTAAGTTGCTTAGGGCCTTGCTGAGTTTGCAAGGCTGACCTCAAGCTGTCTCAGCCTTTCAGATTGCTAGGATCACACGCCTGGTTTCCCCCCATCTTTCTAATGACTAAACCGAGCCGTGTCTCCTTACCTCTTGGACTCTGGTGTCTGAATTGTGCTTCCAATGCTGAGACCCAGAATGGAGCCAGTCCCCAGTGCACTGTGGTTGTCTCTGCCTGGCTTGCTTTGTGAGCATCTAGCATCTACCAGATTTAGCTCTCCTTCAACCATGGCTGCCTCAGTGTCTTATCATGGTTGACATTCTCTCTCCAGGGACTGCCTTATCCCTGGGATGGTTGATACCAACTCTTGGTCACATTTGGGATGAATGCTAGATATTCCTTGGAAGTTGGCTGGCATGACCCAGATGGTTAGAATACAGTTGCCTACCTTCTCCTTTTAGCTTATTTTTCTCACCGGAGCCACCTTTCTTTCATGTCTCAGTATATACGTGACCAGGTAGCAGTCAGTGACTTGTGGTGTTCTGATTCATTGTTGGAGCACCAGCTCTATATGTGCTGGTGAAGTCATTCCTGAAGAACTCTGGAATAAGGAGGACAGCAATGTCCAGTTTGATAAATGCTATAGTAGAAATTCATAGGGAAAGCCAGGACCGTGGAGAATAACTACTCTACCTGGGAAGGTACTGGCAGGAAGAGGGAGGGAGGAAGTGACATGTACTCAGGAGGGAGGTAGTGTTGCTCTAGGCAGGAGGGAACAGTCTGTATACACCTTGGGGAAGTGACATGTGATATTTTATGGGAATGGCCTGCTGTCTCACATGGCTTGAAGTTTAGGGTCACATCAAGTAAGACTTGTTGACACTAAATTGTAAAGGGCCTCATGAGCTTTAAACAGCTTGAAGGTCGAGTGGAGGTTTTTGATGTGATCAGATTTTTGAGACTTGTTAATACAGCAAGAAATTTCACATCAGCAGTGCCGAGTCCCCAGGCACCAGGGGCTTGGCCGCAGTCCTCATCTCCTGGGGTCCGTGCCTCTTCATTACTGTTTACTGGACTCTGCCACTGCGCTTCTATCTATTTCTAACAAACTGACAACTCTGTAAACACCTGTTTTCCTTTGGCTGCAGAACACAGCATTGTTTTATTAACAGGAGCCAGTCTGCCCAGGAAGAACAGCCTGCTTCCTCCAAACTCAGTCTTGTTTTCCAGCTCACCACTGCTGCGAGGAATCCCAGAGGGGGCTCCTTCCTTTGAGTTCCTTCACCTGTGCTACGTGCCCAGTAAATGAAAAGTCCCTTGTTCCAAATGAGTTTTTCTTTTGAGTGTGTAGTGGGGGAAGGCACTGGGAATTGAACCTAGGGGTGCTCTGCCACTGAGCTACACTCTCAGCCCCTTTTTGAGACAAGGTCTCAGGTGATTGCCAGGCTGGCTGAGAACTTTGGCTACTCTTGTCTCAGCCTCCTGTGTTGCTGGGATGGCAGGTGTGCACACCGTGCCCAGCCCTTCTTCCTGAGTTCCACCACCAGAGTTCAGAATGAGAAGTGAGCCTGACCTGCGGGTGCTGGGGTCAGAAGGTGGAGCAGGGCCAGACTCAGTTGTGAGGCTGTCTTAGGAGTGGGCTGCTGATCTCGCCAAGGGTCCAGGGACTCCATCTTTCTGCCCCACAGCTTGCCACACACCTATCCAAACCACCTCATCTCAAAGTTTTCACATAACTTTGCCAAGTGTCATCTCTCCTGTGCTCATTTTCTTTATTTTTTTTAAATTTTCCTGTCTCTTCATCTGCTTTCCCGATTCCCACTCTGCATCTTCCTCCCCTTTAGCACCCTGATGCTCACATTTGCCCACTGGCAGACATTTGCCTTGATTCAACACAGCCCACTTTCCTTTTGTTAAAGTCATGGTTTAGTAATGATGCTGCACGTGTCCAGTGCTCTGTTAAGTGTTTCACAGATGGCATCTCTTTTAATCCTTTTAATAACTTTATACTTTACTATAAGACAACTCTTACATTTTATTATTCCTGTGTTATAGATCAGGAAACGGACACACGGTCTGCAGGCTATCCAGGTAGTAAATCCACAGTTGGTGCTTTCGGGGACCCAGAGCTCTGCATGTGAGGTCCACTGAATGCCAAAGGCTAGGCTGTCAGCTTGGCTGTGGACCTAATCTAATGGCTGATAGGTTAGGGGCCTTTTCTCCGCTTTGTCTTGAATAAATAAACGAATCTAAATTTTAAGAATTGAGATACGATGTGTGTATCATGTATGTATAGCTCAGCTGCTTTTAACTAAGGGCTCCCACCCATGGAACCAGCCCTGGATCAGGGATCCTAAAGCCTTCATGTTTCCCTTCATGTCACCAACAGTAACCCCCACCCTGACCTTCAGTATCACTGATGACTTTGCTGGTGTCTGAATTTGTGTAAATGCAGTCATACCATGTGTAGTCTTTTGTGTTTGGACTCATTCTGAATTCAGGTTTGAGGGATATTTATAAATACTATAGTTCACCCTTATCTGTAGTTTTCTTACTCATGGTTTCAGTTACCCATGGTCAAGTGCAGTCTGAAAGTATTAAGCAGAAGTCCAGAAATAAACAATTTACTCTGTGTGTGTGTGTGTGTTGGTCCTGTGGATTAAACCCAGAGGTGTTGTACCACTGAGCCACATCCCCAGCCCTTTTTATTTTTTAGTTTTAAAGCAGGGTATCACCAAAAGATTCTGGGCTTGAACTTAGACTCCTCCTGCCTCAGCCTCATGTGCTGCTGGGATTACAGGTGTGCACCTCTGCACCCACTATAATTCACAAGCTTTAAATTGTGTGCATTTCTGAGTAGTGTGATAAAATCTCACACTGTGCTACTCCATCCTGCCCGGAATGTGAATCATCCCCTTGTACGGTGTATCCACACTGTATATGCTACCTGCCCTATAACAATTGATCTGATAACTGCCGTAGTTATCAGATCAATTGTTATAGTACTGCAGTGCTTGTGTTAAGGTGACCTTTATTAGACTTACTAGAGGACCCAAGGCACAAGAGTAGCAATGCTGGCAATTCAGATATACTAAAGAAAAGCTGTGAAGTGCTTCCTCTATGTGGAAAGGCAAAAAGTAAAAAATCTTGAGAGAGATCACATTCTCATAACTTATATCAGCATGCATTGCTATAATCATTTGATTTTATTATTAATTTTATTAATCCCAATATGCCTCTTTTGAATATTAAACTTTACCATAGGTATGTATGTACAGGGGAAAAAAGCACAGTAAGTATATAGAGAGTTCTGTGCTCTCTGATTTCAGGCATCCTCCAGGGGTTTGGAAATGTACCCTCCATGAATAAAGGGGATGACTTACCCCTATCTCTTTATAGATTCCCTTCCTTGATTGTTTTCACTTGTTATAATTCATCAACCAATAGAGAAGTTTCCTTTTCAGACTTCTTTAACATTGTCATAATGTGCCATTAATATGGTCTCTGAGGAGGTTCCTGTTATTTTTGTAGGTGAATAAGTGATGCCTACATCTGATTCACCCCACTTCTTTTCCTTCCGCTGGATTTCTCCTTGAGACCATCAGCCCTTTGCTTTGTTCATTCGATGTGGCTCCCCAGCACAGCGGGTGCTGCCTGCTTCCTCAGAGGCCCCCCTTGACTGATGTATTAACATCCATATGGGTTTCCCCTGGGACAGACAAATGTTCACAGCTTCTGGCAGCAGTTCGCTGCACTGTGAATCAATTTTAAATTGCCTCAGTATGATGATCGCAGACCTCCTGTGCAGTTTAAAGAAGAGGACACCTGGGAGAGAAGTGGGTGTCTTCCAAAGACCAGCATACAGATCTCCCGTCTGTACTTCGTGCATCTATTTTAATCTGGAACATTCAATTCTATAATAAGCAGGGTTCCAGTTGAAGTAAGATAAAATTTTCTTCCCCTGAAAATCTGGGATTACCGAAGGGGCATCTGATGGGAAGTTGGTGCCCACCAGTAGGTGCCCACCTTAACTGATGGTGCACAGAGGGCAGGACCTACCTCCACCTGTGCCATTGCTGTCATAGCAGGGGGACTTTCAGAAGAAGCTCCTCTCTCCTCCTTAGCTATATATACAACCCAGTTGTTTTATTTTGTAGAATCTCACTTGTCATTTCTTCAGCATCACCTAGAAAGTTTGTCACTTTTGCACCCTGGTCATGGTGCCTGATATCTGGTCATAGAGCTAGCCACTGGACTTCACTCTTCTAGAGCTATCGGGAGTCCAAAATTCTTGTAGGAATAGGATTGATATAATTCCCATACTAAGTGTAATAGCTTCCCATTCATCTAACTGTAATATTCATATATTGAAATGTTATGTAAACTTTGTATATTGCTAAGACAACCAAAGAATCTTGCTGGATAAAAACATTAGATTTAGCCTGCCATGGTGGTGCACGCCTATAATCCTAGCAACTCTGGAGGCTGAGGCAGAAGAATGGCAAGTTTGAGAGCAGCCTGGGTAACCTAGTGAGACCCCGTCTCAAAGTGAAAGGGCTGGATATATAACTCAGTGGCAGAGTGCTTGAGTAGTACACATGACACCCTGAGTTCAATGCACAGTACTACCCAAAAAAAAAAAAAAAAAAAAAAAGATGTAATGATTCAGTGATTCAGGCTTTGAGGTATATTGTTTTATATGCATAATTATTTCTCAGAATATTATACATGGTTCCCATGATATGTGCTCATTTTTCAAACCAAGAGTGAGTTATTGGAACCAGTTTTCCAGGAGATAACAGATATAAAAGATTGTGTTTTTTGAAAAATATTAAAGTCCATGTATGTGATATTTTGCTTTTATAAAGGGAATATAATAGCCTGCATTTTATTTCCAAGGAAAAGTATGTGGGTTTAAAGCTTAGGCAAGTAGAGACTTGATATCTTATATATCAATTTTCAATTTTGTACCTGCTAATTTATAGGACAGAATTTGAGTTAGTATTGAAAATTTTAATGAGTGTAATGCATTCCACTATTGTCATGTATTTAATAAATAAATATGAAAATTTAAGCTCTGCATTAATACTCATGATGTTTACATATGTAAAGGTGTCAATGACAAGTTCCAGAAAGGACCTAGACCTAACCAGTGGGGTTGTGAGAAGGAGGAGATTGTACATACTCCATTTAGCATTTATTGTTTGAACTTCTAGCTGTCCTGGTAATGTCTCAGATAAGACAAGGAAAGTTGTAATGTTCACCTGGGGTATGCAGAATTCTATCCGTTCGGAGGTGGAGTTAAAACACTTCTTTTTTCTACCATCCTCTCTCCTGTTTTTGTGCATGTTTTATAATATCCATAATATTTTCTTTTCTTGGAGCTTAAATAATAATTTAACTCTTGGCATGGAAATAGAAATGTGCAACTAGGATTCAGTTCATTTGTTTGTAATGGGGGAAAAACAACCTTGTAGCTTAAGTAATATAGAAATTATTTCTTTCTCTTTCCTGTAAAAGACACTGCCAGCAGCCCAAGGCAGGTATCAGAGCCCCACGGTTTAACAGGGTCTCTGCATCTATCTTTCTGTTCTCCCTCCCTTAGCAGTTAATTTCCATCTTCAAAGAGACCTTGTGGTCCCAAAAGGCTGCAGGAACTCCAGTCATCTTGCTTGTAGTTCAGGCAATGGGAAGGAACAAGAGAAGAGACCAGGCATACCCTCTCTTTACTTCTTTTTTCTTTACTTTAAAAAAATTGATAAACTTTGGTTTTTAGAATAGTAATTTTAGGTTCACAGCAAAATTGAGCAGAAAGCACAGAGTTCCTTTATGGCCTTCTCTCACCTGTATTTCAAATGAAAAACTTAGGTGAAATGACACCCAGCAGCTTCTGCCCACACCTCATTGGTCCAGATATGGGCAGTACCTGGCCAGAGCAGAGCTGGGAAGAGCAGTCTTAGCTGGGAGCTCTGCTGCCTGAGGCTAAACGGGTTAGTGATGAAGGTAGGCAAGGGAGATTGTTAAATAGGAAACCTAAAATCTCTATCGCACATAAGTCTTTAAACAAACGAAACAAGAGTCTTACTGGGAGCAGTGGCATGTGCCATGATCCCACTGAGCCCAGCAGTTTAGAGACCAGCCTGGGTAACATAGCAAGACTCACTTTAAAAAAATTATTTAAGTAAATCTCTCGTCACAGAGCCACTTGATGTAAGAGAATCTCTTTTTGGTTATTTAGAAATAGTTTGAGCCTCAGCTTTAAATGAGTGTGTTTTAAAAGTTGTTTTGTTGTTGTTGTTGTTGTTCATTAGCATTGAAATACACGATTTACTATGTGTAGTTATGAGTTCTTAAGGGCTTCATTTTAAACCCTGAAAATGATCATTTTAAATCATACTAAGAAATCATACAATTATATGAGATACATGGGAGGGGATATTTTATGCTAATTTGGAAGCACATTGTTTTATAATGTGATTTGACAGAATGCTTTATAGAATGGGTAAGCACAGTTTTTTAGTCTTAATTTTTTTTAAAAAAAAAAATAGAGTTCAAGAAAAGTTTCTTTTGGCACGTCCTAGATTCCAGCTATCATTTATTTTAGATGTGTTCCTTCAGTAAGGGCTTCAACTCGAATTGATTTCAAAAGGGGAACCATCCCAAGGGAAGCTTTGCTGTTCATTGCCTTCCTTCTAGAGCAGAGCTGGGGTCATGACTAATTCCATCACGCTCAGTGTGTTTTCTCTCTTCTCTCCAATTCTCCCCTCTCCAAAAGTGCCTACTCCTTCCACGTCACTGCAGACGGTCAGATGCAGCCTGTGCCCTTTCCCCCCGATGCCCTCATTGGACCTGGAATCCCCCGACACGCTCGCCAGATCAACACCCTCAACCATGGGGAGGTGGTGTGTGCAGTGACCATCAGCAACCCCACGAGGCACGTGTACACCGGCGGCAAGGGCTGTGTCAAGGTCTGGGACATCAGCCACCCTGGCAACAAGAGCCCTGTCTCTCAGCTTGACTGTCTGGTGAGTGAGCAGGAACTGGTGCACAAGGGTAATTTCTCCCCCGAGACTCAATAAGGAAATCGCTGTCCAGGCCTGGGTTTTATTCCCATTAGGAGGAAATGGAAGCCCCTTCTGTTTCCTGTGTTAGCTGCATAACCCCCCACCCCTCCCTTAAAAGTGAAGGTTTCATTTGTTGCTGTTGCTGTGGTTAGAGCCCAGTGTTGATGGATTTCTTTTTTAAAATATTTTACAGTGGTTTGCAGAAAGCTGTCCTTGTGTAGCTGTGTGTTATAGAGGGGGGTTTTCCAGTGAGTGCAAGAAAACACAGTGAGGCCTGGACTCTGATCCCTGCAATCCATTCCACTTTTAATTTCCCTACAGCCTTCAAATAAATATTGAATATAGTAAACATTGGATAATGTGGCATGAAAGCCATTCTGAACAGGGTCTGTGTTGTTAGGGAGAGCTGGAGAGCTGGTTTGGTTTCACTACCTTAAGTTCAGGAAAGGGCTGAGGGAGACCCTGCAGGGGATCAGGGTGTCAGTCAAACAGGAGCAATAGGAACATTTTTACAGGGCACATAAGCCAGCGTCTGAGGATGCCAGTTTGCATTTTTCTGGGACATAGACACTCTAGGACATATTCTGGTCTCTAAAGTGTAACCCTAGGATTTACAGACCTTATTTTTATACCATTGCCCTTACGCACACTGACAACTGGGCTGCCCTGCTTTGCCCATCCAGGATGATGTCAACCTGCCTTCCACCATCTCAGATGGCTCAGTTTACCCACTCCCTACCTGACTGGAAGAGTGTAAGCATTCCAGAGCCAGTGTTTCCAAAAAGCAGAGTGGCAGTGTTTTTGAGATACACAGACTTGGGGTAGTTATTACTGTGTTTTTTAAATCAAATAATGTAAAAATATCTCCTGTGGAGGGAGGAGGAGTGGGAACATTTAGGTTAATTTCAGGGCATGAAATTGACCAAATGATGTCACATGCATGCACATATATATCGCACTGAATTCCACTAGTATGTGTAATTATAATACACCAAGAAAATTTTTAAGACAAAGACCTCCTTTAATGAAACTTACACTTCAACATATCCTGTAGTAGTAGGAGTTATTCTCTTTTAAAGTTGGTGCTTAAAGTTTCTCTGATCTTTGAAAGACAGGCCACTTTTAAGCATATCCATTGGGATTCGAGTTGGAGGATAGCACATCCATTGAGGTTCTAGAGGTGGATCATATTAGGCCCTTTTTTATACATGTTGGGTTGATGGCATGGTGCCTTCTTGGACTGATTTCCTGGGCTTTTGGATTGAGGGGCTCACACATGGATAGCAAGCTATGTTACAATTAGAGAAAGCAGCTGTTACATTTTTAAGATCCTCTGACTAAGAAAGATATAGTTAAGAATAATGGAAACCAGAACATGCACAGTGGGTCTGCATTTTTTTCCAAACAGAGGGGAAGAGGTAAATGATTGATTGACCAGATTCAAAAGTGGTTTCTGGGTGTAGCAGTGCATGTAGACCTACCTTACCCACCTGGTTACTTTCAGGGCTTTCTGGGGCAGGGAGTCAGGAACAGTGATCTGACATCACACATGACTGAGCAAGCCTATGAATTTGTTTGGAAGGGGACAGTGGCAGTTGGGCCCTTATATTTACTATAGAAATGGGAGTCTGTGAAATGCCACTCTGAAGTCAAAACCCATGATAGCAGTTAGTGAACGCGGCACTGTTATGGCTTGGTAATGCATCATAGCAATTGAATTATGTTTATTTCACAGAATAGAGATAATTATATCCGTTCGTGTAAATTGCTCCCTGATGGCTGCACTCTCATTGTGGGAGGGGAAGCCAGCACTCTTTCCATTTGGGACCTGGCTGCTCCAACCCCTCGCATCAAGGCAGAGTTGACATCCTCGGCCCCAGCCTGCTATGCCCTGGCCATCAGCCCTGACTCCAAGGTCTGCTTCTCATGCTGCAGTGATGGCAACATCGCCGTGTGGGACCTGCACAACCAGACACTTGTGAGGTGAGCACCAGCGGTTTCCTCAGGGAGGAGTGGATGGCCCCAGGAGAAGGCCCCTCTGTGCCTCTGCTTCTCTGGCTGCCCCCAGGCAGCAGTCCATCTGTGAAGAGCCTACTGTGTGCCAGGTGTGGAGCTAGGTGCTCTGGGGAACTTTTGGTCCTGGTGCTATGCTGGACGATGACCAGGACTTCATCCTTTTCTTGTTCCTATTCTTCAGTGGGCATACAGAAGCCAAGTTTAGCTTTTGCCAAGGGGTGGTATAATAGCATAACATGAATTACATAGAAGCATGAAGGGCTCTCAGTTCTAGATGTTTTTGGCCTTGTCTAGAACCTTGTTTATGCAAACAGAAGTCAACTGATAAGATAACCAAAAAAAAAAGTCAACAAAAGGACATCAGAAAGGAAAAAAAGAGAGTCCATGAATTGAATCCACAAAATGGTTTTAAAATATCCATGTTTCTCAATAAGTAAATAAAAGACTCGTTTAGGGGTCGTTCCACTCAGGAGTGAACAGGGCTCTGCTTGCTTCCTGGAATCTGCCCTCCTCACCCTGGCAACTGCTGTGGCTCGGCTGCCCTGGCTGGTGCTCACACAGAAGCATTACGGGAAAGTCTTCTAAAAGCAAAGCACTAACAAAACATCAATGGTAGAAGTCCGGGTGTGCTTGGCTTTTTGCCACATTTTATCTGTGCTCAGAAACCATCTTGTTCATGCTGTGGTTTGAGGCCTGTGGCTCATTAGGCTGGCCCCCTCTAATGCTTTTGGTTGTGTGTGTGCACAGAAAAGGGATGACCCAGAGACATCATCGAAGCAGCGCACTCTTTCTTTAAACCTTCTTGTAGAAACCCAGTGTCACCAAGCCCAGCTTTGTCTCTGCATGCGAATGACATTTGTGACATAGTGCAGAGTGAGCAAAATGGACTTGTGGAGCTGGAGCCCAAAGCCCCTTTTAGCCTAGCTACAGTTACTTGGTTTAAATTTTTTTTTTCCTTCCTCCTTTTCTCCCTCCCTCCCAAATTCAAATTGTCAGCACTTTTCAGATATTAGCCCATTTAGTTCTCATAACATCTGCACTGCTATTCTCCACATTTTGTAGATGAAAAACCTGACGTACAGAGTTATTTGCCATGGGTCACACAGTCAGATATGGAAGAGCTGAAATTGGAGCCCAGACATCCTGCTCTCCTGTCTGTGCCCAGAACCCCTGCTCTGTGCTGGCTCTCTTGAAGTCAGTGCCTATTAGATGTAAGAGGGTAGGGCTCGACACATCTCTTTCTCAATTTGGACTGACTGCATGTGACTGCTGTGTGTGACAGGGCAATGAAGAATCTTTGTGCGCCTGTGACCCTGCACGTTCTGCCTTCTGGTCTGGTAGCTTGGGAGTAATGTGGAGATATTCTCTTGGAGGGTGGTAGGATGGAGGAACATCCACTGGGGGCTGTGAGTTGATAGAGAGTGATATTTAGGGTGAAGGATTAAACATTTGCTGAGTTGAAGAGATGAAAAGAAGTCAGACTGGAGGGAAGAGGGAATCCCTGAATTGCCAAAACAGTTTGAAGGAAAGAAACACAGGCAAGGCAGTGCCTGGGGGACTTGTAGGGGGGACTTGGAGGAGTACTGGCCTGGTTGGGATGCTATGCCTGGCTACAGTGGGGGAAAGATTTGGGGCATGTGGGAAAAGAGGTCCTGGGACAAGTGTAGACATTCAGAATAGCTTATAGAGGGTGAATTTTTTGAAATAATGGTTCTCGTCTTGGCTCAGGGCAACAGTGGTAATTTTTCCTTCCCTTATACTCTTTCAAATTCCAAGCTCATCTTAAAAGTTTGGACCTCTGAGTGGGTGCAGTAGCATACACCTGTAATCCCAGCAATTTGAGAAGCGGAGGCAAGAAGATTGGAAGTTCAAGGTCAGCCACAGCTACTTAGTGAGGCCCTGTCTCAAAATAAAAAGGACTGGGGATGTAGCTCACTGGTAGAATGCTCTTGGATTCAGTACTCAGTACCCCTCGCCCCCCGCCGCCCACCCCATCCCCCCAAAAAAAGAATTTGGAGCTCGGTGGGAATAATTAGGTTTGCATCCTAGAGGAAGAAAAGGCATGGAAACCTTCTTCTGAATGTCAGAATTCCCAAGCACTTCTTTGTCTGGTCTTACCAGGTTCTGAAGGTGGATCGTGATCTGTTCTGGCCACTTCTGCCAACTCCCTCTTAGCCTGCAGAACCAAGTCCCTGATAGTCACCATCATGGACCACCAGCCTTGGTGACCTCCCCATAGCCGGTCCCACCTGTTGCCTTGTATGCCACTTGTGCTCAGCAAATCCCTTTCCTAGTTGGTTTTGGTGGTGCTTTTTGAATGCTGTATGAGATTTTCCTGTCATGAAAAACCTTGTGCTCAGCTTGAAGACAAGGTCTTGCCAAAGTGTCCACCAATCTGCCTCCGTAATTATTTTGGTCTCTGCCCTGTGCCTCCAAGGTCAGGACGCCAGCATGACCCTTTGTTTCTGGGAGTCCAGATTTCCTAACACAGGGCTCTTTTTAATTCAGAAAGCAAGGTTGAGCAAACAGGTGATCTCATGGTTTGCTGGGAGGAAGGGCATTGCCATGTTTATTTGCTCACTGAATGAGAATACTTTTGTCCCAGTGCTTACAAGGTAGCCACTTTCCTGGATTCAAGTTTCACCACTGAAGTACAGTACCTTAATCTTTCCTTCAGGCATACACTTGAGATTTTGTGTTTGTCCTTTGTTTTCTTTTAACACTTAAACACTTTCCAGAGCTGGGAGGAGTTTTCTCCTCTAGACAGATTTCATCAAAGAAGACATAGTAGCATATTTGACTTCTGGGTAGCAACCTCCAATGGCAGTGCATTTGTTTAGCCCTTGGATTGTGAAAAAAGAAAATAAAATCTGCAGGTGCTGTTTCCTTTCCTCCTCAGGGGAAGGTTAGTTTGATCTTACACATCAGCAGACACTGACGAGATGACATACAGAGAGTCCAAAACTAACAACACAACAGTGTTTACCTTGAGCTCTGGCAGGAAATCATTATTCAATCTGGTTTGTTTTATCAGGCAATTCCAGGGCCACACAGACGGAGCCAGCTGTATTGATATATCTAACGATGGCACCAAGCTCTGGACGGGCGGTTTGGACAACACAGTCAGGTCCTGGGACCTGCGCGAGGGGCGGCAGCTGCAGCAGCATGACTTCACCTCACAGGTGACGACTGGCTTTCTCTTGCCCTGGAATCTCTGAGGTGGCCTGTGTGGGACATCCTTCCCACCCCAGGATGATGGCAGTAGGACAAACAGATCGGGGTTAAATCTGAGAGAACTGATTCAAATAAACTAACAAAAACCCCCTGAAACTCCTCAAGTGGCTTCTAAAATCCTGTGGAACTGCTTTATTTCCAGATGTGTTTGTTTAGGGAATTCATACAGTGAAGACTCTATCCAGCTCTGCTGGTGTGTGGTACCTATTCTTACCATCTAATGTGGAGTGAGAGATGATTATTTGATTCTCATTTAAATAGAGCTTGAAGAATATTCAGGGTAGGGAAAGTCACAACAGCTCTGAAAGTTCATTCATTTGCGCTGCATCAAGGAGCCTTAAAAAGTGTAGTAGGCCAGGCACAGTGGCACATGCCTGTAATTCCGGCAACTCAGGAACCTGAGGAAGGAGAATCTCAAGTTCAAGGCCAGCTGGCAACTTAGTAAAACCTTGTCCTCGAATAAAAAAGGCTGGAGAGATGTAGCTGAGTGGTTAAGTGCCCATTGGTTCAATCCCCAGTACTTAAAAAAAAAAAAAAAAAAAAAAAATGCAGCATTATCTCAGTGGATGCCCATCTTATTACTTATCCTATGAAAAATGGACTCATGGCCAGCTAGATTTATAGAGTTTTGAAATAATATAAAAATGGCAGCTTTGTGGATTGTGGAAAGTAGTTTTTTGAGTGTCTGGCTCTAGAATTGTTTTGGGTTAAGAGTGTGCTTGCCATTTTAAGTGCTTTCTGCTGGTAGAATTGTTCTTTTGATCATTACTTGGCACTTTCAGACCCTTTTTTGGCATTAAAATAATGCAGCCCAGAAAAATAGGACTCCTAACACATTTTATGTTTCTATTAACATTTTGTTGATTTTTTTTCATAATCTTCCCTTTGGTACCCTTTCCTTATATCCTAATAAGTAGGATATTATTTTTGGCTTCTCCTTTTTTAAAATTTAAGATTATGGAAATTTTCAAATTTATACAAATATATAAAGTGTTCAAATGTATCTGAAAATACAGAGTACTGTTTGTAGATGCTTATCCTTCAGCTTTGGTGGTTATCAGTTCATGGCCAGTCTTGTCACTCTGTCATCCTCACCCCAAGCACAGTAAATTCTAGATGTCATTTTATCCCTGAGTATTTCCGTCAGTGACTCTAAAAAGATAGGGATGGCTTTAAAACACACAAACAGATGCCACTATTATTAAGAATAATTCCTCAATTTCATCACGTACGAGGGAAGTGTTCAAAGTTTTCCAGCTGTTCCATGAAGGTTTTTGACACTTGGTTCGTCTGGGCTGGGTCTCTTGTCCTTGTCCACTTTCCCACAGTCTGGATTTGGCTGATCCCCTCTCGTCCTTACTCCTGCTCCCCCCACCCGCCTTTCTGGTTGCCTTTTCACTTCCTAAGTTTATTGAGCAAAATAATCAGTGACCCTGTTCTGCTTCTTACAGATCTTCTCCCTGGGATACTGCCCAACTGGGGAGTGGCTAGCTGTGGGCATGGAGAGCAGCAACGTGGAAGTGCTGCATGTGAACAAGCCTGACAAGTACCAGCTGCATCTCCACGAGAGCTGTGTGCTGTCCCTCAAATTTGCTTATTGTGGTGAGTTCCACTGAAAGGAAACTGGAGGTCATTGATGGCCTAAATGGAAAATACTTCTAAAAAAAAATCTGGTTAGAGATCCTATCTGGAAAAAATGTTGTTCTCCGAGCAGCTGGATGCAATAATTCTATTGTTTTAATATGTTCCTCCAAGCATGGTAATGTCTGTTTCAGTCTGTTTTGCTAATTTGAGAAAAGTCAGCAGGAGATGAAATTGCCTAATACAAGGTTTGGACACATACTTGTTTTGAGTGGGGGTGTGGGGCAATTGTTACCACTCTGCATGCAGAAGGGCAGGCAGGAATCTTTAGAAGAATCGGTCAGGAACAGTGGAAGTCATTGTGAACTGGCCAAGATGAGGAACCCAGGGTTAAAAAGGGGGGGATTTTTAGCTATACCTTCATTCTTCCATGTTACAGCGAGGAGAAAAGTTCATGTGGAGACTGTACTTGTGCTCTGGGTGGATAGGTGAAAGGATAAAGGGATTAGTTAGCTGACATTCATTGAGCACAATCTAAATGCTGTATAACATGACTGACATTTTACAAAAGTTCAACATTTGGGGCAGGGTGTTAGGCAGTATTGGGAGTGGAACCCAGGGTCTCATGACTGCTGAGACTCATACCCAGATCTGGTTTTTTTTTTTGGAAAGAGAGAGAGAGAGAGAATTTTAATATTTATTTTTTAGTTTTCGGTGGACACAACATCTTTGTTTGTATGTGGTGCTGAGGATCGAACCTGGGCCGCACGCATGCCAGGCGAGAGCGCTACCGCTTGAGGCACATCCCCAGCCCCCAGATCTGTTTTATTTTAAATTTTGAGACACGGTTTTGCTGAGTTGCTTGGGGCCTTATTGAGTGGTTGAGGCTGGTCTTGAATTTGCAATCTCCTGCCTCGGCCTTCCAGGTCACTAGGATTATAGAAGTGTGCCACTATGCCCTATTAAATTCAATATTTAATTCTTTGCAATCCCATTTAGTCATGAGGAAACTGTCCAAAGTGAAACAACTTCACTGATTCAATATTTGAGGGACTACTATGTGTTGAATATGGTCGTACAAGTCGTATCCAGTGACTAATGAGGTTGTCACCCCTCTTCTACTGGGATCATACAGATAATTCACTGGGGAGCCCAGATTTAAAACCTCTACTCAGGTCATAGACCAGTTCTTTGGATATGATTATTCATGCAATAGCAGTGCTCTGTTTGATTAAGTTCAAGGTGCCAACACTATCATAGGAATTTTAATTTTTGTTAAAAACTACGTGTTTTTTGTTAATTCTAGGTAAGTGGTTTGTGAGTACTGGAAAAGATAACCTCCTCAATGCTTGGCGAACCCCCTATGGAGCCAGTATATTCCAGGTATGTAAAAACTCCTTACCTAGTAGAATGGCAATTCGACAACAGCGTCACCTGTGAAACCAGAAGTGAAGGAACCATGGAGGGAGCAGGGCCCCTTTGTACCCAAGTTCCACATTAAACACTTGCCCATTGTTTTTCTCTTCCAGTCCAAAGAGTCCTCGTCAGTGCTCAGCTGTGACATCTCTGTGGATGATAAATACATAGTCACTGGCTCAGGGGATAAGAAGGCCACAGTCTATGAAGTCATCTACTGAAAACATGTGATTTAACGTTTATAGTTGAATTGGGCCAAAATGTTTTGAATTTGTAGAAATAGAAAAGTTGTAACTTTTAAAGAAAACACACACACACACACAGACCTGTTTCCAAACCTTGACACAAAACTACTTTGAGTCTACAAAGAGGAGGCAACGACTCCGTCAACAGAAGGTCGCCTACCTAGACCAAATGGAGCACCTCGACCACCTGGACAGAGGGGCCAAGGGCGTAGGACTGAGGAACGGAATCTGCCAACCTGAGCTGCAGCCGGTTCTCGTCTCGCTGGAGGATCTGTCGCCCACACCTGGCCTGAGAGAGATTTCCTTCCTGTCCTTGCACCTCACCTTGCGTTCCGTCCTTTGTAGAGCAGTGGTGTCTCCAATGAACTTGTTTCCTGGTTTTGCATCTTGTGAAATGTTTTTTTGTATTTTTGTTGAAGGTTAAACATTTGTATAAATTGTAAATATATTTGGTTTAATACAGTAAAGCCTTTAGTACCAATAAGTGGTTCTCCTTCTCCTTCTTTACTGTTGTTAATCAAAGCTTTGGGATCATCCACGTGGGTTTGATAAGTAGAGTCCATACATTTGTAGAAGAAGTTTGAAAATGTGTTTCTTTCTTCGTGCATTTGGTTGTGGACTCCTGCTCGTGAAAACAGAACCCATCAAACGCTTCTGACTTTCCGGAAACTCGAGTAAGAATCTCGAGCAACTGAAGGTATATTAATGGCAGTTTAATTTAGGAAACTACAGTTACTTACTCTTCAAGAGTCTTTTTTGTTTGTTGTTATGAAACTCTTGTGCTTCAAGGTCACAAATTAAGGTCTACTTTTTCCTGGTGATTCATTGGACGGCAGAATATCTCTTTTCTCTGGAAAGTTCCATCTTTTTAAATCTCCATTTTATGTCTTCAAAAGCTTCACATTTCAAAAAATGTTAGGTGACTTGGGTTTTATATTATAATTTATGCTGCTCAGAGAGCTCATTTCCCCGTAAGAGAAAGGTGGAATGCTGACCTGCTTCAATTTCATTAATACTTATTTTAATCTATTATATAATTTACTTAATCCAGCCATATCTAGCACTCAGCCCCACTCTCTCATTAAGGCTATCCCTGCATTTCCAGCCATTGCAATCTGTCATTATTCTTTGGTCTTTATCTTTGTGGACAAGGTTTTACTAATTTGATTAGATGAAATCTGTAACCCTAGGCTTTTCATAAGTTGCCAAGCATGTTTCCCCCTGGAAAGGCTACGTGACTTATTCTTCATGTACCTGTTATTTACTGTTGTATTTTAGAAAAGAATGGCTAATAATTTTCAGCCAATTTTCCTAGCTATTTAAAAATAGCACCTAAGGAATTTTTAATGTTCTTATTTTCTTATGATGCAGCAAGTTGTTGGCAGTTTGTCTTAATATTTTTCGTTTGTCATTAAGGCCTTTTTTTATATTTAAAAATGTTACTTTGTTTGCTTTTTGCCAAAAGAAATATTTATGTACAAAGTGTATTAAATATTTTCACTTTTCACTAAGTGAATGGCAAACCCCTAATTACTAAAGCTGATTTCTCTCTCACCCCTTCATTGTATAATGAAGTTGATTTTTATGCTCCAGATTTGGGTGGCTTATTAATGTAGCATTGACTTTTTCTGTTCTCTCATCCACCTGCCTTCTGGTTTTCTCTAATTGTAAGTTAAAGTTGCAGTTGCCGTGACAGAGGGATAACAAACTAAATGACTAAAGGCCACAAGGGTTTGTTTCTCTCCCATCTAAAACCCAGGGACTCAAGGCGACAATGTGGCTGTGTGATCGCAGCAGTGGAGACGAAACAGATGTCTAGGGAAAGGATTTATTTCATTGCTTCCATTTGCCAGTCCACTGGCAGAGATGAAGTCCCAGGGCAGATTGCCAAAAGGTAGACTGGGAAGTGTTGGTTCCTTGTTGTGTAACCACAGCCCGCCGAGAAGGGGAGGCACATTGAAAATGTTTCCGGGTAAAGAAATGGTCTTGTTTTTGTTGGGGGTGGGGGCATTCTTTATCTTCCTTCATGCTTTATATACAGTTTTCTAGCCTCAGGTATTCTTTTTCTAATAGGGTTTTTCTGAGAATCTTAATTCATACAATTTTTTTTTTTTTTTTTTTGGTACTGAGGATTGAACCCAGGGGTTCATGAACTACACCGCTGCACCTTTTTATTATTTATTTTGAGACAAGGTCTCACTGAGTTGCTCATGCTGACCTCAAACTCGATCCTCCTGTCTCAGCCTCCTGAGTTGCTGTAATTATAGGCATACGCTACTGTGCCTGACTTCATAGATTGTCTTCATTCTAATGAAACCACTTCCATTTGACTTTGGATGGGAGACTGGCTTGATGGCAGGAGTCTTGTATGAGGTATTCTAATGCAAGCTAGGCCCATTGTTCATGGAATTTAGAATCTTGGAAAATGGGCCAGACACTTGTTTCTTACTTAATGAAAATGATAAAAAAAAAAAAAATTGTGCCTGCTTTTCAGGGTCTTGGGGGTCAGAAGTGGGCATGTGAGCAGGAACATGAGTGGTGGTTGTCTTGCTATTGGAGGGCACGAGTGGGAAGATTTTTTTCCTGAGCTGTGGCGTGAGCAGTTGCCTCTCCTCTCCCTCAGAAGGTTGGGATCATGTGATTGTTGAGAACCCATGTGCCAGATGTTCCAGTACCCTTGGTCTTGAACATGGAGTACAAAGTAGGAGTCAGCAATTCTGAGTCAGTGGGACACTGGTCATTCTGTGTGTCAAGGACTATGCTGCTAGGCGGTTTTACATATAAAAATCTCAGGAAATGGTATTATTGTCCCTAAAAACTAACCAAATCTCAGGGAAGCAATGTCCCCATAGGCTCAAAGGACATAGAATTAAGTTCTGGTTTTACTATGGGCTCTGTGTTCTTTTACATCTTAAGAGTGATGTGTGTGTGTGTGTGTGTGTGTGTGTGTGTGTGTGTGTGTGTGTTTTCCCCTAACTCTCCCAAGTTTCCTCTTCATTTAATTTAAATATTTACAGTGTGCACAATTCTCTTACATACCATGCAATGTAATATTGTAGGTATATCAATAAGTTTGTTTTCACTGATTTATGTAAATACTTTCCTCATTATTTTTATCAGCAAATTATATATCTTGATTTTTTTTTAACCTCTCTCAGTCTTTACACCTTGTGTGTTGGTTTCTACCACATAGCTCTTCTATGAAACTGAGCAAAAAAAAAAAAAAAAAAGTACTGGTTAAGATTGGTTTGCTAACACTTTCTTTATAGCTAGTTATTTCTTGTACTTCATAGGACAAAAACTGTTATCAGCATGATAATTAGCATTAAGTTCCTGTACAAAGTGATATGGGAGGTATTTTGTGGTTAAGAGGTGGTATTTTTGATGTTTAACTCTTTTAAGATGGCATGACTGGTAAGCAGCAGCTATTTCAAAGCTGAAGACTATTCAAACGGGTACATGAATAATTGCCGTTTCATTTATATGGTGTGACTTTCCCAGAGCTTTCCAACAGACCACAGAGAGGCATTGGAGCCTTAACTGTACATGGTTTCATTCCACCAAGAGACTGCTGCTTCTATCATGATGAGAAGTTAATTAAGTGGTGCTCTTTTAAACTCTACTCTGCCAGGGCTGGTGGTTCCGTCCTGGGATCCCAGCAATTTAGGAGGCTAAGGCAGGAGGATCTCAAGTTAAGGATAACCCTCAGCAACTTCGTGGGATTCTGTCTCAAAATAAAAAGGACTGTGGGTGTAGCTCAGTTGTAGAGTGCACACTGGTCTCAGTCGCCAGGCCTCCTGCCCCCCAAACACCCTCTGCCCCCCCCCAAAAAAAAAACAACCCCCAAACAACATACATTCCATTCTGCTGTGGGCCCATGGGTTGGTGACTTCTCGATATCTAATCAAATTGTCCAATTAATTAGGGAAGAGCAAGATGAAACTTGTATAAGGTTCTTTTTCTTCCCCGGGGAACTTTATCCCGATAGCCAAAACTTTTTTGCCTACATGTTTTTATCCTAGTGCTTAATAAACAGCTAGATGTTTTGTTCTTAATTGGTTCACATTTCTAGGGAAATGTCTGATCAGAAGGAGTACTCCAAAATTAGATTTCTCAGATTCTAGTCAGGGCATTGCCAGAGCAAATTCTCAGGTTGTCCTGAGGCGGCTGGTTTTTAGACTACACTGGAGAACTGCTGATCTAGAGCAAGAATATGTACAGTATATCTTGTCAACTTAATAATAATAACAGTGTGCATTTGTATGCTAAGATGTGGAGTCCTCCTGTGCTTTAGGCCTTGTGGCCAAGAATTAGAATGCAAGGTTAACTCTACTGAAGTTTTGTTTGACATCTGTTCTGATAGTCTCTTCTGAAAACTTATGATGCAGAACATTATGATAGGTCCAGGCTGTAACTGAATTATTAAAAAGGTGCTTCTCCGCTTCCATATAACTGAAAGGAATATGAATCTTTAAATATGGGGGAGGCCTCAAGAGTGTACACAGTGTTTTACTGGGGTGGTGATGCATAGTTAGAAGTTATTCTTTGAAAATTAGAACACTTACTACATGTAAAGCACCAAAGCTTTTTAGAGTGTTTTCATTCTTTGAATGATCACATTAAATTCCCTCAAAAATCCAAAGTTTATTGAGAATGCAACTTCAATAAGTTGGCCTCTGGGCAGGTGACTAATGTGGAATTTTTTCCAGTGAGAGAAAATAGGGAAGAAATTACCAATAATAAAGGAAGGGGTATGAGCACCCAACAATGCCATCCCAGCAAGTGTTTGGGATAACTCTTGTGTGTCATTGAGGCAATGTGCCAAATAATTCCGTATATTCTCACATGTAATTACATTTAAATACTAGGTATCCCTTGTTTTTATTGATGCTTTAAAAAAAATCACAAACATGTTATTTACCTGATTTTTCCATTTGGAAAATACAACATGATGCAATGAAGAAAGTAAAAACATTGTTCCATCCAGAAACTATTTTTTTATGCAAGCTATGTCAGATATCAAAGTTATTACCATTCCTAACATATGGTGAGTGTTTACTACATGCCAAAGGATCATTAAGCAATTTTATGTTCTCTCAACTGATTTTCACAAAAGCCTAATGAAGATAGTTAACTGGGTTCATCATTTAACAGATAAGGAAACTGAGGCACACAAAGCATAAATAACTAGCTTACGGTCACACAGCCAGTGTAGAGTAAGGTTTTAACCCAGATAGTCACACTCAAGTCTCTTATTTTGGTGTTTTACTTTTTTGGTAGTGCTGGGGATGGAACACAAGGCCTTATAGACGAGGCAAACACTACCACTGTGCTACATCCCTCAGTTTATATATTTTTTTTCACAATTCTTAAAATTGGATATACAATTATTTGCTTATTTTTCACTTTTTAGGTTAGCTATGTAGACTGTTTTGAACATTGAGATATTATAGTCCTTATAAAGAAAATGTTCATGTGTCTTTTTCTCTCCTTATTTCTATTCCTGTCCTTAGGAATACTCCCAAGAAGTGGAATTGCTGCAATAAAAGATAAAATATTTCAGGCCTTTGATATAACACACTACCAATTGCTTCCCAGAAATATTGAGCTTAATAATACTGTCCCCAGCAAAGCATGGGAATGCCAGCTTGCCCCAGGTCAACCTCAGTAATCTTCTTACTCTTACAATTTTTCTTCCCTAATGATAGCCAATAAATGACATCTTATTTTCCTATTTAGTTTTATTCTAGCTTAGACTCATTCTTTTAAAGGACTCTGAAGAAGTTAGTCTATTCCCATCATT
Organism: Urocitellus parryii; assembly: GCF_045843805.1. NCBI lineage: Eukaryota > Metazoa > Chordata > Mammalia > Rodentia > Sciuridae > Urocitellus > Urocitellus parryii. The sequence continues at coordinate 131,485,473 of NC_135534.1, forward strand.
AAGAACAATAGATGTTTGTTCTAACAATTCCTAGAAAAGCTTTCATAGACTTTTTTATACTCCTAATAGCTTCTTTTAGACAAAGTAAATGTCTAATTTTCTCAATATGCTTTTGTTGTATAAACTTGTGTTCTATTTTTAATATTAAGAACCTGTTGTTTTCAAGAATTATTAGTGTGATAATTATTTTTCATCTTTATTCCTTTCTTGCCTCCAAGGGATAATTCAGTACATTAATCAGCTTTCTAATACTGTAACAAAATACCTGGGACAATCAACTTAAAAAGAAAGGTTTATTTTGACTCACAGTTTTGGAGGTTCCAGTTCATGATTGGGCAAACCTATTGCTTTCAGTTAGAGTGGGCAGCACATCATGGGAGGAGCACATGGCAAAGCCAACCATTCACCCTATGACCAGAACAAAAGAGGATATGGGAGGGGCTGGGTTTCATTATCCCTTCAAAGACCAGAAGACTTCACTAAGTCCCACTTAAAGTATTCCACCATCTCCCAATAATGCCCAGCTGAGGACTAAACCTTTAACACATGGGCCTTTGAAGGGATATTCCAGATCCAAATTAGAGCATTTAGAAACTGCAATGATTGTAAACCTTAATAATGATTGTAAACCTTAATAATAAAAGTAGGGATCTATTTTAACCTAAATAATAAAAAAACTACCTCAATATAATTTTTTTTCTTTTTTTTAATGTTGGTTGTTCAAAACATTACATAGTTCTTGATATATCATATTTCACACTTTGATTCAAGTGGGTTATGAACTCCCATTTTTACCCCGTATACATATTGCAGCATCACATCAGTTACACTTCCATTGATTTACATATTGCCATACTCATGTCTGTTGTATTCTGCTGCCTTTCCTATCCTCTACTATCCCCCCTCCCCTCCCCTCCCCTCCCCTCTTCTCTCTCTGCCCCCTCTACTGTAATTCATTTCTCCCCCTTGTATTATTTTTCCCTTTCCCCTCACTTCCTCTTGTATGTAATTTTGTATAACCCTGAGGGTCTCCTTCCATTTCCATGCAATTTCCCTTCTCTCTCCCTTTCCCTCCCACCTCTCCTCCTTGTTTAATGTTAGTCTTCTTCTCATGCTCTTCTTCCCTACTCTGTTGTTAGTTACTCTTCTTATATCAAAGAAGACATTTGGCATTTGTTTTTTAGGGATTGGCTAGCTTCACTTAGCATAATCTGCTCTAATGCCATCCATTTCCCTCCAAATTCTATGATTTTGTTATTTTTTAATGCAGAATAATACTCCATTGTGTATAAATGCCACATTTTTTTAATCCATTCTTCTATTGAAGGGCATCTAGGTTGCTTCCACGGTCTTGCTATTGTGAATTGTGCTGCTATGAACATCGATGTAGCAGCGTCCCTGTAGCATGCTCTTTTTAGGTCTTTAGGGAATAGACCCAGAAGGGGAATAGCTGGGTCAAATGGTGGTTCCATTCCCAGCTTTCCAAGAAATCTCCATACTGCTTTCCAAATTGGCTGCACCAATTTGCAGTATAAAATTAAAAGTACCTCAGTATAAAATTAAAAGTACTTCTATAGCCCCATAAGTCATTTTTTCAATGAGAACAACAATTAGAAACAGCCCAGTGGAGATTGGTGTGTGAGGAAGAGCTCTGTTTGGAATCAAGTCGACCCCAGCTATAGTTCCCAGGTGTGATGTATATTTATCATTTCTCTGTAGCCCTGAGCAATGTAGTTAGTATCCCATCCCAGAACCTTTCTGCAACTGCAAAAGGAGAACTAAAGTACCTACCTCACAAGGTTGTTGAAGGGATTAAATAAAATACTGTGTGAATTTAACATGAATTTCTTTGAGAAATTGCCAGTTAGGGCCCAGTTAGGCTGATTAATGAACCTACCACTTGTCATAACTTGTGATTGCCTCCGGCAGTTGGGAAGCCATCCCAAGGCAGATGCTAACAACACCTTGCAGACCATGTGATTAGAGCCACGGGTGACTTGGTGGTCGTAGTGAAGTCAGACCCCACTACAACTTCCAGGGCCCTTAGAACTTTGGTGTCTTCTAGAAATAAGCAAATCCATGTGTTACCTTCTAAAGAAACTCGCAGAGCTTCGTAGCGTGCACACTTTTCAGTTCTGACAGGACTGGTTGACAACTGGTGTTTGTCTTCTCTGTGCATAGCTTCACTTATCTCTGAAAAAAAGATGCTCCTGATGTCAGTAAGTGGTTTTACTTAGTGGGTTGAGCTGGGAGGGTACCCTTCATTTCTTAGATTCAGACCATTCTCCCTCAGAAGAAAATATGTGTTTCAGTATCTCTTAGAGTCTGGGTGGTAAATTTTAAAGGTTTTTCTATTCATTTTAGTCAAAAGGAGTGAGCACAATTTCCACCTGCTTCATTAGTTGTCAAAATTTCAACAATTTTTTAAATGTAAACGGTCACTGCCTTTGCGGTGAACAGGGCTATGCTATTTTTTTTATCCTATTTTCCTTGCAGTGTGTCTAGTTAGAGAAATAACTAGTATAGAGGTAACAATGCATTAAAGAAAAAAAAAAAACCTTTTCCCTCCTAATGATGCTATCTTTGGAATATTTCCTTTATTTTCACAAGCTCATATACATAAACACAAATACACATTCCATTTCACATTCTGATTTTGTCATTAGCTATCACAAGTCCTTATTTTTCCCTCATTTCTGCATAGTCTGCAGTTCAAATGACTCAGCATCATATTTAGACTACTTCTGCAATATTTCATGGTTATTTCTAACCATGTTTTATATCTAATGCTGTATTAAACATCTTCACATATAGAATTTCTTTCTTTTGAACTATTATCTTGGAATAATCTCAAGAACAGGATTGCCAGACCGTAGGGCATGAATATGAATGTATTTTTCATTTGTATAGTTGGCTCTCTTATTTGCATGTAAGTAAAATCTAATAACTCCGTCCAACACAAGCATCTCAATCAAGAGTTCTATTTTTTTATCAAGCAATTTACCTATAACCTTTCATAAAGAATGCTTTATGTGGCAAAATTAAAGAAAAGGGGCAAACTCCATAAAGAAACCATCAGCACCAGTGGAGTCTATACGAAAGCCTCATCCTTCTAGTTCTGGTATTGCATGAAGTGACCCATATCCTACTATGCTTAAAAAGACAGTTGATGAAAAGACAAAGAAAGCTCTTATTCTTTGGGTGAGTGATTCATTGGTTGATTGCCTAGAGTTTTCCACTTGGGAGCAAATTCCTTCTGTGGTTTCCAGAGCTTGAAAAGACATTAGTTTGCTTTTCAATTTACATGGCCATTCTACTGAATCCTCTGCATAGCACTCTGCAATTGTAATAGCCCCAATACATAGCTTCACATTTGGAATGTAAAGTGCAACCATTCTTAATAGTTTAGCTTAATGGCTACTCTTTTCTTTCCCCTATGGTTTCTTGAATATTATTATTTTTTTAAGCAGACAGCCATTTTAGTGCCACCACATTCTCCATTTAACATACCCTCTGCAGTGAAAAAATCTTTTTAAAAACAACTATAGTCCCTTGGAAAACCAAGCACTCCGTATGAAGAAACATCGATCTTTGGGGGAAAATGACCTAATGAGTCTTTGTCAGGAATTTCCCTTTTTCTCTTCTACGAAGTGAGCATGTTGTATAAGAAAGTGCTGAACAGAGGCTAGAGACGTGGCTTTGTTGTAGAGTGCTTGCCTAGCATGCACAAGGCCCTGGGTTCAATCCCCAACATTGCAAAAATAAATAAGAACATACATGAGCAGGTGGACCAAGCCTGAGAGGAGCTATGTGGCCCTGGGGGATTAGGTGGTTATCTTGTGATGGCAGACCTCCCTGCCTCTATATTTGTTTTACTTGAATGACTAGCTTTTAGAATAAAGAAAATTTGCATTTTTCAAAGTTTCTTAGGAAGTTCCAAGCCACTTCCAATTCTTTTTCTTCTTTATGCCCTTTTGGTTGTGAGGAATTGTGACTAATAGTTAGCCAGCTGGTAACTGGCCTTCTGGTCCTGCAAAGTAAGCCTCTCAGCTCCTGGGGGGTGGCATCCCTGATTCTGTTGCCAGGGTAACCAGTTTCAGATGGGTACAAAGAAGGAAAAGGACGGCAACATTATATTTGAAATAATGTAATAAAAACACCTAACTCCTCCTTCCTCCACCTCTCTAATGTCAATTTCCATAGAAACAGAATGAGAAAGGCCACTGACAGCCAGCAACCGACAGTACACTCAAGTGTCTCTCTAGGTGGTGGGTGTCCTTTTGATATCTGCAAATGCCAATTTGTACAATCCCATGACATATCATCTGGCTGGAAAGACTCTTATTTGAAGAGTGGATAAAATAGAGTACACCTAATCAAGACATTTGTTTTTTTAACATTTTACAATGTTTTATCAAAAAATAATTATTCTGGAATATGGCCCAGGTGATTTTTATTGCTTTCCATGGTATCCTCTTTGCCAATGGGTAAAACACTTTTTCTACAATATTTGTGTTTCTAAATTCCGCACTAATAGTTAGCAACCTGGTAACCTTCTACTCTGTGCTGTAACTTATATCAGATATTTTCAGATTTGAAAGATGTGGACTTCCTGTACTTTCAGTGGTGTGATTTTTAATCTCTGCATTGGTGCCTAAAAATTTGGTCACATTGTCTAATTTATTTCTGTTGTAGATATTTTGACTTCTAGAAGACATGGGTTCTCAGGATATAATAATTGGAAATCTTTTTTAGGAAGTGCTGGGGACTGGACTCTACAAAAGTTTCAGTGTGCTATCAGGGAATTTCAACTCTCAGCTTTGCCATGAGGAAATGCTGAATCACTCATGTTATGAATTTTAGCCTTTCCAGTTGTCTTTGGTTAAAATAAAGATACAATGTAACATATAATCTATTCTGAGCTCCTCTATTAACATGAGACTTAAGTTGTTTAAAAAAAAAAAAAAAGAACTGGGCACAGTGATGCACACCTGTAATCCTAGTGGCTCTGGAGGCTGAGGAAGAAGGATTGCAAGTTCCAGGTCAACTTCAGTAACTTAGTGAGACCCTAAGCAACTTAGTGAGACCCTGTCTCAAAAAATAAAAAGAAAAGAAAAAAAAAGGGCTAGGGGTGTAGTTCAGTGGTAAAATGCTCGTGAGTTAAATCTCTAGTACAAAAAAATAAATAAATAAAGTCTATTGAAAGGTCACTTTAACAGTTTTAAGCCTCAATGAATGACATACACTTAGTATATACCAATGGCTACCTATTGATGGTGGGAAAATACATATATAAACTATACTTAGCACAATGCTTACCTATGTCACAACTCTTTTTTATTCGTGACATTTCATATGTGAACAATATATAATAATATGATTTGGTCAATATTGTTTTCTGGTGTGTGTGATAACTCCTAATGCAACCCCTAGGTATGAGGAGTTCAGCACCATGGCCAGACTGTCCTGACAGCCACTTTGGCATCAATAGCTGAGGGAAGGCTTCATGGTGGCCACAACTCAGGAGGTTTCTGAGGGCTACTGGGTGATGAAGTGTTGTTTGGTTGAATGACTCACATGGGCAAAGTGCTGAAATGGATTTCGGTGGCTGTCTTTCTCCCCCTTTCTGGGTGCAGACAAATGTTAAAATAAATAGTTAGCTATTATCTGAAGCTAAAAAGTATTAAACAGACTACACTGCTTTCTCTTCTCCCCCTCCTCTTGTACCTTCCTCCAATTGACTGTGAAATGGGCTGGGTGGTCTTCCTACCTGGGCTCAAGCCCTTGATGCCCATATGATTTCTTTTGAGTTAGGAGATGCTGACGTGTATAAATAAGCCTTTGATTTGATTTGAACAGAGATTTCATTGTATGTAGTAAATGTAGTTCCTTATGTGGGCAATTGACAGCTGTTCAAAAGCAGGTTATTAAACGACTTGCCATGCGTAATTGTGAGAACTTCTGGGATAGCTTCTTGGCACAGTCACAAAAATATCAGTGATTATCCTGTTAGAATGGGAAGTGTTCTCTCAGCCTTTCCATCGGCCTTCTCACAAAATTCAATAGTCAAAGTGTCATCACAGACAACTGTTTTTTTGTTTTGTTTTGTTTTGTTTTTTTGAGCTACATCCTCAGCCCTTTTTATTTTACCTTGAGACAGGTTCTTGTTAAATTGCTGAGACTGGCCTTGAACTTGCAATCCTTCTGCCTCAGACTCCCAAGTCACTGGAATTGTAGGTATGTACCACCACATCCACTGTCTGCATTTTGAGCTAATCTGGTTTATGGCTATTCCAAGCTTAACAATTATAATACCATAATTTGCCAGTCCTTGGGAATCTTTTAAGTCATTCAAATCAACAATTCAATGATTCTAGAAATTTGAGGAAAATTACAGAAGAAATAAATACTGATCTTTTTAAATAAAACTAGAATTGATTAAAAACATTGGAACAAACTCTAAAGTCAGGATTGGATTACATACTTTATTTTTTAAAAACTTTAAATAGAAAACAACCACAGTGACATGTAGCTATGTGGAAGAGAGGCTGCCTGGCGCACTTTTTATTGAATCATAATGTTATTTTAATCCCCCAGAGAGTCTCAGAGAAAATGCAAATCCTCATTGCACTCCATCACAAGAAAGGCAAAAGAAACTGGCTTTCTTCCAGCCTAAACCAGAGATCTTTTCTGCATCTAAAACTTAGTGGAAGCATTAGCTACCTAAAGCATAAGACTAGACTTTTTCAGATATCATCTTTGAAATGTTAGAGATGAATATAATATATGAACAGGTGCTAGGGCATGGTGGTGCATCTCTATTATCCCAGCAGCTTGGGAGGCCAAGGCAGGAGGATGGCAAGTTCAAAGCCAGCCTCAGCAACTCAGCGAGACCTTCAATAGCTTAGTGAGGACTGGGATGTTGCTCAGTGGTTAGTACCCTGGGTTCAATCCCAATATCTCCCACCCCCCCCCCAAAAAAAAGATACAGATAGTTTCCAATTAACAGATTGGCAGGGACTGACAGAACAGACAACAAGATGCTTTTAACATAGATGACAGAGGATTTTAGGAGCAGGGAGATGGAATAGGAGCTTGCTCCATCTATTCCATTCATTGACCTTGTATTGCAGTACCCTGGAACAATGCACCCTACTCCACAGAAAAAAAGTAAATGAAGTAATAGGATACAGATGTTCCTTGGCTTACCATGGTCCAATTTACAATTTTTTTTTGTTTTACTTAGAGATGGTATAAAAGCAATAGATGGCCAATAGAAACTATGTTTCAAATTTTGAGTTATTTTTTCCCCAGGTCAGCAATATGCAGTTCAATAATCTCTTCTGATGCAGGGCAGCAGCAGCTGTCAGTCACCCAGGCGATCTCGAGAATAAATGACCAATACTCTGCAGTGTATTGTGTTGCCAGCATTTATCGATATTGGGGTGATTTTTTTGCACCCGTCCTGTATAAACTGCCCATCTGTGTGTATACACAAGGTATTGAGCACTTTTTTAACAAAATGGGCTTCGTGTTATATGATTCTACTCAACTGTAGGCTAGTGTTAATGTTTGGAGTATGTTTAAGGTAGCTAGGCTGAAATATGATGCTTGGTAGGTTAGGTGTATTAAATGTGTTTTCAACTTAATGATAACTTTTAACTTACTATGTACTTATGGGCATGTAACATCATTGTAAGTCTAGGAGCATCTGTATTTCAATTACATAAAAAGCGTTTACTTCTACAAACATTTACTGTATGAAAATAACTGGCAGGTACTATTTGAGGGACATAATATTCATTACTATGATTAAAATTCATGGAGCATTTAATGTATGTCAGACATTTCACTAAGACTTTTCTTGCTCTATTTCTTGAAGAAGAAGAAGAGGAAGAGGAAGAGAAGAAGAAGAAATTGTTTCTACCCTGGAAAAGCTGAGCCAGGAGGCAGGACTAGGGTAAAGTAAGGAAGCAATGGCCTTGGGCTCAGAATTTTAGAATGGCACCAAAAAACTCAGTGACAATCAAAAGTAATATTTTACAACAATATTTTAAATACTATAGTTAATACAAGAATATACATGGTGATGTGGAATAACAGGAACACTTTTATTCATTGCTGGTGGGAATACAAAATGCAACAGACATTTTGGAAGACACTTTGGTGGTTTCTTACAAAATTAACCATATTCTTTCTGTAGGACGCAGCAATCATTTTCCTTGGTTCTTACCCAAATTGGGTAGAAATGTATGTCCACACAAAAACCTGCACACAGATGTTTATAGCAGATTTCTTCATAATTGCCAAAACTTGGAAACTAAAGATGTTCTATAGCAGGTGAGTGAATATAGTGGTTAATTTATTTTGTCAACTTGGCTGGGTCATGAAGTGCCCAGATATTTAGTTAAACATTATTCTGAGAATGCCTGTGAGGGTGTTTCTGGATGAGATTAACACTTTGGTAGACTGAGCAAAGTAGATTACACTCCCTTTTGAAAGCATGAACAGATCAAAAAAGGGTGAGGGAGAATTTGTTCTCTGACCATCCTTGAATTGCAACACTAATCCTCTTCTGCCTTTGGGCTCTCCTGGTTCTCAAGCCTTTGGACTGAAACTTTAGCATCATTTCTCCTGTCCAGAGTCTCAGCATGCCAACGGAAGATCCTCAGGCTCCTCAGCCTACACAATTGCAGGAGACAATTCTTTATAATCAACACCCCTTCCCAAAGACACACATACACGTGTCCTGTTAAAAAACCCAGACTAATACATCCCAGTGGATAAATAAGCTGTGGTACATCCAAAGGAATCTTACTTAGCACTAAAAAGAAATGAGCTGTCAGGCCATGAAAATCCATAAAGGAAATTTGAATGCATATAACTAAATGAAAGAAGCCAATCTGAAAAGGCTACATATTGTATGATTCCAACTATATAATATCCTGGAAAAGGTAAAACTCTTGAGGCAATTAAAAGATCAGTGGTTACCATTGGTTACTAAAAAGGGAGGGATGAATAGGCAGAACACAGAGGATTCGTGGGGCAGTGCAACTGTTTCTTATGATACTAATTATAAAATAAGCTATCAAATAGTGTATTGCATTAAGGTAATTGTTGTAGTATAAAAAGATAAGTGTGAAAGAGGATCCAGTAGAAGTATGGAAAGATAAAATATATGTACATGTATAAAATATATATTCTAAAATAATAAGGCTTACTAATATTTAATATTAGGTTTCACAATATAACCTTTACTTGGTTCATGTGTCAGCAGGGTACATGTCCCATTCAGTTTACAAGCGACCACAAAGGATGGCAGGGTCAGAGAAGGGGAATTGACCATAGCAAATTGTGATGTGTTGCAATTTGTATGCAGGTAAGGCAAGTTTCTGTATTAACCTATCCTGACTTTAACCCTTACCAGTTGTACAGGTATCTTAAAAATCTTCGGGTAATAGATCTGGAGGTAGAAGATAATACTAATAAAGCAAGCATAAGCAATTAAAAAAATGCCAGAGCTGACAGTTTTCCTTCTTGGAATGGTTGGAACTCATCATTAGCCAAATTGAGAGGTTAAAAGTTTTGAGGTTTTCATTGGATCTAATAAGAAGTTTGTCCTGAAGAAAATTCCAGAATTATCAAGATGATGGGGAAAAAAACAACAGGGTGTTTCATGGACTCTGATTGTGGATGCACTGAATCTAATTTGTTGGATTCTTTTGTTAAATGATCAGAGGTAGGAATTCTTTGTCTTCTTCCCCATCATCTCACCACCAGATAATGGAGTTGGTCATTATAAAAATGACTCCTGTGAATCATCTCCTGTGGCAGAGTCTCTTTGCAATATGACATTGCCACTGGTCCCATCACAGGACAGGATCTATTTTTCTGCCCCCTGAGTTTGTGCTGGCTTTGACTTGCTTTAACCAGTGGCATATGTCAGAGTGATGTTGAGCTGGTTCCTCTAGAGACCATTTAAGCTTCCACTCTTGGAAGCATGAGGTCATCATGCTGTGACAAAGCTTGGGGACTGACCTATGGTCCATCTAATATATGTAGTGTAGCAGAGGTGCCCCCATCAACAGTCAGCACCAATAGCCAGGCATGCTAAGGACAAGTCAGTGATCCAGTCAACAGATCAGCAAGTCTTCTAGTTGGATGGGGCAACTAGACAACTCTGTTAATGGGGTCATTTAACCACATGGGGTTCTGCAACTGGGATACTACTCTGAAGATATTGAGCTTTGGCATTTCTTGGGTGTTCATTACTTTATTCTTGCAGAATCATTGTGTTGCATGTTATGGATTGGATATGAGGTGCCCTGAAAACTCCTGATAATGCAGGAATATGCAGAGGTAAAATGATTAGATTATGAGAGCTGTAACCTAATTGGTCCATCCTAGTTTGAATGAACTGACTGGGTGATAACTGTAGGGAGGTGGGACATGGCCAGAGGAGGTGGGTCAGAAGTTACAAACCCTGGTAGGATGCATCTTCCCTGAGGCCCACCCTCCTTCCTGATCACACCATGAATTGAGTAACTTCCTCTGCTGGGCTCTTCCCCCATGATATGCTGTCTTACTTTAGGCCCAGAGCAATGGTGTCATCCATCTATGGATTGAAACCACTGAAATCTGGAACCCCAAATAAACCTTTCCTCCTCTAAGTTGTTCTTGTCAGATATTTTAGTCACAGGAATGCAAAAGCTGACTAAAACTTGCATCATCATAGTAACCAAACATACCTCTTGAAAACATTTGTTTTCCTCATGAAAAAGTTCAATCTAACATCCCAGTGTTAACTAAGGAACCCTCGGGTGCTGGTATAGAGGATAATATTTGGAGCATCTGCAGAATCTGAAGAGCGGACTTCAGTCTAGGGTCCTTTTCTTCCTAATTATCTATCCCTGAGTGGAGATTCCTGATTAGAGTTTGTGTTAACTCCCAGTTACCAGGGAGACTGATGTTAACTAACATATGTGTGTATCACTGATTTGGTTTCCTCTCTCTCTAGGCAACAACAGTAACATTGTCCTATACAAGGCTGGTGAGCTGAAAGGGGATAGGAATGCAAGATTGATGGGGGAGGGGCCTGTCACTGTAAGGTAGTCCCAGGAGGGTTCTCCGGAGGTAGAGGAGACCTCTAATAGACCTTCCAGGCTCTTAACATGCTTCAGAAAAGAATTTAAATAAGTATCAGATATGAATAAAAGTGAAAAAGATTTACTATAAAAGGAAAGTACACACAAGAATGGGAGTGCAGACAATCAGAGAGAGAGAGAGAGAGAGAATGAGTTATCTTGGTCTGAGATCTGACATTTATACAGGGACAGTAACTTGGGGACTGAACCAGAGGTGGAGTCAGTGCAGAATTACACAATTTTTCTCCAGTTTTCCGTGAGCATTGAATGATCTAATCATGCTACTTCCTACATTGCACATCTCATTAACATCTTAAGTCTCCACCCAGGGGTATACATCTTACTATTATAATGAGGCTAGAGTCATTTCTGGGTTACCAAAGTCTTTGATGCATATGCTTCCTTAAAAAAAAAAAATAGAATGACTTCTTGCGACTTGTCTGTTTGCTTTTTCAGCCAATCAGCAAGTTGCAGGCAAGAATGTGAGCACAAGGACATTTGCTGGGTTGCTTATGAGTTGCTTGTTCTGCAACTCTGCCAATGGTTCATGGGCATTTCTCTTTTGTGACTCAGTGTTTTCTCTGTAACCTTAAGCTCCTTTCTCAGGCCCTCCAAGGAGGAGCCATGAAAATAGCAAGCAGGCCTGGGCTATCTTTTGACTCTCAATCTTCTTCAGGTCTTGGCACAGCCACAGAAGGAAAATATGTGTAAGATTGTTCTGATTTGGATGTGAGGTGTCCTCCCAAAGCTCATGTGTGAGACAATGCAAGAAGTTTCAGAGGAGAAATGATTGGGTTGAGAGAGTCTTAACCCAATCAGTGAATTAAGCTCCTGATAGGGATTAACTGAGGGTTAACTGTAGTGGTTGGGTGTGGCTGAAGGAGGTGGGAATTGGGATTTGGCTTTGGGGTATATATTTGTATCTGGCAAGTGGAGTCTCTCTCTGCTTTCTGATCACCATGTGAGGTGCTTCCCTGTGCTACACTCTTCTGCCATGATATCACCTTGAGCCCCTAGAAATGGGACCAGCCACTTACAGACTGAAACCTCTGAAACTGTGAACCCTAAACAAACCTTTCTTCCTCTACAGTAGTTCTGCTCAGGTCCTTTAGTCACAGCAGCAAAAAGCTGACTAAAACAAAAAATCTAATGGGGTAATAGGGCTAGGGTGTAGCTCAGTAGTAGAGCATTTGCCTAGCATAGGCAAGGCCCTGGGTTTGATCCCCCATACCTCAACAAACAAACTATAGAAAATAGAGACTACTGGTACCACAAAGGGCTGTTTTGGATATTTGTCTTTTATTAAAGAGTCCTAATTTATAGTTTTCATAATTAAGTAAGTGAAAGTTAATTGTTTCAATAATCTGTAGGAAAATACCTCTTAAGTTCACTGGAAACACTCTATGCAGAGCACAGCCTGGCCTGTAGGTCTTGGGTCCAACCAGATTTATTTGCAGAAATACTCAGTAGGGATGAGCAGAAGAGTGGAAGAAAGGAGACAAGTCTAAATCCATGGGAATTTAAAATTCTGTATTTTTGACATAGGATTCCTTTATTAGTTCCATAAGATGCAAGAATATAAGTAGCTATTCATGAGTTAAGTGAGAAGTTAACAAAAGGAAGTACAATTCCTAATTAAATCAGAAATAAAAATCTCTGAGCATACCCATTAGCTCTCTCAAATTAGGTAGGTCTAGATGCAACTCAATCACAAGGGTAAGGATGAGTAATTGCTGTGTTCCAGGGACTTCTACATCTTATCCGTTCCCTTCAGCATGCTTTTTATGAGGACAGTAGCCTGTCCCACCTCCCATCTTTTTTTCTTTCTTTCTTTCTTTCTTTCTTTCTTTCTTTCTTTCTTTCTTTCTTTCTTTCTTTCTTTCTTTCTTTCTTTCTTTCTCTCTCTCTCTCTCTCTCTCTCTCTCTCTCTCTCTCTCTCTCTCTCTCTCTTCCTTCCTTCCTTCCTTCCTTCTTTCCTTTTTTCTCTTCTTTCTTTTCTTTTCTTTTCTTTTCTTTTCTTTTCTTTTCTTTTCTTTTCTTTTCTTTTCTTTCCTGGGGATTGAACCCAGGGGTGCTTAACCACTGAGTCACATCCCCAGTGCTTTTTGTATTTTATTTAGAGACAGACTCTTGCTGAGTTTCTTAGGTCCTCACTAAGTTCCTGAGGCTGGCTTTGAACTCACAAATCTCCTGACTCAGACTTCTGAGTTGCTGAGATAACAGAAGTGTGCCACTGTGCCTGGCCCAACTCCTATCTTAAGACTCAATCCAAAAACATAAAACCCAAGTTCCAGAACCAAATCAAAACAAAAATTTGTTCTGAACTCTATGGCCCCCAGGGCACTGCTGCATTAGTCTTCTGATGAAGTGAGATCTTTTCACCCTTCCGTTTCTTCAATCTCTGGAGTTAATTCAATGCATTTATTAGGCTTTTAACCCCACTCTTGCCACGGATGCTGCTCTTGAGAAGGTCTCAAATGCACTCCTTCCCAAACTTACTGGTCAATTCTTTACGATCTTCTTCAAGAATCTTTTAAAACAAGTGATGAGACTAGCCTGCTAACAGCACTCCCATTTCTAGGCTATGGAGACACCAAGTCCTCCCAGTTTGCCTCTTGCCTCTCTGGGTTCTGGCTTATCCTCATTGACACTTTCCCGTTTCTTTGCTGTGTTCTAGCAACACTTGCTTCTTTCAGTTTCTGAAACATGCCAGTCCTTTCCCCTTCCAGGCCAGCATTGTTGCACATGCTGTCCCCACTGCCTGGTGCCACATGGAGGTTCCGTCTCATGATTCAGCTGAATACCATGACCTTAGAGTGTTCCTGCTCTCATTATTTAATGTCACCCATCTGCCTCATCCCCCTTTTTACATTATTTCACACGTGTTTCTATCTGAAGTCCTTATTTGTGAACTTGTTTACTGTGTGTTTTCTTCCACAAGAATATGAAGTCCTTGAAAACAAAATACACTCTCTGTAACAACCCCAAGGTGCATTCTGCAATAGCCAGCCTCCTCCAAGATGGCCCTGGTGATCTTTGCCTCCTGTAATTCATGCACTTGTGTAGTCTTGTTTCTATGGTGTCTTTTTCTTTTTACTTTTTCTCTTTTTTCTTTTTTTACTAGGGATTGAACCTGAGGTTCTTTGTCACTGAGCTACATCCCTTGACATTTTTATTTTTTATTTTTAGACAGGGTCTTTAGCTTCGTTGCTGAGTCTTACTGAGTGCTGAGACTGGCTTCAAACTTGTGGTGCTTCTGCCTCAGCCTCCTGAGTCACTTGGATTAGAGGTGTGTGCCACCGTGCCTGACTGTCGTTGAATCAGCGCTAACCTATGTGACCAGTAGAATATAAATAAAATGACATCATGGGACTCTGTCTTGGTCTCTTAGATTGCTTCCTTTAGGTGGAAGCCATTGCCATGTTGGAAGGAGCCCTGTGGAGAGGAACTGAGGTCTCTGCTAATAGTCAGCACTAATTTTTTGGCCATCTGAGTGACCTATCTTAGAAGCAGGTTCTTCAGGTCCAGCCAAGTCTTTGGTTGACTTCAGTCTGCCAATATCTGACTGTAAACTCATAAGAAACCCTAAGCTAATTCAGAACTGCCAGTTTTGCTGGTCCAAAATTCCTGGCATATAAAAACCATGAAAGGTGAAAAATGAATATTGTTGCCTGAAGCCACTCAGATTGTTGGTGGGGGTTTTTTGTGTGTGTGTTTGCAGCATTAGATAATTAATATAAATACTTATATTTATTCACTTGAGAAGGATGCTCAAACTATAAATGAATTCCTGCATATTGTTTGATTGAATTTGGCTTCAACATAATATCCATCAACCTATCAAGAAATGTCTATTGAGCACATGCCATATGACAAACACTACTAAGTTGGAGATGCAGAGCAGAACAAGGTGGTAGCTTGATCTCAAGTAACTCTTGATGAAGTTTGCAAAATAAGACAATATCTATTGATATAATTTGGAAGGCAAATAAGAGCATATGAAAGTTAACAAGAGATAAAAATATAAGAGATGATGATTTTAGCTTGACATGGTGGTGAGTGCCTGTAAATCAGCTAATCAAAGGCTGAGGCAGAAGGAGCACCAGTTAGAGGCCAGCCTCAACAACACAGTGAGATCCCTGTCTCAAATTAAAGTAAATAAATAAAAGGCCTGGGGATGTAGCTCAGAGGTGGAGTGCCTCTGGGTTCCCAAGTATGGCCACATACTACTAGTACTAATAACAACAACAACAACAACAACAATGGGGGAAATAATGATTTAGAGGAAAGCAACAGATCTTAGCATCTTAGGGTTTGGTTAACATGAAATGTTTTCATGGTAGAGATGGACAAAAACCTACGTGAAGTCAATCTAGGTGTAGAATATTTGTGGTTCTTGAACGTTGGAACACATCAGAATCACCTGGGGGGCTTGTTAAAACTCATGGATCCTATTCCCAGAGTTTCTGATTCAGTCTGTTGGAAATTCAAAAACACATTTATGACAATTTCTCTGATGATGCTTGTCCAACAGCCCCACTTTGAGAAGCCATGCTCCTTTATTTGCCAGCTACTCAAAGTGTTCAGTATCTCCTGGAACCCTGTTAGAAACGTACCCTCTAAGGCTCTACCCCATATCTACTAAAATCAGAATCTGTCAGTTAACAAGAAGTTCACCAGGATTCCTGGATGACTCTTGTACACATGAAATCTTAAGAAGTCCTGTTACTGGGGCTGGGGATGTGGCTCAAGCGGTAGCGCGCTCGCCTGGCATGCGTGCGGCCCGGGTTCGATCCTCAGCACCACATACAAACAAAGATGTTGTGTCCGCCGAGAACTAAAAAATAAATATTAAAAATTCTCTCTCTCTCTCTCTCTCTCCTCTCTCACTCTCTCTTAAAAAAAAAAAAAGAAGTCCTGTTACATACACAAGGAAGATGGGTTATGCTCTCTTCAACACAATTGGACACAATACCTTTATTTAATTTATTTATTATTTCTATGTGGTACTACTGAGTGTTAAGAGCTGGATTTGCCTTGCACATCTGCAGTCAGGCACAGACTGTAAAGAGAGAATTTTTTCTCTGTGGTCAGCCCCACTTGGGTTTCATTGATTTTCTTGGGCACACTTTTTTTCCTCCCTAACTCATTGATTTTTTTCTGCAGCCTGTGTCTTCCTCATCAGTTCTCTGTGTGTAGTTTCAGTTCATTTTGATTCACTTCCTCACCAGCTTTGGCATTTCTCCACCAGCACTTGGCAGTACAACTAATAGTGCTTGCCTTCGAGTGACTGGATATGACACAATCATGGAAAATTGCAAAAGGTCAAGGGGCTACTGCCCTGGACAAAAGCAGAGAGGCCTGGCTTCTGGAAAGCCAGGGAATTTGAACCTGGGCCAGGCTGGGGAGCCCAATGATGTTCATGCCGTTGGCTAAGTGTGAAGCAGGTGACAAAATGAGCCTGCCCGTGGCAATGCAGGAAACACACTGAAAAATTCTCTGCTAACTCGAGGCAAATGGGCTGTCTTCCTCTGCTGATTATGAGATAGATATGGTGACATTAGCTGCTCCAACGTTCAACCAAGGAATTTTATCTTGTGCCTTTTGTGCTGACAGGAAGTGGCCTTCCCACAAGCAGAGGAGGTGACTGAATCTGCTAGGTCATGTCAGGACACAGGGGAAGCCCCATTCCTCAAATTTTTGATCTCAAATCTTCCTTTTTTCTTTATTGTGGGGTTTCACATTTTTTAACATTTTTATCCCATTGACTGGAATCACACACCGGTTTCATTCTTCTGGGAATAACAAGCTCCCTCTTTAAAAAGGGATTTATGTTGGGCATGGTGGTGCAGGCCTGTAATCCCAGCTATCAGGGTGGTTGAGGCAGGAGGATGGCAAGTTTGAAGCCAGCCTGGGCAACTTAGTGAGACCTTATCTCAAAAAATAAAATAAAGACTGGAGATATAGATCAGTGGTAGGGTGCTCATCACTGCAGATAAATAAATAATTAGAAGAAGAGAAAAAAATAAAGCAAAAAATAAGCTGTTTCCCCTTTTTGTTCAACAGTTTTTTTTTTACTGACTTTGGACAAAGCTAAATAAGACCATCCCTTCCCTCAAGGAGGAGAGACATGCTTATTTTTAAAAACTGCAAAATAGTATGCTATGTAGTATATATATTCTGAATTTTTGCAACCATTCCATTCTCTTAGGTAGAGGCTCCCAAACGTTCTCTTTTGCAGAACATTGTAATTTTTAAAAAAAAATTTTAGTTGTAGATGGACACCATACCTTTATTTAATTTATTTATTAGTTCTATGTGGTACTACTGAGTGTTAGCATAATTGTAGCCATCTTCCTTTCCCCCCACCCCCCTTTATGAATACTGTTTGTATTCCCAAGAAATAGAAACTAGCCCAAGATAAAACCTACCAGCCTGGAGACATACTGGTTTCTCCCTGTTCTTTCATTGAGAGATAGGAGACAATTCACAGGGCCCTGAGATGGGGACATACTGGTTTCCCTGTTCTCTCCTTGAGAAAGTAAAGGGACATGCCGGTTTTCCTGTCCCCCCTCTGAGAGATAGGAAAACCGCCTGTCTGTGTTCCCAAGAAACAAACTTGCCTTCCACAAGATCAGGGGATGCTTACTATGTCAGTCAAGACTAAACCCGCCCCTAGTATGCAGCCATGATTCTAGCGTATAAATGGTAACATTCAAGGGGGAGTTGCTGCTGCTGTCCCTCTATTTGTGCAAAGCAGCCTTGTCAGGCCCCTGATAATAAACCCACTTCTTATCCCAGGTGTGTGTTTGATCAGTCCTGCGCCACTTCTCTTTCACTAAGGATCAAACCCATTGCTTCCCACGTGCTAGGCAAAAGTTAGCACTGATCTACATTCCCGGCTTCACAGTAATATTTTGATGATACCAGAAATCTTAAAGAACTTTCTAATAGTTCTGCTTATTAAGTAGTTAGGCCCAAATAACTTAATCATACCCATATCTATACTCTTGGTAGATGTTTAAACAAATACATATAAAATGACAGAAAAAAATTAGATGACCACACTTACTAATGGGATGTTCTTATTAGTTGGGAACTTAACAATGTCTTCAATTTTGGAAGCAGATTGTGTACCACATCCCTCAGTTTCTGTTTCATACTCACTTTTGTGACCTAATGTTAAAATTGTGAAATAGCTGGAGTGAGCCTTTGATACAATGTCTGGCAGATATTGAGTTTCTCTGCATTTCCCTTGAAAATTTAAAATATTTAAGGGCATCCCTGGGAGTTCCTGGGGTGTTTTAGGGAACCATGAGGTCTTATGTAAATGTGCGCGCCCCCCTATGGCTCTGTCTCTTTATGGACTTAAATTTAGGGGAAGCGAATTTCAATTAACATGGGTAGCTATAAATGGAGTACATTTTTTCTGATGTTGTTGAGATTCATTATCCCAACAGATTCAAAATTTCACCTATTTTAAGGTCTCTAATATTACAGAGTAAATAATTTTGTTGGTTCAGAATTATGCTTTGTCATGATTTTTTTTTTGTTATATGTGTAGTAAAAAGAATATATTGGCGAGTATCATTTTACTGAATGTTTGCAGAGGTGTTCATGATTGACATTTGGGATGGTCAATTTTATTTGTGTGTGGGGGACTGTCCTGTGCAGTTCAGGATTTTTAGTAGCATCCCTGGGCTCTACCCTATAGGTGCCTGTATCATGTCCCCTTACCTCTAGTCACATAATGTCTCCAGACATTGCCAAATATCTCCTGGGGCAAAATCATTCTCAGGTAAGAATCATGACCCTAAAGTTATGAGATTCAGCCAGTAAAAATACAAGCTAACCAGTTAACTTTGAATTTCAGATAAACAACAAATAATTTTTCATACCAATGCATCCTCAAAATTTGGAGGGGTGTCCTGTAGTTTATCGGGCAAGGCTACACCACTAAGCTCAAGAAATGGAACATTTCCAGAACCTTCGAAGGTTCCTTTGTGACCTTTTCAGTCAATACTCATGCCAAGGCAGCTGCCATTTTGAATGAAGTCCATCTTTATGTTCTTGTGAAACCCATAGTAGCATTTCTCAACAAATCCTTCCTCTATTGCCTAATTTGTTTCTCCCCTGAATGATCACAAAGCCTTTTACTTCTGAACTTCAAGAATCTCCTAGACCCAACCTATGCACATTTCTGGTCTCCCTCTCCTCTCTCATTCTCTGTGACCCACTCAGCTCTTTTTTATTTTCTTTTTCCACCCCACTGATTGATTCCCTGTACAGAAATTAGGAAACAAGAGCTGACCATGCAAGCAGATATCATTCTGCATTCCTGTTGCCTCTCTCCTGCTGTTCCTGCCACATATTTTCTGGATTCTGCATGAGCACCAGACAGAGCTAGGCTGACAAAAACAGACATCTCTGGAGGGAAGAAAGGGGTTTGGAGGGCATATTTGGGAAACCTGGTTGAGAGTCCTCACCAGATTGTACATCAGCTGTTGGGGCTGATATAATCTTTAGAACTTTGATAGCAATTTCCTGTCTCCGTCCATTAGGTTTCTATCTGATATCTATGGGATGAGACTAAAGGATAAGGCCTCAGGGTCCCTTGTTCTAGGAAAAGGAACAGGCTCTCAGCCTTTATGTTGACTCTTCTCTATCATATATTCTCATTTTATGACACTTATTCACACCCTGAATTATTTTGTTTTTCTTGTTAATGCAAAAGTGTCATGTCAGTCACTTTTTATAGGTGATTAATGGGATAATTTAAATAGGGCTGAATTTGCAGAAATGAAGTGAATGTTTCTGAGAATCACTGTCATAAACTAAGATTTGACATCAACTAGTGAGGAATGACCTTACTTGGGTGGATGTGATTCAGGGAAATTTCCAGAGGAGGTGATGCTAGAACTGAGGTTTTTCAATTAAAATTTTTATATTTTTGTGGTACTATGGGGTCCTCTTATCACTAGGCTACAGCCTATTTTAAAATTTCTATTTCAAACAGGGTTGAAATATTATTGCTCAATTGTTGAGGTTGGCTTGGAACTATTTTCCCTTCTAGAGTAGCTGGGATTACACAGGCATGTGCCACCATACCTGGTTTGACTTCAGATTTTGCTAAATGGTCACGAGTGGCTTTGGGTTGTCACTCAGTGGTATAGTGCTTGCCTAGAATGCATGAGGCCCTGGGTTCAATCTCCAGTTAAGGAAAAAAATAATATGTTGTGATACAGGAAGTGTGCCCTAAGTTAAGAAAGTTTAGAAGAAAGGTAAATGCTTCAGTTCATGTTCAATGACAGGAAAAAGAAGAAGTTTAAGTCCTGGGCAGATGTGGTACCCAGATAGGGAGGATGGGATGCAGGTGGATTGAAGGTGGGGACTTGAACATTTTCTTTGGGTCACAGGAAACCACCAGAATCTGATCATGCTTTCATTTTCAACAGATCATCCTATATGGCTCTATGGAGGTGGCCTAGAAGGCATGGGTCAGCTAGGGGTCATGCAATTTAGGTCAAACAAGTCATATATATATATATATATATATATATATATATATATATATATATATATATACTCCTTTTCTCCAAAACTCTAGTTGGCATTAACATTTTAGTAATGACCAGTGGATATCGTTAGGTTGTTCAGGCTTGGTGGAGGAATGTCCCTTGCTGCAATGGTGCCTGCCCTGAAAACTTTCAGTCACTGAACACATAAAAGTTGGGACAAGGAGGTTGGGGTGGGACTAAAGGAAGAGTGGACTGGACCAAGGTGTCCCGGGTTATGAATCTGTCTAGGGTAGGCATCAGCCCCATAAGTGGTTATGTCAATATGGGACTATGAAATACTCAGAATCCAGGGTGACAAAGGGGTGTTGTCCCCAGAACTTTTGTTCTGGTATTTATCAACATGTCCAGGAATGAGTACAAGATTAAGAGAACAAATAGTTTGGAGATTAAGTAATCAAGCTCTGTTAAGGCAGTCCCCGCGGTGCCTCGTTTGATCAGTTTAGCAGAAGCAGGAGACAGTGGTTTACAACTGCAAAGCATAAAAGCTGCTCTTCCAGAAAGTTCTGAGTTCCTGGTAGAACAATGAGTTTGCAGCCTGGAAAGGTCACAAAGGGAAGTTAACCCATAGCATGGAAAACTGAAAAATGACTTGCTACATCCCTTGTCACGGGTCTAATTTGTTTAAAATCAAATCCATCTGTTCATTTCACACCCTTTGTTCCATTTCCTTGCTGCAATCCACAGTGGACTGCTCCATTACTTTAAAAACTGGCTGCACTTACAATAAGCTAATAACTTACTTTGTGGTTAACTGCATCAAGATATTCTGGAACTTGACCAACATTCATTCATTCTTTCTTTCTTCCTCCTTTTCTCTCTCCTCCTTTCTTTCCCTCTCCCTCTTCTTCTCCTCTGCTAGTGTGACACATTGACAGGGAAAATCCTTTAAGTCTCCTTCACAAAACATACTCTTAACAGGCTCTGAAGTGCCACAAGTAGGGGAAAAGATTCCTGTCGCTCTTTCAGACCTTTCTCTTACTCCTCAAATAACCTGCAAACGCCTATTTGCCTCTCATGGGCCATACATTACAAAGGACTTCTTGGCTCAATTGATTCCATTTATGATCTCCAAATCTTAATTTCAAATGAAGCTTGCTCCTTTTCAGGAAAGAATTATCTTCTGTGCAATAAACCAGAGTCCCCTGAGGCATTCATTTGAGATGCATCGATTCCCTTAAGGTCTCCTAACCCATTAAAATATGTACAGTATTTCTGGTTAACTAATGGATCATTGGAAAAATGGGATTGCATGCAAGATATAATTCAAAGAAATACACTTGGGGTTGTTGGCCAGTCCATTCATAGGAACATTTGCTGATTGGGAAAATATTTTATTTTTTGGCTTAATCCTTTGCCAGACCACACAAACTAGTAAAGGTCATTATTTTTTATTTGTTGGACCTAATTCTGAAGACAGAGCAGCAATGGAATTTGTGATTTTGTCACTGCCCCTCATTAGGAAATGACTGGCTTGCATTTAAACATAGTTGGGTTAGCACAATCCATGGACAGTACCTTTTTTCCCCCTTGTCAGGTCCAAATTCTAGCTAGATGTTATTGTTTACTCACTCCTGTTTTTCTCTGAAGGGCCAAACATTTTGGAAATATCATATTTATCAAATTGAATATTAAAATGATAAGTGGTTTAAGCTGAGGAGTGGGTGTTGTGAGATCCCAGCACAGGCACTGATGGTGATTTTACATTTTTCATTACTGAGGTAATTAAAAAATTCCTTGGGGCTGAATTATAGTAAAATTTTATGTATCCTTATACTAAGCATAAACTAATTTTCTTTCCCACTGGACAGAGTTAATTTAAGTAGAAACTATTTTTAATTCTATCTCACTTATTCTTATCACGAAGAAATGTATACCTTAATAATCTATTAAATATCATGTCCTTCTAAATATCCTAGAACTTAGTAATATACATATAGCATTAAAGGTTAAACATAAATGAAAGATGTATTTTTTTTTGTCTTACCAGTGACGTTTACTAATTTATTCCTAATTCTTGAGTGCCCCCAGAGAACTTATAGGGTCTAAACCATTTGTTTCTAGGTTTCTAAAAATGTGGTCATAATTTTTTTTTAATTTTAATATTGTGGAGTATATGAAATGCTGTATGATCTTGGGCAAGTCTTTGATGTATTCTTATGAAAGAAACTTAATGAGCTAAATTCTCTCCCATAATTAACTCCTGGTCTTCAAGTCACAAGTATAGCACTCAGTGAGTCAAAAGGGGGCCATTTTGTGTACTATTATTTCTCTGGAATTCACTCTAGGGCTAACTTTTCAATTACTCATAGAAAGAGAGAAGTGAATGCAGCATCCAAGAAATGATACAGAATCTGATTAAAAACCATTATACCTACAAATGACAAGAAGGGACTGGAGGCATCTATTCATGGAGCAATAATATTCCCAAATGGCTTGCTTTTTTGGAAGATGTGCCCAAGAGAAATATAGTGACAGAGGGTGGGTGGAGAGAGAGCACTTTACCTAGAGCCTGTGGTACCTGAGTCATGGGAGAGTCATTGTACTTTATTGTCAGGGGGTGGCTTGGCCAGGTGAAATATCATTGCTAACCTGGGAAAAGGAGGTAGAAGGAGGGATAAGAGGTAGATGAAGAAGAAAATGGAAAGGAGAGGAAAAGGAAAAGGTGGAGGAAATGGAGGAAGGGCTTTTATGTCTTGTAAGCATTCCCTGTATACAGTGCTCTGCCAGTGCTGGCCGTAATGGGGTGAGCTGCAAAACTATTGCCTCCTGTAATCCTTACAACCACCTGAACTGTAACAGATAAGGGAACAAAGTCTGAGCTAGGTCACTTGGCTAAATTCTCATAGCTCATAAGATAAAGTGGGGCTTTGAAGTAAGTGTCCGTTGCCACACTTCTTCTACAATGTGTACCTGCCATCCTCAGGGACTTGTTATGGGTGTGCATTTACTGTCCATTCTTTTCTTTACCCCATGACTATCCCAGGGGTTTTCAAACCTAGCTCCAGAGCAGAAGGAGCCAGGCAGATACTGGGGCCATTCCTCTGACCTACTCAGCTGGATTTTCCTCCAGTGGGGTGCACAGGTAGTGACTGGCTTATATTGGAGAGTACAGTCAGTCCTTTGTATCTCCAGGGTCCACATCCATGGATTCAACCAAGGGTGAAACCTATTTGTAAAAGAAAAATTGTTCTGTACTGAACATATACAAACGTTTTTGCTTGTTATTCTCTACACAATATAGTATAACAATTATTTACATATCACTCACATTGTATTAGGTATCAAAAGTAAGTTAGAGATGACTTGAAGTATGGGAGGATGTGTATCGGTTATGTACAAATGCTACACTTTTTTTTCATAAGGGAACTTGAGCATCTGTGGATTTTGGTATCTGCAGGGGTTCTGGAACCAATCCCCGGTGCATGCTAAGGGATGGCTGTATTAATATTTTAGTTAAGGGACTCTTCGTTCTCTTCAGTCAATCAATGTATATGGAGGATTATTAGAGGCTTAGCTCTGGACACTTTGAGATTAAAAACACTCTGTAAGACTCATGATCATCAAAATTGTTAAGGTCTGTAAACAAGTCAAAATAACACCTGGTATTTTGCCAGAGAAATGTTAGAGTTCGTAAACAAGTCTGGATGGTGCCTGGCAAAATGTCAGAGGGAGTGGTTTGAGAAGTAACAAAAGCGAGCCATTAAGTGTGGAGATTCCTTATTGGTTGATTGATGTATCTAGTTTATGCTAATTAAGATAAGCTGTGCAAAATGTATAAATAGCTCTGTTGTCCTACAATAAACTGTATCAACGTACACAAGTTATTCGTCACCCCC
The DNA here is from genome assembly GCF_045843805.1 of Urocitellus parryii. Lineage (NCBI taxonomy): Eukaryota > Metazoa > Chordata > Mammalia > Rodentia > Sciuridae > Urocitellus > Urocitellus parryii. Next base: position 131,510,031 of record NC_135534.1, read on the forward strand.
CCCCCCCCCCCCCCCCCCCCCGGCTATTTTGCTGCAGCCGGACCCCGGCACAAAATAAGTCTTCAGAATGTGAATAAGTATGGATGATGAAGTTTAAGATCCCACAACTGGTGAGTAGAAGAGATCTTTTGGGGTAAGTGACCTTGCTGAGACTCCTTACATCTCTACTGCTTGGGCAAATCTCCCGGCCTTCCTCAAGTGAGGTAAAATGAGCCCCGAAGAGCTCCTTGAATCAACCCTGCAAATCACAAGGTTTGAAAATTTCCATGCTGAAACTTGTTTCTTTTTCTCTTTGAGATGATTTTTCTTTTGGGGGGTCTAATGTCATGCATACCTGGTATGATAATAAACTAATAAATAAAGCATCCTCATAGTACTTTTTCGACATATCTGCAGTATCAGCAAATAGAGCAGAGACTACATACTCCTACTAGCAGCCAAGCCATCCAGAGAGATGGGAGGTGTTTCTGCCTCATTGTTTACTAATCTGTAAAGATTAGGTGCTTCCTAATCTTTAGGAAGTGATTAACCTTTCTGGAGTCTTTTTTTTTTTCCTCCCCAGAATTAAAGTTCTTTGGAGATAGACATCAGTTGGGAATGAGGTTTACAAGATTAACTAGGAATTCTGCATTTCAGTCTGGCACACAAAGGTTCTTAACCCCTAGCTGTGTGGGCTCCTGTTACCTGAAGTCTCAATCCAGCCAAAACTTGTTTCTTTTTCCTCTCTGAAATGATTTTTTTGGCCTCATGTTATGTACACCCAGTATGATAATAAACTGATAAAGCATCCTGACACCAGAACAGGAGTGTGCAATTGCCCTAATGTTAGTGCAATCATCAGAGCACAGATTGGGCTGTCCAAAACATTTGTTTACATGCTTTTCAAAGGACAGTCTCTAGATGCAAATAATCATAGAATGCATTGGTTACTATTTCCACATTAGTCATCTCAAATAGAACAAGGTTAGGAAAGCTGAGATGATTGAGTCTCGGCTATTGATTTACCTGCCCTAGCTTCATCTGAGCTCATCAGCCTCCATCACAGTTGACTTCTGCAAGCCTCTGTTCCCCCTTTCTTCAAAAGTAACATTCAGGCAACAGCCACCACAACATCTTACAATTTATCTGTTTACATGCCTGTCTTCTTCACTAGACTGTGAAATCCCAGCAGCAGGGCTCCTGTCTTATTCAACTTTGCAGCTTAGGACTTGTTTTGCCTGCCACAGAGTAGGTCTTCTATAAATTAATTTTTAAATAATGCTTGAGTTACTATAATGACTAGATTTTTTCTTTAATCAGAACCATCCTCTTTAAATCTTTTAGATTCAACATGGATTATTTAAGCAATAAAAAAAAGAAAAGATTTAGAGCTGGGAGCGTAGCTCAGTGATACAGCACGTGCTTAGGATGCACAAGACCCTGGGTTTAATTACCCAGCACTGCAAAAAAAAAAAAAAAAACTTAAATAAAATATGGACATTTCCATTTAATTATATGAAAAAAATCTCTACTGTTACATTAAACTATCAGCTTAAAAATAATAACAATCTAGGCAAAGTGTAAATCAGTGTTGCTAACATGTTTTGCAAGCATTTATATTATTGTTTTTGAAATGCATATATGTAATATATGCCCACGGACCTACTACATGTAAGAACAGTCTATTTGACAGCCAAAGACTGCAACCTGTTGTCCTTTGCAGCCTTCGTTTCTTTTTGGATCTTCTTTCCAACCTTTCTACACTGCTGCTTAAAAATTTCTGGCTTAGCCTTAACTTTGTAAACAGAAATTATTGAATGCTAATTATTTCTGGTAAGCATTCAAGAGACATTAAAAAAATATATACATATATATGTATACACACACACACACACACACACACGCACACACACATGATCCCTCTTTTTATTGCAATTTCCAGGGAAAGTGCTACAAAGTGATATGTGGCAATAACAAATTCAGTAGGAAGGGAATATGAAATTCAGCGAGCAGCGTGAATGATTTGCTGTTAGCATGGGGCCCAATAACACTACAAAGCTATAAACTCTGTCGATCTAGATTGCCCAGTTAGGTGGCAGAGATGCAATTTGTCTTTTCTGAAGCCGCCTGCTGCTTGCTAGCTCCATCTCCTGTCACAGCCTATTAGCTCCCCAAGAAAATTGGTGGGAAATTGCCTGCAGATTGTAGGAAATTGCATCTCCAGGCCCTGGAAAAAATGTAGGATAGCACAACACTGACCCTCCCAGAGCAGCTATTAATACAGCAAAAACTGACCTTTGACTTCCCGGGAAACGACTTTGCTATTTGCTGAATAAAGACTGTATTATATGTGGCTGAAGGAGGGTGCAAATGATTATCCTAGTGAGACTCACGGCCAACCTGCTTTTGAAAGCTTAAATATTAGAAGTTTGTCGTTACTGTTGTTTGGGTTTGGTTCTGATTTATTTGTTTGTTTTAGGCGGAGAGGGGTTGAGTGCTGGACCTCTGCAGGGGAAAACAGCCCAGTTAGCTTGTTTTTCAAAGCACCTTTTCCCGGAGTTAAAAAAGCGAGAAGTAAATTATCTTAAGGAAATGTTCACGAATCTCTGAGGCAAAAATCCAGGAAGTCAATCTTTCAAAGAGGAGATTAAAAAACAAGGATGAGCACATTTGAGCACTGTTTCGTTTCTCCCTCTGTTCTGCTGCGCTTACACCTGGGGCTTTTCTTCCCCTCCCTAATTGCGTTTTACAATTCCATCTACTTCTACTCACTTCTGAATTATTTTCTTTATAGACCATCCCCAGAAGTTCAGACATCAAGATAATTCAGTGTTCCACAGGGGTACATATTGTGCATATTTTAAGCATCATTAACTTTATGTTACAAAAAAATAAAGATCCTGACATGGTATTTACAGGCCTGCATCTCTACCTAGAAGGATCTGAGCTCCCTTTTACAAGTGATATTTTGGACAGAGAGAAGAGCAGTTTAGCGGCTCCTCAGTGGGTAGAATGCCCTCGCTGCTGCCATACCCTAAATATTGTCCCCTCAGCATCGGCCCCACACCCCTCCCTGTTATTGTGTCATTTATTCTCAGTACCCTTGAGGACAAAGCTGAAATGAGGTGGCAGGATGAAGATCCTTACAGCTAGAGAGCAGGGAGATATAAGCCATGTTGACAAGAAGAAACCCCACGCAGGCAAAAATGACTCCAAAGGTAGCTTTCACATGGACACATGGTAGAAAGCCTTGTCCATTCATTCCCGTGCTCATAATTTCACATCAAAATTACTCCCAGTTTTGGTTTCTCTGCCTTTGTGAAGTGCAGTATCATCCCCTTTATTATTTACACAGATATAAAAAAAAATGCTGGGCAGAATTCCTGTCTACTTTTCCAGAGTCTATAGGTTTTCTTGAGATCTGCTGCCTTCTTACAATTAGTTTTTGCTTCTGGAGAGAAAAGTATTGGGCACCATGTGGTATTAGATGTAATGGATGTTGATGCTGTAGCTGTGATAGCTATGATCCTGAAAAGGTTTTTTTTTTTTTTTTTTTTTTTTTAACCTTCTAAGGCCTCAGTTTGATTACTAGGAAAAAAAAAAAAATAAGGATGGGCTTTAAGAATTTTTCCAGATTCAAGATTTTGTGATGAAAGGCCGAACCTGGTGGAAGAAATGAAGACAGAACTGGTAATCCTAAATCAGGCTCTGCCACCCTGCAGCTGCCGACTTCTCGTGTTTGACTGACTGTCCTTGGAGAAGGGTTTCTGTTTATCCAAACCAATATATTCAGGAGCCTGTGGTACCCAACATGTAACCAGCTCATTTACTAATCATTATATATCAACGAATCCTCTTGTCTAACTCAGAAGAGTCTCAAGGAATTCTTAAGACATGGCCCCTGGAGACATTGATTTCCACAGTGAACTGTTTGGGCATAGAATTTAGGTACAGAGTCAGTCTATACAGCTCCACATTACAGAATATAGGAAGGAATATCAAACCTTGAAACATATGTTTAGTGAAAGAAGCCTGACACAAAAATGACTCAAACTGTATGATTCCATTTATATGAAATATTCAGAATAGGTAAATCTAGAGGGATACCAAACACGTCAGTGGTTGTCAGACCCTAAGGTGTGGGGGTGTGTGGAGACTACTTAATGGGTTCTGTTTTCCTCTGGTTCGATGATAATGTTTTGGAAGTAGATAGAGACAATGATTGAACAACATGGTGGGTTTACTAAATGCCACCGAATTGTATACTTTAACATGGTTGATTTTATATGATCCAAATTTTACCTCAATAAGAGAAAGCACTCTAGTTAAATTAATGATCGAAGAAACAAATGCAAGAAGGTATAATTATTTCAAACATAAACTGGAGACTCTGGCCCAGCACTGTAACTCTTGGCGGGATACAAACTACCCTATCACCTTTCTTATCTGCCTTTGTTCCCACTCTCGTCTTTGACCGTGACAATAATGTGAGAAATGACTGGAAATTGTCAGGTGTCAGGACCCTCAATAACTCCACAGCTTCAAAGGCCAATGCTAGGGCTGGCTCTGAGATATTTCAATTTTCAGATGATTTATGGGCATCATTTTTCCTACAAGCTCCTTCAAAAATCCAATTCCAGTGGCACATCTTTTCTGAAAAGTTTCCAATCCTTCCAGCTGAAAGAGATCTCAGCCTTCTCTGAACAAATGGCATTTATCGACCCTTCTAGGGCTTTACTCACTTCCTACTGTGGATTAGGGCTGTTTATTTTTCAGACATGTCTTACCTCCCCTACTTGAGGCCAGAATCAAATTCTCCTCACCTTCCTATCCTCCCAGCCACCAGGGCAGTATGTGCTCAGTAAACATTTGTGTTTTGGCTCTTGTTTTCTTCTCTACCTGAAATGTGCTTCGTAGGAGAATTTCTCAGCAGTCCTTTCCCCTCCTTCTGCTGACCTGCTGGATTTTCAGGCCCCGATCCAGATTGGGCTGATTGCCTCCCTGTTTACACCCTGTTCCTCCAAACCATCTCCATGGGTGAGCTCATCAGCAGATTCCAAATCTGAGACACTTTCCACAGTGATGGCAAATTTGGGGCCCACATAAACCTTGGACAGGCAAGTGACCATTTGCCACGGTGTGGAAAGATCCTGCCTGGGAATAAGACCAACATGAAGAAAAGCCGGGCCAAGCAATGGAGAGAGACTGGTTCCAGAAATATTGCTCACAGATCCAGGATCCTGCAAACCGAGAGCTAAGCTTGCCCCTGAACTTCCTATTTTTATGAGCTAACCATTTCCTCTTCTTTGCTTGAGCCAGCTGATTTGGCTTTCTGCCACTTGGTATTGAAAGACTCCTCCGGTCCTATACATTTTTGGTACCTCCTCATCATGTACAAAGATCCCCTGAAACTCAGGTAAGGGCCAGTGTTCTCTGGGAAGCCCTTAGCATCTCATTTTTAATTTCATTCACCATGTTATTTGTTATTCTACTTTCAACAGAGATTTATTAAGCAATAGAACAGAAGTAGATATAAAAATAAGATTTTTTTTTGGTCTAGGGAATCATATTTATAGGAAGCCTTATGTTTTGTCAATTTTATATAATTTTTATCTCCTTTAATCCTTATATTAGTATTGTGACATGAGCAGCACATCTGCACTTTATAAATAGGGAAACTGAGGATCAGAGAGGATCAGAGGTTATAAGATTATTCAAAGGAATATGCCAACAGTTTGATCACTTGGACTCCAACTCAGACATCTATTTCCTTTGTTCTTATAGTCAGTCTGCCTTGCATTGTAATTTATGTATGTTTTTCCTCTTCTCTCCTAGGCTAGGTTCCTTGAGGACAGGGACTATGGCTTACTTATTTTTCAATCAATCACAACTCTTGGCACATTTAATGATGATAGAGTTCCACAGGAATTTGGGGGTGACTTGATAGATGAGTAAACCACAGCTGAGTGAGAATTTGTGTCCTCTGAAGTCCAAACCAAAATACACATCTTCAGATTCAAGAAATCTAGAGACACCAAAAAAACCCCACAGCTGCAGTCCACAACACTGTGTACCTGTTCGACATGCATTTCCTTTGGGCTTTCCCCTGCTCCTTCAAGGGGCAGCGTGGCGCTACGAGAACTCAGAATCAGGAAAGAATAAACTGCTGAATGAAAGATGCTTGAACTTCAGGGCTGCTCACTTGTAAGATTTCCATAAAATTGGCAAAAGTAAATGACTTTAAACACATTGTTTAAGATCATTCCAACTTTCCCTCCACTGTTCTTTCTCTTGTTCAAGATGGCATTGGGATGGCCGTGAATGCTGGCAATCTAGGTAAGAGGAAGTTGAGTTTAGCAGAACGCATTTCTGTGATTCACAGTCACTTCTGAAGACATGATCAATGTTTACCTAGAAGGGAAATTAGGCCAACTGTTCTGTTATGGGAATCTTCTAGGAATACTTTCTATTGGCCATTCTAGGAATACTTTTTATTGACCTAGTGTGGTAGAAAGATATGGGGAAGAATTATTGCACTATGAGTGTGTCTTGTAGAGCCCAGCATTGTAAGTATGGGAGAAACAGATGCAAAATGATTTGTTTTGCACTGGGGATTGAACCTAGGGCTTCATATTTAAGTGCTCTACCACTGAGCTACATCCCCAGCCACCCTCCCCTTGCTTCTTCCTTGTCCCCGCCTCTGTTTTTTCTTGTTTTTATTTTGAGACTAGATCTTGCCTAGTGGCTAAGGCTGTCCTTTAACTCGTGATCTTTCTGTCTCAGCCTCTGAGTAGCTGAGGTACTGGCATGTGCCACCATTCCCAGCTGGGAGAAATGAAGTTTGAAGCATAGAGTCAGAAGCTGGTATGGAGAATTTGTCCAATCATCATCTCTAAGTAGAAAATTTAGTTCTCCCTGAAGCCTAGCACATGGAAGTTCTTTTTTCTCAAGAATACAATTCAATAATGCAACATGCAAAATTATTGGGACACGGAAAGTTTTTTGTTCTTTGTAGGATTTAAGGGAGCTACAAGAATAGTATGGAACCTTGCGTGAGGGGCTTTGATGCTAGAGCTTCATGGTAAATCCACCTCTGGAAAAAGTCTTTTTTTTTTTTTTTTTCAAAATTGATGTGCTATGAAGACATGGATTGGGAATTTAGACAAAGAATGTAGAGAAAATATTATAGCATAGTACCAGACAGTTACATATATTAGTATCTTCATGTATTTTGTGATATTTGTGATATTTTTCTATTAAAAGTTTATAGTGTGTTGTGACTTTTTTCATTCTATAGACATAGTCATTAAGTATTCCCTTTACTAAAGAGCATCTGCCTTTTTCTCACAAAAATATAAAGGCTTTAGATCTCACAAAATCTGGACTTGTCCCTGAGGGGAATAAGTATCAAACGACTTTTGTTAGGTCATTCCCCAAAACACTTGTGAAATTCAACTCTTAGTGTTTCCTCCCGAGAAAACACTTTCGGTTTTCTTCAGGGACAGGGACAGACATGTTTGAGATCTCTATGTTTTCAATTCCAGAGTGATAAGGTTCCTCTTGCTTTCTAATTGTGTGGCGGTTTCTCTGGGATCCAGCTTTGGAATCTGATAGGGCATCCTTTTTTGCCGGTGAGCAGTACACAAGGCAAGGCTTTTGGGCTTGCCCCCAAAATGCTAAAATTGTGTATTTTAGTGGAGTATTACTAACTAAAATTTATGCCCCAATAGGCTAAGGCCCAGGGGAAAAAATTGCTTTACCCAAGTTCATGGGATAATGAATATCAGAGCTGCAATTATAGTTTTCTGACTCCCCAACTGTACATGCAATTTGCAGGTTTACAATCCTGTATAAAAATCCGACAGAGAACACAGATGGGCTTCTAACCCCTGCTAATGAGAGCATCACTCTTCATTGCTGGGATAATTAAGCAAATATTTAGTGGTCAGAACCCACCCAGAGTTTAAATAAAATCAATCAACCCCAATCCCCTGGGAGATGTTAATTTTGGAATTTCTTTTTCCCTAAACTCTGAAATGTGACTCCTTATTTGTGTGTGTGTGTGTGTGTGTGTGTGTGTGTGTGTGTGTGTGTAGGTAGTTCTTATTTTTATTATTAAGAGCAGAAGAGGGTTAATCCAATAACCTATGTCTATTGAAAAGTCACATTGCCCAGAAAGGCTTTGCTACTGACACTCAAAAGACACAAGGTCAGGAGAGCATTTCTCTTTGTTGATTGTGCTTTTATCCCACTGAATTTTCGTTCTTCCTTATGGAATTAAACCCTTTAAGTAAATTGCAAACATTCCCCCCTGGTGTGGAGCGATGTCTAGCCGCTCATACTGCCTGACACAATCGTTGACATTTCTCGTGTAAATAACAGCAGCAAACTCAGCACATTCAAGAAAGGGGGTTGAAAAAATAATGAACTCTTGTTTTTCAAGATAAAATGTACTATGCTCTTCGGAAATCAGAAGGGTCCGAGGAAGGAAACAGGAATAGGTTAATGCATAATTCTTGTGTTATTTTTATTTCAACCTGTTCCTTCTGCTGTTCCAATTCTTTGTTCTCAGCTGTACTTCTGCTTTTTTTTCCATAGGGCTTATCACCTTTGGACAAACTGTAGACCATATTTATTTATTGTGACTACGGTCTATTATCTGTCTCCACCTGCTAGAAGATCTAAGGGGACAAGAATTTTTATCTGGGTGTATCCCAAGCACCTAAAATAGCACCTGGCATATAAGAGGAGCTTGGGAAATAGTTTTTGAATGAGTATATACTGTGTGTCAGCACTTGGAGAATAAAAACTGAGTATGACATTATACCCTCCCCTGCGGAGCTTAATTACTTTCTCCATGGATTGAAATTCTAGAATCTTGGCATTCAATATTTATGACATTCTTTCCTGTCCTTACTCTTACAATCTTGATTCTTTATTATTAATAATTTTTTTTATCAGCACTAGAATTGAACCTGGGGGGACTCTACTGCTGAGCTACACCCTTAGCCCTTTTTTATTTTTTAAATTTTGAGACAGTATCTTGCTAAGATGCCTAAACTCAACTCAAACTTGTCATTCTCCTACTTCAGCCTCCCAGCAGATTCTTTTCTTTCTTTTCTTTTTTTTTCTTTTTTTTTTTTTTTTTAGATAGCAAATCATTTACTGCAAACAGCCCATTTTTCCAAATTTCTTGTGGTTTTTTCTCACTTCATCAGCAAGGCATTTGTCAAATTTTGTTTGGAGTCTCTGAGAAAGTTTTTTTTTTTTTCTGATAAAGATATTCTCATTTCCTCTTCATCATTTTTTTTTTTCTTCTTCCTCCTTGGAATGTGGATATGATGCCTGGAGGAATGGCTGCTATATTGAAACCATGGGGATGAAAGTAAACTGCTAAAAGTGGCAGAGTGAAAAGAGAAATAGAATAGGATGGCATGCACATTCCTGGACTTTTTATGAGAAACATTTAAATTTTCTTGGCGAGGACTTTTTATGTGGATCTACATTACGTTGACTGAAAACCAGCTTAGAAAATACACCCATGTCAAATCATGCCTTAGTTAACTTTAGTATTTTTCATAATTCCAATTTTTCAGAAGTTAAGTCGACTGGAATAATTGTACATCTTGGTGCCTTATTAATATGAACCCAGGTGTTCTCAAAAATAGAAGGGAGAATGCCTAGAGTGCAGAGGATGGCAGTATTATCTGCTACAAGGCATCAACTTAACAAAGACATCTGGATTCATTTAAAATGTAGATGATGAAACATATCTACCATACTTGCTCTTCAAAAAGCAACCTATTTCTAGCAGATTTCTTTTTGTTTGTTTCCTCCCCTCTTCTGACACTAGAGTATGATAGATTTTTTTTGCTGTGCATGTTTAGGGACCAAGAATAGATCTGATATCTGAAATTTCCTAAAATAAAGCTGAATCATCTGGAAGTTTTTTGTGCTAATATGACTCACACATGATTTACATATACACATGTATGTTAAGTGTGTAAGAGTGTGAGAAGGTGTGAGAGTCTGCCACAGTAGACGTTTCCTCCTTATATCCCTGAATCAACTCAAATGTTTAATTCTTTCTTGAAAATAGCCAGGATAAACCAGGCACCATGCACATGCCTGTGATCCCAGCTATTCTGGAGGCTGAGGCAGGAGGATCTCAAGTTTCAGGTTAGTCTCAGCAGTTTTATGAAACCCTCTCACAAAACAAAAAATAGAAAGGGCTAGGGATGTAGCTCAGTGGTACAGCACCCCTTGGTTCAACCCCAAGTGCTGCAAAAAAAAAAAAAAAAGAAAAAGAAAAAGAAGAAAACCTAGGATAATTATTACTACATCACTGTCATTTTAATATGTGCACCACAGTGCATTTGGATTTTTCTTATAAATTACCATAAGTGCCATAGAAGGAATAAACCATATCCCTGATTTCTGAGAAATCGTGTACGACCATATTGTGAACTTTCTGATTTGTTGCTCTGATTTCTTTTTTTATTGTAAAGCTAATCCTGCAAAGAGAAATTCACAGACCCTTTTCACCAAGAACATTTAAAACATTAACTGTGTGTTTTTTTAAAAGATGCTCCCTTATTACAGAACACGTTCTTTTTCAAACCTAAAGAATTTAAGATTGCATTTTTCTATTCATTAGTCAGAAGCCTAAGAGAAAACAAACAAACAAACAAAAAAAAAAAACCCCAAAAAACAACAGCCCACTTTAAAAAGAAAGAAAGAAAGAAAGAAAGAAAGAAAGAAAGAAAGAAAGAAAGAAAACCCTGGTTGATTATTTCCTTGTTTTTCCAGCTCTGTGGGAGGGCGTTGCCACCAACCTCTTTTGAGGAAACTTAACACAAGAAGCAAAATGAAAGGAAACAGAAAAGAAACGTCAAGGCTGCCTCTGTTCTGGTCTGCTTTGTCTCTCCCTGGGACTTCAGGTTCCCTGGAAAAAGAACTGTAATTTAATTGCAACCTATATGATTTCTTGGTTTGGATTCTTCTCTTTTTCTTACTATTTAAGAAATTAGAAAAAAAGAAAAGAAAGAAATTGACCCCTCCGATTTCAAATATTTTCGAAACTTTTAAAATGGAACATTGAGAACAAACAAAATAAAACTGATTTATTTCACAATATGTCTACAAAATCCTATCTTACTCAGCAGAAAGATGTCCCAGGGACAAGCATTACCTTGATTCTCTCTTTGGGAGTCATCGCAGGGTTTGAAGACAAAGGCAGAACTTACTCCCAATTCCCCACTCCCATATTTATTCTTCAGTTTTTCTTCATTAATAGAACCCTGGAACTTAGAATAAAGAAACATTTCCCAGCATTCTTGCATTTTTTTTTCTTTTTTTGGGGGGGAGTTGTGGTATTGGGGATTGAACCCAGGTGCTCAATCACTAACCACATCCTCAGTCCTTTTTACTTTGTATTTTTTTAATAATTTGGGTTTTTTTTTTTTTTTTTGGTAGTTGTAGATAGACAGCATGCCTTTATTTTATCTGCTTTTTTTTTTTTTTTTAATGTGGTGCTGAGAATTGAACCTACTGCCTTACACACGCTCGGCAAGTGCTCTGCCACTGAGCCACAGTCCTAGCTCCTTACTTTGTATTTTGAAAGAGGCTATCACTACATTTCCCAGGCTGACCTCAGATTTGCAATCCTTCTGCCTCAACCTCCCGAGTTGCTGGCATTACAGGTGTGCACCACTGTGCCTGGCCTCCCAGTATCTTGAATAGCTAGATTGTGGTCAGAATTGATATGTAGACTTTCTGGGAAATAGAAAGGGCTCTTCTTTCTCCTTTTTTCCCCTCTTGTATCTTGGCTGGACTATCTAAAGAAAACTTTTTTCTAGAGTGTCTTTCTTTTGGGGGAGCCACATGGACAGTGGGAATTCTGACATTAAATCCACATAAATAAAACTACTTAGAAATTCTTGAGAAGGTTTAATTTTTTCCACCCTACTTCACCCAACTCCAAGGCAAGGCCAACAGAAGCATAAATGCCAAACATCTCCTCTGTAACGTGTGTGGAATAGGTTTCCTCCTGGGTTGAGAATGTGCACATCTGGGTGAACCAGCCTTGTGCCCAAGCTCTCTAATCAGACCCGTTCCCTTGCTAGAGCTTCAAGTTGTACTGGGCACAGCCTAGTAAACTATGAGCTGTAGGCCCCTTGAGGGTTGTTACACGGCTTCTCTACTGTTTGCTTATCTTTTTAGATTCACACTTCATCTCTGGCCTCCAATCCATCCCTCTATTTTCTTGCCAGCCAAGTCATGCATTCAAATGACATTTTAAATATTTTATTCAGCATTTTAGTTCTGCCTGGAGGGATTAGTTTGCCATGTTTCTGGAAATAGAATTCTAAATCTTGTTTTGTCTCATCTTCAAAAATAGTGCTTTCTTGATCACTTTGTATTCATTAGCATTTTCAGACTAGTCTCTGTATGTCGGACACAGCTATGGGTCTCCCTTAATTTTCTTCTTTCCTAATATCTTTTTTTTTCTTTTTATCTCTTATTTTATTTTCCTTCTTTCTCATTCCTTCTCTTCTTCCTTCCCCTCCTCTTCTCCAATCCTCTTTTTTTTTTTTTCCTTTTAAGGAATCTAGAGCCCCAGAGCCCAAGACGCCAGTGTGTTTTAAGGGAGAATAAAAGAATCATTGTCTACTGCTCCAAACAGGAATAATAGTGAATTCTCAATTTATGTTCATTCATATTACAAGATGTCTTGGTCAGTGTGGGCTGCTATAAAAAAGGACTGTAGACTGGGTAAACTATAAAGAACAGAAATTTCTCATAGGAGGCTGGAAGTCCAAAATCAGGGTGCCCACATGATTCAGATCTGGTGAGAATCCTCCTCTAGGTAAAAGACTACCATCTTCTCATTATATCCTCACTTGGTGAAAAGAGGGTGAGAGAGCTTTCTGGGATCTCTTTTAAAAAGTTACTACTCCCATTCATGAGCTCCCACCTTCATGACTTAATTACCTTCCAAAGTCCTCACATTCTCTTATCATCCATCTGAGGGTTACAATTTCCATACATGAATTTTGAAGGGACACCTTCAATTTATTGCATAAGATATATGGTGTCTTATAACTTTGTATAGACTAAAGAATATGATTTATTTAATACATATCCATAAAGTATCTGCTATAAACCAGTGACGGAGGACCCAAGAAAACATAAGGCTTGGACCCTGTCCATGAAACCCTTACAATTCAGGGACACACACTACTTCAATCACTAAGCATTTGCCTCCTACAAAGTGTGTCTCTCACCTGGCTTCAGGACAGTGCCAATGATTAGAGACAGGAAGAACAGGACAGATAGCCTCTTGGCAAAGGAAATGACCCTTCTTATCTCATCACAATGGGCTTCCCTAGACTTTAAGTATCCTTGCACAATTGCCCGAGACTTTGTCTCATTTATTTACACAGCACACATTTATTGAGAGCCTACTATGTGTGAGGCACCTAGGCACTGGGACTCCATTGTATGAGTAAGTTCCTGCCCCCAAACAGCAAGCTGCATGGGGTATTCAGTGCACAGATTCTGAAAGCCATAATGGGGGAAGCACCAAGTGCTAGGTGAACACAGAGGAGGAGCAGAAGAGGAGCTTTCCAGAAGAGGACATTATTAAAGGTAATCTGTTTAGGGGTGTTCCTCTTTAAGAGACCCCTTCTCCCCCATGAGCTAATCATGAAGTTTAGGAATGAGTGACAGGCATAGTCTGGTCCCTGGAATTGGGATTTTATCTGGGAAACAAACATCATCTAATTATTGCTTTATTGCATTTGTATGAGATTGTTTTTAGCCTAAAAAAGAAAATCACAAAGCGTTTTTCTTGTTGGCAGTACAGTTAAGCTTGCTTTCACATTCAGGGAGAACAGAAGAATCTGCTTTGAATGATTGTGTAAACTGAGCAGGGAGCTCCGAATTAAAAAAATAAACCTTCAGTAAGTCAAAATGCAGACATCAATTCAAAGAATAAAAGAACTCTCCATGGGTTCTTTACAACCACATCTTGCTGACCTCAAGTAGTTCTTTTTACAAGAGTTGGCACTGGCCATTACAAAAAGTATTATCTTACACTTCAGTATTTGAAGAGTTCTGAATTGGGATGGGTAAAATAACAACCTAGAGATAGGACTGTTTCTACAAGCTCATTTTCCATTTAGCACAATGTAAAGTGGAAATAATTGTTTTGTTAATATCCAGTCTATTAAGATCATGCTTAGTCTGGTATCCCATTACATGTGAATTTTTATTAGCATAAAAGTGCAAAAGAAGACAACAGATAATTCATAGAACTGTAGGTGGGTGGGCATTTCCCCAGATGTACTGCCTCTGTTCTTGGTATACCAGTTGGCTAGAGCAGGGCCCAGCCGATGACGATGACGTACTGCATGTAATCTTGGTTGTACATCACAGCTGAACAAACTGCTCTGGAGTCTGAAGGGTCAGCGCACTGTAAACAGAAATCAGCAATGACCTATGGAGTCGTCTCAAGACATAATAAATACTGTCTTCATGCTCCTTCCACCTTCTGCTGATTCAGGTATTCGCCTGCACCGTGGGGCTTGTCTCTGGAACAATATTTCAAATCCAGCAGACCATTGTGTTTGGAGCAGATTTTCTAACTGTGCTTTTAATTTTGGCAAAATAGCTTCTAGCGTCCTCTGAAAATGTCATCATGCACATGGAGCTTCATTGAGAAAGCATAAAACACTTTTTCAGAACACTCCATTAGCTTTGGCTGCCATTAGTTTTGCTATTCTGGAAGAATTTCTTCAAGGTTTAAGGGATAAAAACAGAGTTCATTTTTCAGTCCAGAATAAAATTTGTGGCAGAATCATTAACTTTTCGTCTCCTTGAAATCCTTCAGTGATCCTGTATACCTTTATTAAAGGGTATCTAGGCCAGGATTAGCTCCTGCCAAAGTAGGGCTGGCGCATATCCATCCTGATCCCTTGCCCGGGACAGCCACAAATCAGCCAGGGAACGTTGTTGTACTAGTCCCTGCCCATGTTGGTTAAAATGACTTTTCAGATTATGTTCAGCGACAGGGGATTATGCTCACCTATGGGGGTATTTTAAGACAGAGCTGCTCACCTGGGCCTGCTGACTTGATCTGGTGAGAAAACAACATATCTCCATGTTTCCTGTGCACCTCAGGGAAGAGGAGAGAAGGTTTAGGAGTCTGTACGAATCTACCTGAGAATATTTTCTGACTTCCACCAACGGCAAGATTCAGATAGATTTGCTTATCCAGGGGGAAGCCCTGTATAAGGACTAAGTCTGTTCTCAGAAGAGTCCTATCAGACGCTGTACTGCTAGACATAATGTAAAAGGGAGATGGGAAGAAAAACTTCCGCTACCCAAACCAAACAGAAAGCTCAATCCATAACCTACAATAACTTAATCCAGATGGTCATCTTTTCTTTAGACTGTAAATCATTTCCAGTGAATTTACTGTTTCTTCTTTTCTATTCTTATAGTTAACATTTTGGCTTGCCAAGTTCTAGTCATCCAAGAAGAGGAAAGATCAGATGCTTAAGATTAAACAGTTCAAAGTCAATGATATTTGGTTAAGATAAACAAGTGGAATAAAATGGACTGCAGACACCCAGGCCCCAAAGCTGAAACTTGTTGACTGGGATTTATGCTTATTAGATAGTTGGTTTTCACTTGGAAGTCAAATGGTTGTGAAAGATCAAGCTAATGATAGTGGCACCAAGAAAAGATGGATGCATTATACTAAAGAGATGGTCTAAACTCACCGATAGTGTGGCCTCATTTAAAATCCCAGCAGAATTTCCCAGTGAAATCAAATGACAACAATAAGAAATTAAGAGTGGGCTGGCATATGTCGATCATTCACATCTTGAACATAGAGGCCTGTGATCCTGAGGTAGGAAATTTTCATGAGAAGAAATGAAATTAGAAATTTTAAAAAGAATGAAAACTCAGAGAAGCCTGACTTCTGTTTACATTTTAGCAGTTCTTCACTTTGCTCGAGATGTGTTTAAAAATGAAAGCTGAGGGTTTTGTATGACTGGGTAAAAGTAATTTTAAGCTCATTCATCAGTCATTTTTACCCAACACCACTTGATTTTTAAACTCATTGCTTTGCTTGGCAAATAAGGATATTCTTAGCCTATTTAAAAAAAGAAGAAAAAAAGTGTTTATTTTTATTCATTCATTATAATTATGCACAATAGTGGAATTTGTGGTTATATACATGCACTTAGCATAATTTGGTAATGTCATTACCCATACCTCTCCTTTCCTGACCCTCTTCTGCCCCCTGGATCCTCTTCCTCTACTCTCCTCTAGTCCACTGGCGTCTCTTCTATTTTCATGTGTATTTTTTATATTTTATATGTGGAAGTTGCGGGGGGGGGGGCGGGGGGAAAGTGGGAAAATAAAAAGGGTGGGAGGACTTTTTAGCTTACCTTGAATACCATTTCTTCTTTGGTCTTTCTGTCTACCTCGTGCTCACTCCCTTCACTTCCCATGCTCCCCTCCCTTGGCTTCTTGACAGCACTGCTTAAATGTAGCACCCGCCTAAAATGTTTCCCAATTTAGAAGATCCTACTTATTCTTCAATACAAAAGGCCACATATCTTTCCTGGACATCCAGACATCATTCTGCACATGTCCGTGCGGTCTCAGTTGGCATACGCTGTGTAAGGGCAGGAACCATGTCTTTTGTAAGCTTCTGTGGTTTCTGCTCCTGTGTCATGACCCGTGTGGGTGCTCAATAAATGTTAAATCAAAGTGAATTGCTTTCCAGGGCATTTATTGGCACATGTACTCCGGTGGGTCAAGATCCATCTCTTTCTGCAGTGCTCAGTGGTTTTTCTTTTTGAATGCATTCCCAACTAGGCCAGAATTGTTGGAGGTCTCTGAAAATTGTTCACAGCTTGCTGAACAAGGAGGCGACATGACGGTATTACTGTATTGCCTCCATGCTCCAGGCTTTACAAATCAAAGAAATTCCACTTAGGTTGTACAAATGGTTGTCCTTTCTCTTTTGTTCCCGTTTGCTTCTTCTTCCTCCTGGCCTCCCTCCTTCTCTCCCTTGCTCCCTTCCGTCTTTTCTTCCCCTCTTCCTCCCCTCCCTCCTCTCTTTCTTTTACTGTCTTTGTAACAAAGCTCTCTTGTGAAGCTCAGACACTCCTAACGGGATCAAGGGCACTGAGCTGTCTTTTTCAGCCCCGCACAGCTAGACAAATGCATCTCCAGAAGCCGGGCCTCCCACCTCAATGGAGGAAGGAGTCAACAAGTCTGAGCTGCCTCAAGGTTGGCCCTGCTCTCTGCCGGGTGGCATTGGCCCCATCAGCGGGAACACTGAGTTCCAGCTTCAGGCTTTCAGTTCTCCCTATAGCTTAATGGCTCACAGACCTTTTCTGAGACAGCCGGATAACAATGTACCTTTTTGATAGCCTGACTCTTTTTTCCCCCTGTTGAAATCTCAAACTGTACTGTATAAAACATTCTGTCTCCCATTGTTCCATCAACAAGGCCTGAATAGCCAGGCAACCACTCCTGCCGTATTCATGTATTTCCTTGGATTCCCCCCACCCCCCCACCATCACAATAAAAGAATAAGGGGAAAAGACGAAGGTTCAGGGTTTGTATGATGGCTGGTAAAAGCCTCTGTGTGAGGTCCTTGGCGAGATAATCTCATTCTAAAGATCTGGGTGACTGGAATTTCCCTTCCTCCCATCCCCCCCCCCCCCCCCCCCCCCCCCCCCCGCAGACATCCCCTCCCCAACATCCTGCTAATACAAATCCTTAAGCATTAAGTCAGGCGGAAAATGAGTCTACTCTACATTTATCTTCCTGAATGGCAGTCAACTCCTGCTTAATCTTTCAACATATATTTGTTCAATGGATCAACAGATTGTGTAAGCAGCATGACGGTTGGGTTTAGCAATGTGTCTGCTCATGTTTGGTTTGTGCTGAACCACTGACCATTTTGTTTGTGAATCCATCATAAATTATATTTCTGCGTTACCCAGCACCAGGATGGGGACAGAGGGCAGTGCTCATACAGGCAGAAAGACTGTTTTAGTCACTGTCATCTTCCAGCACTGAGAATGCTGACTTGTTTTATTTTGTGAATGCTTCCCCCCTCAACTCCCACAAATCTTTTTAAACTAGAAAATCTTAAATTTGTTTCTTTCTTCTTTTCTCAAAGATGTCTCTTATATATTCTTCTGCCATTCTTTCTTCATTAAAATAAGACTTTTGGGATACAGAGTAGGTAATAAGATAGTATGAAATATGAATAAGAAGGATAAGAATTAAAAATCTTATGACTTTCCTAATTATGATTTCCTGATTCCCTATATGGATATATTGATTCAAATTCTTGCTTCTCAAAAAATAAGAGTTTATTAGGGTGTTAGGAGATTGAAGAGTTGATCATTTGATTCGTGGCATGATTGATTTGACCATGTTCTTTAGAATAATAGTTGTTTTGCTGAATTTTCAATCAGCCATTATTTATTGAGCATAGAAAGACAAGAACAAATTTCTTGGCTTCAATAACTTAGAAAAGTAAAATCATATATATATATATATATATATATATATATATATATATATATATTTAACAATATTAAATAAAAATGAGAGGAAGAGAAAATTTTTATATGTGTTATAGTAGCTCAGTACACAAGAAAGAAGTTTTCAAGAAAGTTTTTATACTCATTTAAACAATGTTTGGTAATATTAATTGAACACCAGTGTTTTTGATCATGGGGCATATAGTGTAAAGTAAAATAGACTTATCTTTCATCCACATGAGGCTTAAGTTTGAATTAGGGAGACAAGAAGTAGGAGTATGGCTAAGGGGGAAAAAATTGATGTCAACCATCATGTCCAAGTCACGTCCAGATAAGACCTGAGAGCAGGAACAGCCCGGAGATCACACTTTCTGATTATGATGAGAAAAATTTGAACGAGGTGGAGACTTACTAGATAAAAGGATATTCCTATACATTTTGAATGTCACAGTCTTACATGTCAAAATGGAAGCACAATCACTACTTTGAAATAATCAAGGCAGAATTGTACCCAGACCAGTAAATAATACTAATATTATATTATATTATATCAGTAAATAATAATAATAATAATAATAATAATAATTTTAAAAAGCCCATTATTGATATTATGTTTTAACTCTTCAGTTACCTCTAATAACTATGTTAACAGCTTGGGAAACTATTGTTATCCTCAATAGAAAGGTAAGGTAATTGCAAGTACAGGTGGACAATTGCTAGTTAATGGGAGATTTGGCACCAGAGTCTAGGTCTCCTGATTCCTAGTTCTGGCTTTCTTCCTCTTCTATATACACCGTTCTTCTACTAAGCTTCAAAATGAAGGGTAAGGATATTGATTTTAAAACTCATTTATTGATTCTTTATTCTGCCGGGGAGCAATGACCAGTATTTTTCTAAAGAAAGGTATGTTTTATTATTTATCAGTGAATCCATGTACAGAGGTTAAGACAAATTCTTCGCAAATGGAGATAACCCTGCTATGATGATATAGCACTGACTTGTGCCTACAAACACATCGATTGTGAAGTAATAAAAGAAGTCACATGACATCTAGTAAACAAAATACCAACAAAAAAATCCTTTAGGAGGTATTGAATTGAGAGTCATTCAGGTATTGGTGTGTTTGCCTAAATTTGATGGCATTGAAAGAATCACAAAAGCTGAAGTTCTAGACCCAGAATTGGTTGTGATAGTTCCCTTAAATGCAGAAATAGAAACTCACTCTAGCCATCCCAAGAAAGGAAAAAGGGTTCTCTGAGGTTTCTGAAAGTATGTTAGGAAACAGAGGTGACAATATGAACTTCTAGGTCCTATTTCTGGGAAGACATGGGAATCTTGGCCTTCCCTTGATAATGTTGGTTTGGGCAAACTTTGGATCCATTGGGTCCAATCATGTAAAGGTCCCAAGGTATTGTATATCACTTTGTCTCTTCAGAGGAGGATGTGGGCAGAGTGATCTCTATCCTCTGTTAGTGATAACCTTTCTATTCTCTTTGTTTTACACCACAGCTGATGGACTTGATAGACTAAAACTCCCTCCAATTTGATTAAGGTTGATCTGGTTACTTATAATTGCGAGAAGCATAACATCATTTTGCTTGTACTATATTTTATTATGTAATATTTGATTTCCTCTAAAAATAGAGGAAAATTGTAATATTCAAAATGACCATATTAGTCAATGGCAGGGACAGAAATTAGAATGCCGCATACTCTGGCCAATGTTTCTTAATACAAGAAAAGAATAAAATTATCCATTATTTAGTTATCTCTGATAAATAAAGTATCTTTGCTAATAAGGGAGAAAGGACAGAGAAAATATATGAGTTAAGTTTTCTCTATTCTCTTCTTCTTTTTCTTTAGTAGCTTAAAAACCATGACCTGTATTTCCACAGTTCACCAATCAGAAATGGTGAGAAATGAGCAAAAATCAAATGTATCAGCAGGAATATGTTCTTTCTAGAGGCTCTTACCTCTAGACTCAGGGCATATAGAGTTGGAGGAATTAGAATTGAGGACTCTAGTAGAGTATTACATTTACCTTTCATCTTCTAGAAGCTTCTTGCATTCCTTTGTTAATGACTCCTTCTCTATATTCAAAGCAAGCAGTGTAGCATCTTTTAATTTATCCCTTTTCTGACTGCTACATCTGCTCTACCTATTCCCTTCTTCACAGAGAATTTCCCAAAATAATACTACTTGATTTAGTCTTTTCTACCTCTTCTTATTCCCATGTACATTTTAATGGAGGAGTTCTCATCATGGAATCAAAATTTCACATTCTTTTTTTTTTTAATCCCCTTTTTTGGTACTGCAGACTGAACCCAGGGCTTCACATATGCTAGGCAAGCACTCTACTACTTCGCTATACCCCTAGTCCTTCTTATTTTATTTTAATCATAACTAAGTTTCCAAGGCTGGCCTCAAACTTGTGATCCTCCTTCCTCAGTCTTATGAATAGCTACAATTGCAGGTGTGTGCCATGTATCTGGATGCTAGAAAATCATTTAAGGTGAGTGTTGTAGACTGGATGTCCCCTTCAAAACTCAAGTTGAAGCTCTAACTCCCAATGTAATTTTTCTTGAAGAAAAGGCCTTTAAAGAGGTAATTAGAGTTAAATGAGGTGGTGCCCTAATTCAACATGAGTGGTGTCCTTATAAGAAGAGAGAGACACCTGGATGCTTGAGCACAGAAGAATGACCAGGTAAGAACATAGCGAGAAGGCAGCCATCTTCAAGCCAGGGGGAGAGGCTTCAGCAGACAATAATTCTGCTGGCTCCTTGATTTTAGACTTCTAATCTCCAGAACTATGAGAAATAAACTTCTGTTGTTTAATCCTCCTACTCTATGGTATTTTGTTATGACAGCCCTAGCAAACTACTGTAGAATGGGGATTTTGGAGTTATGTCTATTGGTTGAAAAACATAGACTAACACGTGTCATATAATTAAACAAGTCAATTGAATATTTGCACTGATAGCTCATATTTTATTACTTATTACCTATAGTATATTTTTAAATAGAAAAGATATAACTATTTAAAAAAAAGTAGACCAAATAGAGTAGTTATGAACATGTACCTCTCAGATATTAGACTTCAAGGAACATAATCAACAGAGAACCTAAGCTGTTATACATTGAAGTCCATCACCAAAATCCTACTTGTCCTGGCTGTTCCCTGCCATTGACTGGGGTAGAGGTGCCAAGTGAGACCCATTCCAGGTGGAGACTCCTGTGACAGGAAACCTTAGCTCTAGGATACCCATCTGCTTTGCTACAATTTCCCCTGAACATCATGGCAGTCCAGGCTTCCTCCTCTCTGCTTTGCCTTTCTTTCCTCTTTACTTTATGAGAGTCAGACCCACACGTGGTCTGATGGCTCTCAGTTTCCTCTGGCAAAGGGGAACTTTGTTATAGTTTGGATCTAAAGATGTCCCCCCAAGAGCTCATGTGTTAGGCAACGTATCAATGTTCACAGATAAAAAAATCAGATTTTGAGTGGTAAACTTCATGAGTGGATTAATCAATTTGATGGATTAAGAATGTGAAGGGGCTACTGGGTGGTAACTGTAAGGCAGATGAAAATGGCTGAAGGAAGTGTATCACTGGGGATGTGGTTTTGGACTCTATTTGCCCCTGTCTCCTCTCTCTCTCCCTCTCCCTCCCCTCCCTTTGATTCCCAAATGCCAAGAGCTGAGCAGCTATCCTCAGTCACTCCTTTCTATCATGTTGCTCCTTTCCACCTTCATCCCAGAGCAACGGAGTTGACTGACATGGACTGAACCTCTGAAACCTGAGTTCAAAATAATAATTTTCTCCTCCTCCAACTTGTTCTTGTCAAATATTTTGGCCATAGTGATGAGAAGCTGACTAATACATCCTTGTTTTCTTTCATAGGTGGCTTGCTCAGTAAATCCATCTCTTATCTTTTTTGGAGCGGGTACCAGGGATTGAACTCAGGGGCACTCAACTGATCCACATCCCCAGCCCTATTTTGTGTTTTATTTAAAGAGACCGTCTCATTGAGTTGTTTAGCCCCTCACTGTTGATGAGGCTGGCTTTGAACTCAAAATCCTCCTGTATCAGCCTTCTGATCCACTGGGACTACAGGCGAACGCCACTGTACCTGGTTAGTAAATCCATCTCTTGCACATTAATTCTGTCTTGGTATCTGCTTCTTGGAGAACCCAATCTGACACTGTATTTTTCAAAACACAAGATTCATGTTTGGGTTGGTGATTAAGACAAAAACCTTGTTGGGAAAGTCTTCTCTTTATCTGGAATATATATATATTTTTATCTTTACCTTGGTAACTCTTACTCATCATTATAAATTCCCTTTAGTATCATATCCTCTGGAAACATCAAGAATATAATTTTTATTTTATTATATTTTTATCCTCTCCTACTTTTCCACCCGAAAGACATCTGGATTCATCTCTGTGCTCCCACAGTACCTCTATCAGCAGGAACATTCTGTGCCTTCACCGTTCTCTCCTCTTACACAGTGACCTCCTTCCAGCTTGTGACCTTGACTTTTTCTCTGAACTCCCAGGGTCTAGCTCAGGGCCACCATGTGATAATTACTGATCAAAAGGTGAAATAAACGGTGGTGGTAGTGGCGGGATCAACCCCTAAGTTAATTCATCTCCAGTTCACTGTTTTAGGAAGTAGCCTCAAAAAATGGGAGTTCATAACCAGCTTGAATCTAATGTATGAAACATGATATGTCAAGAGCTTTGTAATGTTTTGAACAACCAATAAAAAAAAAAATAAATAAATTAAAAAAAGAAGAAGAAGAAGAATTACAAAGGACCGTAGAAGGATAATCACGTAAAGATGGGTTTTCAGCTCGTCTGGCAAGAAAGAGGTTTTGGTGGAGTGGTTTGGGCCTGTGGGCAAAGGCTGCTTTGAAGAAAGGTCTTTCTGAGAGTTGCAGGTCTTATCTCAGGAAGAGCACCCTCAAAATGCACCAGCCAGTTATCAGCAGCACAGAGGTGATGACAGTTAGCCTCTTCACTTCCTGAGTGAGCTTCTCAGTCACTTAAAGACCATTGGGAAATGTATGGCTCCACCCTCCACCTTGAACTTCTTTTTGCTTGGGATGAAATGAGTAAATCTTGCAGCTCTATGATCTGAACTATTATTCACTGTTATGGGGCAAAGTGCCTGTTAAACATAACTACATTGCTTGAAAGGGAAAAGGAGCTCAGTCAAGATAAGTACAAGGTCCTTGACTTAGTGTTCTGTACTGTTCATAGGTTGTCTCATTTACATATTATACACACTTTGTTATTGTTGTCCCATTTTTTTTTAAAATGAGGAGACTGAAATGCTGAGAGACTAAGTAATAGATTAGAAAGATATGAAGCAGAAAAATCAGAATTTGAAAATAGATCCTCTTTCCTGAATTATAAAATGAAGAGCTTATCCTACCTAGTCTAGCTACTTAATACCCCCAGAACTTTTGTGTTAAAAACTGTTACTGCCGTCATTGTTACAGGCAAATAACAATACTTGACAAGGCCACTAGCAGGTGGTGAAATGCAGGATGAATAGGGTATGGTGATGCACACCTGTAATCCTAGAGATTCAGAGGTGGAAGCAGAAGTATTATCAGTTTGAGACCAGCCTCAGCAACTTAGTAAGACCTGCAAGTTAGTGAGACCCTGTCTCAAAATAAGAAATAGAAAGGACTGGGGATGTAGTGGTACAACACTTGGATATAATCCCCAGTACTGAAAGAAACAAAGAAAGAAAGAAAGAAAGAAAGAAAGAAAGAAAGAAAGAAAGAAAGAAAGAAAAGAAATGTTGGATGAACATGAGGCCAGACAGAGAAGAATAATAAGAAAATCCAGAACCTGCTGGCTATGAGGATGGAGAATTGGAGGGCCCTGGAAACTGTCCTCCAGGCAACATGTGATGTGGCACTGAAACTCCCTAAGGAAGTCACCACTTCCAAGAGGAGCAAAGAAATAGGACCATTTTAATGGGAGTTTGAAATGGAATTGGGGAAGACAGGAGGAAGCTCAGCGACCTCCTCCTGTGTTCAGAACTGAGGCTGCAGGAGCTGTCCAAGAAAGTAAATCTCTCCTGGAGGGGGCTGAGTTAAGAACAGAATTGGCAACAACATTGCTGTTCAGGAGATTTTGAAATGCTGCCAGTTAATTCAACAACAGTCTGCTTTAAAAAAAAAAATATTGCATGGGTTTACATAGCCTTCATCTGTATTTGCTAAGCAAAGCTTATCATCACACTTTCCCCTTAATTTTTTATCTTCCTTGTACAATGTTCAATGTTGAATTTCATCAATATTTTCTTTTTTATCCTTAGATGATGGAAACCTCCATTTCCCCCCCTTCTTTCTTCTTTACTTTAGAGAGAGGAGGAACACTTAGAATTTGCCCTTGAGATACAGTGTCTTCCAAATATTAGCTCAGGGAATAGAAAGGCTCTAAATTGCCATGTGCTGTTGTTTGCTGGAATAAATAATCATACAAAGGACTGGCTTTTTTCATTCCTCTTTCTTCCAGCAGAGTTCAAACCAGGGTTATTTGCAGGTATCCTGTTGAATCCAATTGAAAGACTCTGAGTATCTCAGCTTACAATCCTAGCTTGTGCCTTCTTTTCCTTCACCACAACCTTTTTTTTTTTTAATTTCTTTATTTCTTTCAAATGATCGGAGCTCTCCTGTGTGTGAGTGCATGCATGTGGGCTTTTATGGGAATGCAGGTATCTTTGTGTGTGGACATATGTGTCTGAGTGTGTGATGTTTCCTTCCTTTAAAGGAAATGCCGATTGCTTCACTGCTGAATTTCTAAAGCTCTGCCATCCACAGTTATAATTTACTAAGTATTCATAAACTGAAAGTCAAATGAATGGATGAACTGCTATATACATGAAGATCTTAAATATTCATTCTCCAAATCCATCGCTGTTTAGAAAGTTAAATGCACAAAGTGCCTTGGGGTGCCTTGAGGGGGTAGAGGTTATGGTAGTCTGGGCTCAGCGTTGTCAAATGTTCACTTGTGCACCTGCTTTTTAAAAAGCAGGTATTTCTTTCCTTTTTGAAAGTGGGAACACCTTACAAGCTGAAAGTCATCAAAATTCTGCCTTTCCCTATTCATCATGCATTACACTCGCCAAGCACAGATTAAGGCACATTATTAACCTACTCAATTACAATGGAACTCCTATGGAAATGTCTATTACAACCACATTAATATCTCATTAGTTCATCATGTTAATGTTATTACAGTGGTTATCAAAGGAATTGGCACTGATTGGTACCTAATTTTGAAGGGTTGTTGCCCCAAGCATCATTGGAGAGGGAGGCTCAAGAGCAGGGGTGGAAATCTGCTTTCTGTCTTCTTCCCTTGAAAGAAAGGAAGAAGGAAGGAAGGAAAAAAAGAAGAAAGAAAGAAAGAAAGAAAGAAAGAAAGAAAGAAAGAAAGAAAGATAGGGAGGGAGGAACAAATGAACATTCCTGGCAAAAACATGCTTCAGAGGCTAAGGTTCAAGATATAAATCTATTTTGACAGGTGCAGTCATTATTCTTATCAGCTAGGATAGCATTATTCTTTTGTTTTAATGGCAGAGATAGCAAGAAGACAAAATTTATTTTCACATGAATGCCTAAGAATGTAATAACAATTAGTTAATATAATTAAATTATTACTAATGGTGATAATATCACGTCTGTGTCTTTACAATGAACACGTAGCTCTGCTTATTTACATCTTTCCCCAGAGGAGTTGAAATAGATTTACAGAAGTTAAACCACTCCCATTTTCCCATTAATCTGCATACATTAAAAGAAAGAAAGCACAGAAGTTGATTATGCCATTTTATAAGGCATAATGACTTGCAGTTTCAAGTCATTCATTTGGTTGGTAATCTTCCAGGCTTGAGCAGTGAAGTTTGTATAATTTTAAGGAAGTGAAACCAAGAGTCCAGGTTCCATGACTAGGAGTGAGTTTTAATCTCCATATCTGCAGGACCTCTTCCTGTGGTGTCCCACTCGGTATATCAGAGCTTACTTTCAAGATGGAAAGAAGAGAAAGTCTGTTAATGATGCTGCCTCTATTCTATATTTTCCCATCTGTCTCCTTACATTTCTCAGGTATTCAGAGTGCTTATGGTTTTCACAATGACATTTTGAGATGGGTTGTCAGAGTGGTTAACCTTTTGGTTTGCTTTTATTTTCTTAGCAAAGAAAAAGAAAAAAGAAAAGGAAAAAGAAAAAGCTGATAGTAAGGAATAGAGATTTGTTAAAAGTTTGTATAGAAAGGAGACGATCAGTGGAGTAGAAAAAGAGGATTGAGCCGGAGGGAGGATGGACAGGAAAAGGGAGAATGGTGAAATGAAATCGGGCTTTATTACCTTACGTGCATATGGCTACATGACCAGTGTAACTCTACATCACGTACAACCCGAAGAATGAGAAGTTATGCTTCATTTATGTATGATGAGTCAAAATGCATTCTACTGTCATGTAGAACATTTAGAACAAATAAAAAGTGGTACCATATGTCAAAATGCACTCTACTGTAAAATAAATAAATAAATCAATAAATAAAATATAATTAATTATGTTTAAAAAAAAATAAAATAAGAAAGATGCCTTGAAGGCATTGCAGGAATCAACAGAACTCACCCATTCCAAGACTCAAGGGCCTATCCTATAAACTCATTTAAAAGACTTGTTTGAGAAGAGAACTCCCCAAGCACATTTTTTTTTTTTTTGCAGTGAGCTATCTAGGGAATTGTTTTTTGGATTAATTTCCCCTTGTTCAACTACCCAAGTACAAATAGGTGGCTGCAGCTGTGGTCCAAACAGACTCAGCTATTGGAAGCAGACCTTTGTGTTATCCATGTGATGCTGTTTTTTATTTCATTTTGTTTTGATACCAGGGATTGAACCCAGCGGTGCTTAACCCCTGAGCTGCATCCCAGCCCTTTTTATATTTTATTTAGAGACTGGATCTCACCAAGATGCTTAGGGCCTCACTAATTTGCTGAGGCTGGCTTTGAACTTATAATCCTCCTGCCTCAGCCTCCCGAGTTGCGGGGCTTATAAATCTGGTATGATGCTGGTTTTTAGGTAAGCAGAATGCAGGAGTTGGGTCATGAAGGATTCTGTAGAGATTTCAAAGGAAAGTGTGGGAATCTAGGCAGAGCACGGCAGGGTCAGAGAGCTTGCAATTAGTACCTAAAAGGGAAAAAAATGAAGTCGTGAGAGTAAAACTGAAGCTGAACTGGAGACCCCGGGAAATTAGAGATATCAGGAATGTGGAGCATCTACCAAGGAAAGCTTCAGACAGAGAGCAGAGTCAACCAAAAAGAGAGTTCATGTGGGCTTCAGCCAGCAAGGCTATAGGGGCAGAGCTGCTCAAGCCTTCTGGGGGCAGGCGGGAAGAAATGGTGAAATGCATCTAAATTTTCCATACATGCGCCCACGCGCGCGCGCACACACACACACACACACACACACATATGTATATCTCACAGTGACTCCCACCTTCATGTATGTCCACAAGGCACTAATTTAAAAGATATATAAATAAATATATATTCCCTTAAGTACAGGGAAGGGAATAGAGGGAGGAAGGAAGGGCGAGGAAGGGGAAGTACTGGGTACTGAATTAGAGCAAATTATATTCCATGATTGTATATAATTAGGTCAAAATGAATCCTAATATTATGTATAACTAAAAGGAACTAGTAAAAAAGAGAGAAAAAAAGAAAAAAGATACATGGCAAAATGGGCCCCCTAAAGTGTAGGAGAGAAAATTGTGTCAGGAGATTATGAGGTTTTCTTCTGCAGTGCTCTGGACATAGGTGCAGGCGTGTTGTTGGCTTGGGATTTTGCTGGGCGGGTACAACTAAAGGAGAGGGCACAAGGGCACAGCAAGTGTCTGCAGGGGAAACATGATGATGGATTGTGGAATCTCAACAGGGTGAGAAGACAAATGAGGTCATGAAAGGTATAAAGGACGCTGAAAAATGATAGGAGCGGCCAATGGGAGATTCCAGTGGCAGCTGAAGAATATTGAATCAAGATTGTTGGAGGGATACAAAAAAAAAGGAAAAGAAAAAGAAAGAAAGAAAAGAGATGATGATGGTGATTCAGGTTGACTCTTTAAATTTTTTTTTTCTTTTTTTTAGTTGTAGATGGACACAATACCTCTATTGTGCTGAGGATCAAAACTAGGGCCTCATACAGACGAGGCAAGGGCTCTGCCATTGAGCCACAATCCCAGGCCCCAGATAGCCTCTTAAAATGAAAATTTTGGAGTTAGTAGAGGAATGACATGGTCTAGAACATTCATGAGTAGGTAGGTAGATTACTGCAACAAGGGCAAGTTAATCTGATTATTTAATCTGCTAATGCATGTTTCTATGTAACTGAGTAGTTTTAGAGATGGGGGGGCATAGTTTAAAGCAGAGATAAGGAGCAGGGGGAGAACCTACTCATCTTCAAGCCTTGTTGAACATTGGGTGTGAAAACAAAAGCAGCCATGGCTTGAAAAGGCTGTCCTTGAAGTGGAGGTGAAGGCAACTCTCAGAGAAAAGGTTGCAAGCATAGGGGATTTTGAGTTGTACAGAGAATAGGAAAGGTGTTAAGGATTTATGAAAAGTGGGAGATTGAGTCAGAGTAGAGGAAGTACAGATTCCCATGGGGATAGAGCATAAGGAATGAGACATGAATCTGAAGAGTGGACTCTGTCCAGACTGCAATGGCAGAGTGCAGTCCATGATTCAAATAGTTCTGATAATTTTGAGGAGCCATGGAAATCAGATCTTATCATAGCTTCCACTTTGAGAATGATGAAAGTCAGCTTTTCATCATGGTGACAAAAATACCTGAGAAAAATCAAAGGAAGAAAAATTTATTTTGGCTCACAATTTCAGAGCTTTCAGTTCATGGTCAGTTGGCTCCATTGTTTTTAGGCCTGTTAGGAGGCAGAAACATCACGGCAGATGGAAATGGTGGAGGAAAGCTGCTCACTTCATGGCAAAGGGGGGGGGGATAGATAGACAGATAGATGGGGGGGGGGAGTTAAAAACAAGATATATCTTTCCATGGCAGTTCCTAGTGCTATACTTCCTCCAACTAGGCCCCACCTCCTACACTTTTGACTACCTCTCGATAGTCCATGGAATTATCAACCCATCAATGTATTAATCTACTGATGAGATCAGAACCATAATGGCCCACCCCCACTCCCTGTATTCTAAACATTGCTGCATTGGGGACCAAGCCTTTGACACCTGAGCCTTTGGGGACAATTTCATATCCAAATTATAACAGGAAATATCTGTTACATAATGTGTAATGTGAGGTTGGAGTTGTGCCAGAGTGAGAAGAGATGATCTTGAGAGGTACACAAAAGTTTCTCTGGATGTTCCTTACACTGTGTTAAGGAAACTTTAAGAGTGGGTGAAGCTTTGCCGCATCTACTGTGAGAATGAAGACCATTCTCAGCAATCAGACTGTTGACAGTCCAGAAAATGTCGATATTACTCTGAAGGGAAGCATAGTTATTGTGAAGGGCCCAAGAGGAACCCTCTGGAGGGATTTCAATCATATCAATGTGGAACTCAGCCTCCTTGGAAAGAAAAAGAAGAGGCTAAGGGTTGAAAAATGGTGGGGAAATAGAAAGGAACTGGTCACTGTTCACACCATCTGTAGTCATGCACAGAACATGATCAAGGGTGTTACATTGGGCTTCCGTTACAAGATGAGGTCTGTGTATGCTCACTTCCCCATCAACATTGTTATTCAGGAGAATGGGTCTCTTGTTGAAATTTCTTGAGTGAAAAATACATCCACAGGGTTCGGATGAGGACAGGTGTTGCTTGTTCAGTGTCTCAAGCTCAGAAAGATGAATTAATCCTTGAAGGAAATGATATTGAACTTGTTTCAAATTCAGCAGCTTTAATTCAGCAAGCCACAACAGTGAAAACCAAGGATATCAGAAAAATTTTGGATGGTATTTATGTTTCTGAAAAAGGAACAGTTCAGATCCAAGAGTTGTCCAGTCACAGAAACACATCCTGGAGTCAATTTGATATTTCAGTGATGCAATAAAAGATCTCTATTGACTTTTAAAAAAAAGAGTGGGTGAAATAAGAAGTCTCTCCAAATGATGAGTTTTGTTTAGAAATTTTGAGGTAAATATTCAAAGAAGAATGATAAGAGACAGCTAAGAGTTATTTGAATTTTTTTTATAATAAGCTTTGGGGGCTGCTTAATTGAAAAAAAAACTATATATTTTTATGCTATGATAAAAAGCAAAGAAATAAAAACATATTCATAATTTTTAGAGAGGATGTGAATTATTTGATAGAAAGAAAACTGGATAAAATGAAATGAAGCATATCTGCAAAGACTGCCAATTGCCCATTGTAACATCCATTCACCTCTTCCCCCTTAATAATGGAACCTCAATATTTAGCAGGGCACATTGCTTTTCAGGAAGTATTTTCCCAGCTTCCCTTCAAACTAGATGGGGCCAAATTATTCTGGCCAATGGTGGATTCAAGATGGCCACGGATTCTTTGGCCCTCCTTCCACTGAAAGATGGTCTATAGCCACCACCCCCCCTTGGAATTGGTCAGATGAGAAACACAAACTATACACAGAGGCCATGCACAGAGGTCCTAGTTAAGAGTCCCAGTTGAGCTCTCCACTGACAGCCAGTTATGTGTGGAAAATGTCCTAGACATCCAGCCCAACTGAGCCTTCAGATGACACAGCTCCATCTAACTGTAACTGCTTCTGAGTGACAACTTCCCAGTTGAACACAGTCCATCCACAGAACTGAAGATAATAAGAAGGCTAAGCCATTATGCTCAGCAACAGGTAACTAGACTGGTGTCTTTGAGGTAGATGGCACTGTTGTTTTCATTTTTATTGTCTTTCCTTCGAGAGGATCATACATTCATTCCTAGGGCCACGTTACATACAATGCCTCCCTCCAGGAGAAGTATTCCCTGCTTCTCAGTTAATGTAAGTCTAGTCACACGGTTGGCTTTGGTTAACGGAATATGAGCACAAGTGACAAATGGCCCACTCAAGTAGAGACTTTAAGAGAAATTGCGTAGATCAGCCATTTCCTTCCTCTGTCATCAGACTGAAGGCTGCTCTTCAGTTTGGGTTCCTGTATGAGTTTTCTGAAGTTGATCAAATACCATTGAGTAGGTGGCTTAAGTCGCAGAAATGTGTTTCTCAGAGTTTATAAAGAACAGAAGTCATACATCAAGGTGTGCTCAGGGTTGGTGCCTGCTGAGAGCCATGAGGGACGCATCTGTTCCAGGCTTATGGAGGCTCACCTTCTCCCTGACTTCATTCTGCACCTGTGTCCTAATTTCCTCTTTTTATAAAGAAAGATATCAGTTACATTGAGTTGGGGCTGTTGATGGAATTTAATTACTTCCTTCAAGACCCCAGTTCCCTAAGATGGCTATATACTGAGGTATTACATGAATTTTGAAGGGACAAATTCAGCTTACAGCAATCCTCAAATAGGAGTAAATATGGAATAAAGTGAGAAAAAAAAAGACATTGTAAGCCCCTAATATTTTGGAGTTTCTTGTTTCAGTTTAGTGTAGCATAAGATAATCAGTACAGTCTGGTGAAAAGATGAGCACATTCTTCTGTCCCTCTTCTTCCTTCATGTTGCTTGGGATGTGGACAAGAAGGTTGACATTCTTAGCTTGCACTGTGAGGTGCATGCTAAGGATGTCTGCTATGTTTACTGTCTTGCCTTCATGGGAAAAAGAAACTTCTATCTAATTTAACACAGAAGGGAAAATTAAAGCTTCCTTAATTAGAATTGTGCTTCAGAGATCTCTGATTGGACAAGGGGTGTGGGGAGAGGCAAATAGGTAGGGAAAATGCAAAGAGAGGATAAAGAATCCCCTTGTTGTAAATTTGTCTGTAAATGACAGTGGAACATGTGTATTCTGAGGGTTCTGCATCTGTGGAGTCTGCCAATCTAGGATTGAAATATTTTGGAAAAATAATTATGTATATTTTGAAACATGTACAGACTGGTCTTGTCATACTCATTAAACAATACAAAATAATTTATATAACATTTATATTGTAATAGTATTGTGAGTGATTTAGAAATGATTTAAAGTATATGGAAGGGAGTGTGGAGCTTATGTATATATAACATTTTATATGAAGATGTTAGCTTAAGCAGATTTTGGTATCTTCCTGGGGGTCCTAGAACCAATCTCCCTTGGATTCTAACGGATGATTGTATAATTCAACGTCTTTTAAAGGACAGCCTTGTAAATGAGATTGTTGAGTAATCCCAGCAAACACAAGGTACACTAGAATCAGATATGGTCCCAAGCCATTTTGTCATTCCAGTTTTCAAAAAGAGGAAGAGAGATTGTGCAAACTATTGAATTATGGGCTTTATTTTATTTCCTGGAGTTCCAAGAAGAGGAAGTGGTTGGATCATCATTGGGGAGGCCTCATTTCCTAATGTGACAGATAGATTAGACTAGGGTGCCAGGGCAGATGTGGTTGTGTGTACTTTGAAACTAAAGTACTGCATTTGAAAGGGTTTCAAGATGTCTCCACAGATCAGTTAGAGGAATATCCGTTGGATAGAAGACGGGAAAGGGTGTGTGAAGGAGAGTTTCCAGCACGCTAGCTCTCCCTCATTCCTTGTCATGGAGCCCTCTCCATGGTAAGGGTTGGCTCCCCCTTGTGGTTGAAAATGGTTGATACTTGCCATGTGTGTAGACAGGGGTCTTCCTCTGGGAGCTTCTACCCCACATTGTGATAACAAAACTTTTCTCATATTTTATTGACTTCCAACCAGATTAAGAGTCCCTCTCTGGGTCAGTTTCTCTGCCCAAGGGAAAAGAATTTTAGCTTAGCTTAAGGCTGATTAACTAGCGCTTGAATTGTCTTTCTCCAAAACATATTGGCTCCCTGGAGTCAGAAGGGTATGATTATATTCATATATATGTATTTCTCAAAAATATAAGTAACAAGAGAAGAGGGAGTGTATATTTGGTAGGCAAGCACAATATTCAACATTATTGGAAGGTTTTGAGAATGAGTTTCTTTAATTCTACTATGTAAAAATTTAAATTTTGATGAGATAAATATTCAGGTAGATTTATCAGGATTATTTCAGCCACAAAATACACTACAGTTAATTAAATGAGCAAACCCAAGGGGTAGAATTGTTTAGTATTATCTATTTTGTAGCTGAGACATCTTGGCCCAAAATTATGATTTTGGTTTAATTATAATCTAAGTTAACACTCTACCTGATTATAATTGACCAATATGTTTATCTTCTTTAAAACCTTAGAAGAGGATTATGTTTTCAGCCTGGATAAGAATGAAAACGATTCTTTTTTAATTATAGGAGAGCGCATATCTAGTTTATCTAAAGATTTGTATCAAATTGCTGTGGTATGAATTTAAAAGGAAGTTTTTGGAATGCAGTCCTTTAAAAAACGCCATTTGAAACATTACTTTGGATTACTTAAACTTCAGTGTTGTTCTCAAGGTGATAAATAAAAAAAAGTCTCTTGAAAGGTCCTTAAGTGTCTTGGAGCATTTTATGAGAGAAAGATTCTATTAAGAAAATGTCCAGAGTGGCTACTAGGTTTGGCCTGTTCTTTTGTGTTTCTTTTAGGACAGTACAGGGGTCTGAACCCAGGACAGCACACATGCTAGGCAAACACTGCACTACTGAGCTACACCTTAGCCCTGATAAATCAGTAAAGTGAAGTGAAGTATAATATACCAAGGGTCCCGGGTAAAAACTTTATCTCAAAACCAGGTTATTCCTTATGCTGAATGTTTAACTGAGAAGACAGTGTGTGCCATGTATTTTAAAAAAGAAATTAAAGAGTTTGAGCCCATATTTGGTGAAACAACAGATCTGTAATTTCTGGGAAGTTGAGAGAAACTCCTTTTGTAAATAAATCATCCCATAGGGTGTGTTCTAGAAGATTAAGGTCAAAGCAAAAAAAAAAAAAAGTTTAAACCCTGTCATTCACAACAGGGTATAATGAGTTTCATCAGCAGAAGATTGCCGCTGGAGGACATCATCCCTTGAAAATAATTAAATATTCTGCAACTCCTTGTTACTCAAAGTGTGGTCCATGGACAAGCAAGATCATTATCATGTGAAGCCTGTTCGACCTGCAGAACCTCACCTCTATCCCATACCTACTGACCTGAAGTAACCTGAATCTTCCCTTTAACAAGGCTCCCAGGGGACTCATGTGCTCGTTAAATTTGATCACAGATTGCTATATCTCAATTAGAGAGATTTGCACAGTTCAGAGTATTGCCGCTGGGGGTGGGGACGGAGAAGTTAGCAAAAGAATCTGGATTTCTACAGGTTCAGTCAACCCAAGTCCTTCAGCTTTCTCACAAAAATTTCAATTCCTTTTACTGTGATAGCTACTCATGAAGTTAAGCAACTTAAGTTTAAAATCTGGATCTGCCACTTACCAGCTATATGACTTCAGGCAAGTTGCTCCAACAATTGCAGACTAGTTTTTCTTATCTCTAGAATGGGGATGATCTTAATCTTAATCTGTTAATAAGAATTGAGACGATAGGGAGCCCAGGGTCTGCCACATATGAGGAAATCAGTGAATTTTTGTTCTCTTCCTCTTTGCTGGAACATGTAGTCCATTGAAACAGAGTTATCTACTATAAGTGATGCAGAGACTACAGCAATTCTTCCCTACATAGCAAAACCACAATGTGGTTCCTATAAAACAGATTTAAAACAGCTCTACTTGCCAAGTAAGTGGTTCACAAAATGATATTTAAATAATTAAATAGAATGGAATTGTTTAGTGTGGTCCATCTGGATGCCAAATTGCACCCGCCAAAATGATAATTTGGATTTTAACATAATTGATACTTTACTGTTCTTGAGTCTGATGTGTTAACAAGCTTTGCTGCTGCTTTGCTACTTGGCTTTTACTCAGAGGCTGCTTCTGAGTCTTCGTCTTGTTGCATTTCCTAGCCTTCCTTGCAATCCTTGACCAATGAGGGGTCAGAAGTCCATCCCCTAGTTCTTTCCTTGCCCTGGCACCAGGAATTGAACCCAGGGGCACTAACCACAGAGCGATGTTCCTGGTTCTTTTTATTTTGAGACAGGATCTTGCTAAGTTGCTGAGACTGGCCTTGAACTTGTGATCTTCCTGCTTCAGCCTTCTGGGTCTTTAGGATTACAGGCACATGCTGCTACTCCAGGCTCATTCCCTGGTTTTCAGATGTGTGGCAAGGGCAGGGGGTTGGGTGGGTTTCTAATGGGTTGTTGAATGGTTGAGAATCTGTTCCTGAAAGACATTCTGGGCTGAAA
Organism: Urocitellus parryii; assembly: GCF_045843805.1. NCBI lineage: Eukaryota > Metazoa > Chordata > Mammalia > Rodentia > Sciuridae > Urocitellus > Urocitellus parryii. The sequence continues at coordinate 131,545,966 of NC_135534.1, forward strand.
ATTCTAAACTCCTTGCACTATCAGTAGTTCTTTATAGTTAAACAATTGCCCTATCTTAAACTCCATGATCACACCATCCCAGTATAACAAGACTACATAGTGATGGATAGACTGCCTGGAGTGGCTGAGAACTTAAGAGTGATGCATGGGCAAATCCATGTGACTAATGATGTGGTGGCTGTTCATGGATCCTCTCCTTTTGTGGGCTGCAGGGCTCCATGATTCCTGTCAGTGCAGAGAATCATCTTCTCAATATGGGATCCTTTATTTTAGAAATGTTTTAAAAACCAAATATTATCTATATTCTCATTACCCAGAATTAACTGTTAATTCACTGCATTCCACTTTTTTCAATTCTGCAAATATTTTAATGAAATAATCATGGTTCATTAAAATAGCTTGAAAATCAACCTACAGCTTATTATATAATTTATTATCATTAATAATATTCAAGATCTCTATCAATAATCGTTCATCTATTTCTTTTCTCAAAAGAACAGAACTCCAAAAATAAATATTCATTTCAAAGTTAACATAAGTAGTATATTTGTTGCTCAATGTAAGTTTTTTAGATGTTCCATAATTGGGATGATGGGACATAATGGGTTAATATCCTGTTTAGGCATCATTTCCTGTTCCATGCCCCCTCCCAACCTCTCCAAAGGCAACCACCTACAGTTGGGTGTGTGTCACTATATACCTTTATGAAAACTTATTTTCTCTCTCTCCATATACATAACCAAGTACTATTATTTTGTGAGTTACTTTTTGAAGTATTATTTATGTAAATGATATCACATGGTGACATTGTTTTTGAAGATCATCTCCCTTTCTTTGACCTTGTGCTTTTGAGGTCAGCCATGTTGATATATCTAGTTCATTTTTTTTTAAATATAGAGCTAATTAACTTTATTTAAAAGCATCAAAACATTCAGTCTTAGAAACAGATCACATTTTACTCCTCTCATTTTTGCATTTGTAGATGTGGCTAATATCTAGCAGCTATCAGTAGATCTGTGAATGCCCAGGATTTTTATTTCTACCCCAATGATTTGCTTACTTCACCATTATCTGCTATCTTCATCAGAGATTAGCACATTAACAGGACTTATCCTTCCAGGTAAAGTGACAAATTTGTGCTTTATCCTTTTTTCCTCTAATAAGCTTAGAGGTGATGTTTGTACCCTCTAGCGAACTCAGAAACCCTAAATAAAAGACATACATCAAACAGCTCATTCATCAAGGACAGGGTAGCCCATGTGTCTACCTTAACTTGGTTGGCATTGTTAGACACAAACCAGAACAGAGATTATTTCCATGTTTAGGCTTCTGTATTCATAGCTTGCCTTTCACTCCATTGGCTGTAGAAGGAAGTTTTTGTGGCTTCTGTCTGTCAGAGAAAATGTGTTTACCCTTATTAGCAAAGTCAACAGAGTAATGATACCAAGGTCTTTGAGGTCATCTTCCTGTCACACTGAATGGAGCAGTTATTTTAGTTTAGTTATTTTAATCCCCCATATAAATGGGATTCTCCAGTTTCTTTAAGACTCTTCATCTTCTGACACCCTCTATTAAGAATTTATTCCAAATAGTCAAATAAAAATGTGTCCATGTAAAGTTGTACATCAAAGCAAAATATACCACAAAGCAGTTAATAGTCCGAGAAGTTGAGTTAGGTTTTAACTTTGGTGAAAATGAGCCCATAAGCATGACTAAGGGAGTGTGTGTGTGTGTGTGTGTGTGTGTGTGTGTGTGTGTGTGTGAAGGCAGAGCCACACTTGTGGTTGGCGGTATAGATAAACATGTTTCAGAGGAGCTATGTTCCAACTACCCTCTCTAATTACTGATGTCTCACTTTTCATTCCAATTAGAATTTTTTCCCCCTGAAGCTCCATGGATTCCTTCTGGTTGAAGTCTCCAGTGGCTATGTATTGCCAAAATCTAGGGTAAATACTCAGTCTTCAGCCTACTCTAGTCTTAGAATATTTGACACAGTTGACCACTCCCTCCTTGAAATGCTTTCCTCATCTGGTTTCCAGAGACAACATAGTCTCTTTTGTGAAACTAGACCTTCATCTTCTCAACAAATGATACTTAAAAAAAAATTGTTTCTTTTTTTAACTGGTGCGTTATAGTTATATATAAAATCAAAATGCACTGTGATTCATTCATCTATGAATCACCTTCCAGAACTTTAATGCCAGTGTACCCAAGGGTTCAGTCCTCCTGTTTCTTTCCTTTTCCATTTCCATTTCCTTTTTTTTCATTTTTCTTTTTTGGTACTGGAGATTGAACCCAGGGGCACTTTACCACTGAGCTACATCCCCATCCCTTTTTATATTTTATTTTAGATAGGGTCTTGAAAAGTTGATTAGGGCCTTGCTAAGTTGCTGAGGGGCAGGCCTTGAACTTGTGATTCTCCTGCCTCCTGAGTTTCTGGGATTACTGCACTCGGCTCTTCACTGTTTTCCCTGTTGTCAGATGTGATCTCATGTAATGCGTTCCCTTAAGTACCATTTGTAATGCAATAAGTCTAAATTATACCTCCACTCCAGATCTTTTCCTTGGCCTTCCAATTCTCGAGCCCAATTTGCCTTTTTGGCGGATCCTCTTGGAAATAATTTGATAACTCTGCCTTAAAAAGTGTAGCACTGAAATCATGAATTCCATACCTCAAATGTTTTTCCCATTTCAAAAAATGGAACCTCCATTTATCCAATTGCTCAGGCCACAAATTCTGACTACTTTCCCTACCTTTGTGTTCCATATCATTCAATCAGAAAATGTGCTTTTATCTTTAAAATATATCCAGACTGTGACCATCTATCAGCAACTCCATCCCTACCAGTTTAGTCCAAGTTGCAATAATTTCTTCATGGTCTGTGCCAATAGCTTCAACAAGCCTTTGTTTTCCCGTTACTGTCTTATAATACACTGATCAGTGCACAGTAGCCTCTTTTAAATATTATTTTTTTGCTTTAACCCTTAAGTGGTCTCCTATCATGGTTGGAACAAAATAGAAAGCACTTCCAGGAGTTTACCACATTGGAGGCCTTTTCTGGAGCCTATGCACCTGATATTCTTAGCCTGGAGTATTCTTTGCAGATATTTTCATGGCTTACCCTCTTACTTCTCTCAGATTTCTGTACAAGACCCAGTTTTCAAAGCCCTTTCTGATCACCCTATCTATATCTTTCCGCTACCCTCTTTTTCCTGAATCTGCTTCATTTTTCTTTCCATTTCTTTATGTAGTATCTATTTCATTAGAACATATGTTCCACATGGGCAGGGACTCTCTTTAATTCACTATTGTATACCCCAACCCAGGCTAATGCCTAGCAGATGCATTTGGTAAATTATTTAATGAATGGATTCTATGCCATTCTTGTTGCTCTTTTATGTTTTCATTATAGTTATAATTATTGAAAAAGTGTCATTTCAGAGGATGTTGTCCAGGAGTCATCTGGTTTCCTTGCTTTTATCCCCACTGTACCTGAGCCACTACATATTTTCACAGGCATGAATAAATTGCCCAAGAAACCCTAATATTCTATGGACATTTTGGAAGCCATGACATCTCATGCACTTTTTTGGGTTCCAGCCTTTCCTCTAAATATTTTGTAAAACTTCAAGAAATTGTAAGCCGGACAGATATAAAATCAGAAATATTATATATAGCATACATTTTCTTGTTGAGAACAATAAAAGATGAAGAAAAAAAGAACCTAAATTCTTGATCTTGCATATGTACATATATGAACACATAGCTTTAAAGTATGTCATTCTCCGTTCAAAAATCTAAAATAGAGTTTGCCAAGAACATCATGGATTTCCTCAATGATTACATATGTGACATTTATAATTGGAATATTATATGCATGCAAATGAGCACAAAATAATGCTAAGAGTAAATTAAGATGGGAAGTTAGTAAGTGAGTTTGTTTTTCCTCTACTTGGTACGTAGTAGAAAGAGAGCAAATATTAACCCTGTATATTTAAATCACTGCAAATGTTGAATTAAATGTTTTTTTCTAATTGAGAAGGTGCTACTGTGATTTAACTGTTTAAAGCAAAGGCTGAGACCCTCATTTTCTTGATCCAGATGTGAGGAAGATCTTAAGGTGATTTCATCTTGACCGTTGTGAGGATTAAACTGTTTCCTCATAGAATCCACAGAAACCAATTAACTCCATAATTTAGGCAAAACTGTTACTTACTCCATGCAATTCCAGAATAGGGCATTGTCTTACTTAACCTGATTGACTTTTGAAAGTGTGGCCAAAAAGATGGCCTAGGGAAAGATCTGTTGGACTAATGGATTGCAGACCAAGAGATGGTTTAGAAAGTCCTTTTCAACAAAGGGAAGGGCACAATGATTAAATGTCACATGCTACAGTCATACAAACAGAAGCATTAATCCTGTGTCAAGTCCGATAAACTCTGAGGTGTATATCTGAGGGCACCTCAAGATACTAGGACAGTAGTTCTCCATCTTCTGGGGTGGCTTCTGCCTAGGCCTCTGGCTCCCAGGCTTGGGGCCTGGGACTGAGGTCTGGAGATGAATGGCTGTGATTACTAGGAATGCAAGTCCAGGAGAAAGTACTGCTGTCTGACAACAGATCTTTAGATCATGTGTGGAACAGAAAGGTCTTTGCTGTCATAACTTTTCATGATGAGCCAACTGCCATGTAAACACATAACCCTAGAAACTGTTGAAAAGATATATTTGCAGCATATCTCACAAATCTCTCTTCCATCCACCTCCATCCACTCTGAAGGTTTTCTCTCTGGGGGCTGTCTCCAAGGTTGTTACTATGTTTTCCTTTCTCCATGGTTCTGCTGTTAGGGGTCAGGGAGGGTGCAGGGGAGTGGAAAAGGCTTTGTGGGTCTGACTTGGCAGTAAACAGTTAATAACAAAACAATCAGGCATCCTGCACATGCTGGAGATTAATGTACAAGGATATCTCCTGAATCTTGTTGTAAGATTGTCTGTCTCCTTCCCAATTTTGAGTGACATTATTAAAACTTCTTTTTTTGAGTGCCTGCATGCAACCAGGTAGTTCTGAGGAATGTACCCAGTCATATTGAAGAGAATGGATATTTGCACTGGTTATTTTTTTTAGCAAGAAAGGCAGAAAAGGGGATGATTTTACCAAAGGGTAAAGAAATTCATGCTCGGGACCAAAGTGGTGTTTGTGCATAGCTAAATACACTCATCTACTGAGAAAAACAGAAGTGTTCAACTCCATGTATTTTATGACATCTCTTGGGATACTTCCTTCCTTATTGTATACACGGTTTTCCCATGCCAGATGAACTCTTCTGAATCTTGTTCATTAGTATATTTTGGATACTGTTTCATGGTACATATAAGGCTGCCTCACACTTTTCAATGGTGTCATAATACTTCATTATTTTGATGTACCATCATGTTTTAAAATATAATCCTCTATTATTGAACATTTGGATTACTTCCAATATGCAAATATGGCCTTTTTGTTGGGAGCGCTCTAAATAAATATCTTGTGCATCCATTTTTGTGTTCATCTGTAAGTGTATTAGTAGCATAGTTTCCTGGAAATGCAATTGCTGGGTCAAGGGTATGTGAATATTTTAATTTGGAAAGATACTGCCAAATCATCTTTCAATAAGAACATGCCAGTTTACACTTCCATTTACAATACACAGGAGTGGCTGTTTCCTCATTTCCTTTGCCAACATGGGACGTTACCAAGTGTGTTGATATTTGCCAATATGCTGTGTACACCATGGACTCCTGTTATTTGTATTTCTCTTATTAATTATACCTAATATCTTTTCAAATGTTTAAAAGTCATTTTTATTTCCTTTTCTCCGAGCCATCTTTTTCATGTCTTCTATTGATTTGTGAATGGTTTATTTATTTGATTTGCATTTAAGTATTAGTATTACCATCTGCCCCACCCCCATATCCAAGTCATTGATTTCTGTTTTCATCTACATTGCTTCGTCCCTCCCCCCACCCCCCTCTCTCTCCTTCTCTCCCCCTCCAATTAGGTTTGCTTTTGCCACTCTGGAATCACTGTATTAGAGGTAGCTCTTGAATAATGCTAATGGTTGAGTTTTGTCTCGTTACCTGAGTATCTGAATATATTTTGAGTATGCAAGATAAACCATTTACAATTTTTAATGACAGACTTCTTTTTCAGGGGTGGGGGACTTCTTATTGGCACCATAATGTATGTTGTGCAATGTTAAGTTTTCTTTCCTAATTTGTTTCTCATTTATTCTCTGCATTGTTTGTCCTTTATTTGCTTGATAACTGATGATTTGTCAGTTTTGAATTATTTCATGTGTATAGTTAATCCTCACTATTGTGAACACTGATAAGTATTCCTGCTATTTTTCTACCCACCTTTTCTTCTGCCCACCCCTGATTTTATCTGCTTATATTGTCCTTTTGTTTTTCTAGTATTTACTATAAATTTTAATAATAAGACTATTGCTGTATTCATCAGAATAAAGTAATATGTTTAATTTCAGTCAATGTAACTACACTACATTCTCATGTTCTCTTGGCTTTTATTTTTAAACTTTTGTTATTACATGGAACCCAAAGAAATTGCCATTTTTAATAGTTAAATTGATGATAGCATTTTGGTAGTTTCATGGTTGGTATTGGATGGCTACTCAAATAATTATTTCATTAACTTTTAAATTTAATTATTTTCTTAGAGTATGTCTTGATATTTATTTCTCTGATTTATTATTTCTTAGGGTATAATGTAAGCTTTAATCTGTAGTTTTAAATCTGCTTTCATTTGAGATAGCTATCTTGAATTATATCTTTGATTTTTCCCTTTTGTTCTTCAATCAAGTTTCTTTTTTTTAAGAGGGAGAGAGAGAGAGAGAGAGAGAGAGAGAGAGAGAGAGAGAATTTTTTAATATTTATTTTTTTAGTTTTCGGCGGACACAACATCTTTGTTTGTATGTGGTGCTGAGGATCAAACCTGGGTGGTATGCATGCCAGGTGAGCGCGCTACCGCTTGAGCCACATCCCCAGCCCTCTTTTTTTTTCCAAAACAAAAATTATTTATATGTACAATTTCCTTTATTCCAAAACTACAGTCATCTGCTGCACATCATCAATATGGTCAAGCATGGAACACGAATACAACAGTGGTTCTGCAAGATTATTATAGAGCTGAACAATTCCTGTCACCTGGTGACATCATTGCCATTGTAATGTCATGGTACAACATGTAACTCACATGTGTATAATGATACTAGTGTAAACAAACCTACGGTGCTGTCAGTTGTTTAAAAATATGGCACAAGCAATTATCTACAGTGCATAATATTTGATGACTGTAAACAAGGCAGGTACTGATTTTGGCATTTACAATGTTATATATTTTTTAAGAGTGCATTCTTACTTATTAAAAATACAGTGTACTGTAAAACTGGCAATGCCTCAAATAGCCTGGGAATTAAGAAGCTGTACTGAAGCTGAGTGGTGCAAACCTGTAATCTCAGAGACTTGGGAAGTTCAGACAGGAGAATTCCAAGCTCAAGGCCAGTCTCACTAGCATAGTTAGACCCTGTATCATGATAAAAAAATAGAAGGGCTGGGGTGTGGCTCCGTGGTAGAGCACTAGGTTCATTCCCTGGTAACACACACACACACTCACACACACACACACACACACACACACACACACGAGGCCACATTGAACAATTGGCCTATACTATGTAGATTTGTGTAAGTACACTCTGTGATGTTCACACAGTGATGAAAATGATTAGTGATGCATTTCTCAGAACATTTCCCCATCCTATAAGACTGTATTCATATTTATTTTATTTCCTCAGTCCTATGTTGTCTGCAATATATATTCTCCTTTTTTATTTTCTCATATTGGCTTTAATTTCTAGGATGGTTTCATTTTTCTTCTCTATTTCCTTTCTGAGCTACAGGCACTTTATAAATAATTTTCTTCCAATGTTTCATCATTTTTTTCTTGAGCTTTTGTGTCTTGTCTTTGTGTTCTTGTTTTAAAATGACATTTATTTTACTTAAGTCCCTGAAATCCTGGATATGTGTTTGCTATTTCCATCTGTTTCATTGTAATAATTTTTAGCCTGTTTTTTCCTGCTTCTTTTGTATTTTACTATAATGTCTTTGACTAGATATTTTTGCTAATTCGTTTATATTGTCACTCATCTGTGCATAATAAACCAGATATTTGGAGGTATTTTATGTTGGCAGTGTTCTGGAGTAGAGGAAAGCATTGATTGTGCACAGTGAAATTCCTCATGACTTGTGGATTTGCATGTCAGCTAATTAACTACTACATCTCTGAAACTGACAGAGTTCAATTCTCCAAACTTCAGAATCTCTTCATTGCCTGGACAACATACTATGCCAAGGAATAATGTCAGGTCTAAGTGTTTCTTTCCTTGACCTGGTCTCTCTTGTGATTCTTTGTTGCTAAAAAGGATTCAGGGTAACTCCCACCATCTCTGAACAATCTTAACCTGTTGCTGCACAATGAGAATTCTTACTTCTAGATTTGAGGCACCACCTATCCCTACAGCATGATTCTTAACTTTAGGCTGCTAGTCACTAAATTTGGGAACTCTTATCATTACAGTTTGGTTCTCAATTACAATTACTCGGGTTTCATTCAATTTGAAATTTGATTTTCTGCTTTTGAGTTAATTTAAAAGAAGAATAGAGAAGGAAGACTTTTTTATTTTTTATTTTTGGTCCTTTTAACCCTGGAAGTCTCTGTACCATTCTTCTTTTTGTGCTAGGAATTAAACTCAGAGGAGCTTTATCATTGAGCTACATCCCCAGCACTTTTTATTTATTCATTTTGAGACAGGGTCTCACTAAGTTGCTTAGGGCCTTGCTAAATTGCTGAGGCTGGCCTCAAACTTTCTATCTTCCTACTTTGGCCTCCTAGGATTATAGGCATGTACTACTATAACAGCTTTACCATTCATTTTTAAAATTTGTTATGTCAATTTAAAATGGGATTAAAAGGGAAATTTAGAGTCATTCTAAACTACTTCAAAGAGGTAACCATTGAGGGGCTGAAGGTGTAGCTCAGTGGTAAAGCTTTTGCCTAGCATACACAAGGCCCTGGGTTTAAAGCCCAGAACTTTAAAAAAAAATAAAAGGTAACCATTCAGAAAAAGAAATAGGTTAAGTAGGTCCACATAATTTTTAACTTGAATATGACCTGGTGACTAATTAATTCTAGGATGGGCTAGCACACTTGCATTTAATGAAAGCATAAGGAAATCTTGTATTTTTTTCTTTCTGAATAATCTCATTTGGGGAAGCCAAATGGTTTAATTATATTTTGTTCAAGTTCAATTTAAAAGACTTTCAAAAGATTTTAATTTTTTAAAATTGTATCATGCTGTGATACTCAAGAGACTTCTGGTTTGAGTGCCTAGACTTAAAAAAACTTATATACAACTTTTAAAACTGGAACTGTGAGATATATTCAAGAAAGTCTAGCTATGCCCTTATTTTGTAGATGAGCAAACAGGCTTGGAGAGCTTAGCTTTTATATCTTGTGAATATCAGAGTAAGTTCTAGATTAGCATATTCCTGATTCCATTGTATGTATCAGATCCATAATTTTTGCCATATCTATATAATATTTTACTATTTTATACATGATATTTTCCTCTATTCTACCTCATTTGTTTTATTAAAATAAGTTTATTTAAAGAAGAAATTTTGCATAATTGCTCTGGTGATTCTAGCATAGCCCTTTGAGCAGTGACATTAACATCATATTGGAACCACAAAAGAGATGCAAATTCATGGGTCCCATTCTGACCTGGTGAATCAGACTCTCTGGAGATGAGGTCTAAGAAACTGTGTTTTAATAACCCTCCATGTGATTTATTTTTTTTTTCACATTCAGGTTGGAGCCCACTGCATTAATGTTAATTGAAAGCCAGCATCATTTGCTATCAATGTAAAGGAGCTATATAAACTGAAAATGGATGAACAATATTAAATTTCAGCTACATACTGTTGCCTCAGAGGTTCTGCCCTTGAAGCCCGTTTTCTCTTCATTAAAAAGAAAATTAATAAAAGTTACAAAGGTGTTAAATGCATACAAACACCAAATGGAGGCTTTCTCCTTGAATTATTGAAGCAATTAATTAAAAAAATCACATTCTTACCATGTCCTCCACCATGTAAAATAGCTTCTCTTACTATCATTGATAAATGTTCTACATGGTAGTAAATACTGGTATAGAACCCAGATATGGGGTGAGGTTTGACTTCCAACATTACGCTATTTCTTCCATATCCAGCTTTCTCAGAATCTTTTCTCTGAATTAGGGTCTGATTATTCCAGTCTTTCGTCACCTTGATTTTTTTTCTTTCTTTTTTTTAGATCCTGTGAGTACAGAAAGGAGGTTTTGTGGGGAGAAATATTGTCTCTTTGAAACTGGATTATTTTAGTTTTTTCTTTGTCTAATCAAATCATTTCATCTCCACAATTTTATTTCCCTTCAATGACATTTAATCCTTTTAACATAAGAGATAAAAGTTTTCAATTCCCTTTATATTACCAGTGTGCAAACTTGTCAGAAGGTTGAATTGTCAGTAGGGGGTTACATAGCCTTGAACTTAGAGCTGGGGTCAAGTTTGATCATCTTTTTAGAATATCTACAGAATTGAAGTATTATTTCCTTCACCGGTAAGGTAAATGTAATGATAGATATTTTAGGGGGTTTTGGTGAAGATTAAAAAAATAGTGAATGTGAAACATTTAGCATGAAGTTTAATAAACAATATTTGATCATCATAATTCCATTGTGACTCTTGTTGTCATTGTTATTATTAGTACTATTTGTATTTCTAGCGCTACTATTGAAGGTCCCAAAGTTAGTGTTAAAGCATTCTACCATGCCAAATAAGCAATACTTGTTTGATCAATCATTTAAGAAGTTTATACACCCTGCTTGTCACTAGCCCCTGTGGTAAAACTAAAAAGAGAGACCAAAAAGATATACCTACTTACCTAATCTGAAGCATATTAAGATCAGAACTACATAGGGGAAAAATGTGCATCTGCCAAATGGTGTGTTTGAAGTGTCCACAAATATATCTTCCACGCTCTCTGCATCAATTTGGAAATTTTCATAGACCCTAGAGAGGCAGTCAACAGCTAAGACTTAGAGTCTGGAGGTAGCCTGCATAAGTTCAAATCCTGACCGTTTCACCTAATTGTTAATATAGGCAAGTTACTTTAATCCTACTGTGTCTCAATTTCTCTATTTTTGCATGGGGCGGGGGAATGATAACAACCACATCATTATGTTTGAGGGATTAAGTGCACATTAAAGCATTCAGACTAGGTACCGGCACATTGTGTACTCCATCTTTGTGTTATATCTCATTATTTTAATCATTACACTTTCAAGGTAGGCTAGCAGTGTGGAGATGAGGTTAGTCATTGAGGTCTTAGTTTGGTTTAGATGATCAATTTAGATTGGAAGATCAAGGTGTGTGGGAATAGGACACAGAAAAATTTATGCATATTTTAAAGATTTAATTGAATATTTAAACAGAAGAGTATATGCTCATATTCTCATTAGCACACATATATGTAAATGGGTACGCACTCGCACTCGCTCACACGCACACACACACACACTTTTTACCTTAATGAAATTTTGCTAATTGCAATAATTCAAAGCCAGTGGTTAGGAATGGTCTGATTTGATGAAGTGACAAAGGGTCAGGAAAGGGAAGAGCTTGGGCTTTCAGGGAAGGCCCAAAGGGCCAGGCAGCAGTTTCACAGACTAAATTAGGGTGGATTGGAATAGATGACATGGGAAGAAGAAAGATAATGGGATATCAAGGTAGTAATAAAATGGGTAATTCCTTACATTGCAGCGGCAGTTGTCATTTTTTTAGCATGTTGTCTCCATTTACATCTTGCAATTATCCTGGGAGATAGGGAATATGGGAAAAAGGAAAATGGGGAGAAAATGAACATGGAAGTAAAACGTCATCTCCTTCACCATTTCACTCAATGACTCCTGGATATTCTGGAAACATCAAGGAGTTTTGGGCCTGAGGTGTTTTGTTTGGGCTTTTCTTAAAAACTGGTTATTGATGAAACATCCAAAAGGATTTTGAGGAAGGAAAATATGAGCATCTCTTTTTTTCAAAAAAGTTTTTATTGGTGCATTATAATTATACATAATAGTGGGATGAGTGTCTCCTAAGCTATGCATAGTTTGCTTCCTGTCTGTGCTCATCAACTTGCCATTTTTAGAGAGCAAATCACTTTATTTGAATTCTGCATAAGTGGGTATCACATGAGTATTGAGGCCTCACATTCCCGAGTTGTGTGAATAGATTAAAATAGCCTGTCCATCCCAGGCCCGCTGCCTGCCCTGTGGCTTGTCTGAAGGTACACCATGACACACATAAGCAGGGCAAATCTTTAGGGGCAATAGAGGTTGTAGTCTAGTGAAAAGCAGGTCTCCTGACCCTTCCTCCACCATGATCTTTTCAGCCAGGGGTCATTGCAGTGTTGAGGAATAAAATGGCATGGCTCTGGGCCAAGTAAGCCATTCTTGGTAACTTAGTAGTCCTGGTATCCTCACCGAGAGGGTTTACCTAAACAAGGAGCACATAATTGAATCTGTTGTTTTAACATCTAGGTACTTCTAAAATACTTTGATAGAATATTGTATCTGCTTTCACTAAGTAGTAGAGCGCTTGCCTAGCATGCACAAAGCCTTAGGTTCAGTCTCCAGCACTGCAAAACAAAAACAAAAACAAACAAACAAACAAAAAAAAAAAACAAATAAAAATACCCCAACAACAAAAACCCAGGGAGAAATCCTTAGTAAGTAGTCATACTCCTCTGCCTGCTCCTCTGCCTCTTCCCACCCTTTTCTTTCCCAGTGCCTCCTCTTGGCACAGGATGATAGAAATATCCCCAAACCTTTACAAACTTCAGAAACATGCTGTACTCTGAATAAGTCACACAAAGAAAATGTTGACAGGCTTTGCATCAGGCCCATAAAACTCAAACCTAAAAAAATTATGGGCCTAGGTCAAAAGAAGCTATTTCCAAGAAAACAGTTGGATTCTGTGCAAAGGATTTTTGACATAGAACATACTCTTCTTTTAGACCATCAGTGGGAGACTAGCTGGTCCCTAGCCATGCATAAATCTGTCCATGTGCAATTGGTAGCAGTTCCTAATTGGGAAAAAGGAGGGTGAGAACGGACTGAAGCAGAGGAATCTGAGACTGGCAGGTGGGGCAGAGCCAGGAGGGAGAAGCCCAGTGTTCTCTGCCACCTTTTCTGAAAGTCTCCATTGCAGGGCTGCACTGAGCATATACCATCACCTTTCCTAGGGCTTAGAAAATAAGACAATAAATAACAAATTGATGCACTCAAGTGCATTGAGGAATGACTGGAAATGGAAGGAAGAGCAGGGAGAGTACAAGTAGAGAACAGGGCAAATAGAGAAGTGGTTGCTGAATATCGTGAAAGCTGAGAGGCCCAATTAATTTTTATGAAAACTCCTCCCTGCAACCCGGCTATCCAGCCTGTGCTCTCCAATAGCGCTAAAAATTAATGCTCTTGACTCCTGGTGGGCAATAAATTGTAAATAGCCTTGCATGGGGGACATTCATAGATACTGTTAAGGCTCATTTCCAGAGGCTCCATGTGCTCTCCAGACTTGTCCCCATGAACTGTCTTTCTCTGGGTTGGAACACTTAGTGCCACCATTGGAAAGCCTCTTTTGTAAATTTTTACTCCATTATGTTGCAATTTTAACATCTCATGTGTTTGGCACTTAGAGCATTTTTATAATGGTCTTTGGTTTATTTTTGGCTCAGTTTTACGGCTCTCTGCCAGCCTCCAACTTCTGCTGTGGAGCTGACCCAAAATAGTTTCAAAGGCTCAGATGCAACTTGATACCAAAATTTTCTCCACAAGTATTAAAGTTAGCCCTGAAAATGCTAAAGGCCTCACAGAAGTTTCCCTAAGTGGTTATTAGCTTCACAGAACATGTTGTACTTTTGATTCACGAGACAGGAAAGACAGGTGACTATGTCATTTGCAGGTAAATCCAAATAAAAGATGCCTCTGAAGTGAGGTGCTTTCTACAAGTCAGAAAATGTTTTCAGATGCACACCTGACATTTAAACATTCTAAATATGCTACATCACCAGCTAGGTTGATGAGGGTCCTCTTGAATCTGCATTAGCTATTTCCTTATGCCTACATTACTTTTTCACCACCTCCAACTAACAATGGTGGCTATTATTCTCTGATTAGTTACCATGGCCAAGCCCTTTACCATCTACAATCTTGTTTAAGAGTTTCATTAACACTTATAACTGAGACTATTTTCAACAGTGTCTTCCAGAAAAAGAGAATTTGTGATTTAGAACAATGGTGTCCAAACTTGGTTGAAGATTCCCATGGGGGGAGCTGTCAACAATCCCAATGCCTAGGAAGCAACCGAATCCATTATATCACAATATGTGGGAGTGGTTGTCACACATTAGAATTTTAAGAAAAGCTAAATTAAAAAAGACAGGGGGATACCAGCATGAAGCCTTGTTTCAGAACCAGTGGCTTAGAAATTTAAAAGATTAGCCTGAAGGTCACTCAGCTGCTAAGTGGTAAAATGAAGGGACCATTTGATTCCAAATCTTGTACTTTCTCTAATATACCAGGCTGCTTTCATTCTCCTGCTGGGTAAATGACAAAATATGTATAAAATAAAGTCTGTGGATCCTGCTCTAAAGGGACTTACAGCTGGAGGAAAAAAGTAAAGACCAAATCAGTGTTAACGATGTGGTGCTGGTTATAAAGTCAGTAAAAGTTGGAAAGTGCCACAGTCTGGCTAGGCACAAAATCACGAGCCACTCAAGCAAGAACAAACTTTATTTTTGAAACTGCCGCCAATGCCCTGAGGCTCGTTCTCCCGGATCCCAAAAGGAAGTTCCTCCTCTGGAAATCCCTTCTACCGCACTTCCCCAACCAATGGGAACTCTCCAGGAGTCCTGTCGCAGGCCGAGGTGGACAGCAGGAGTCCAATATCCATATGAATGTAAATCTTAACATAATCATATCATCTCAATGATATGAAAAATGCCATGCATCATATTACTTGGCTGTGGCTCTTAGCAGGAAAGTCATTGAGCTCACCAAGCACAAACTTGGGTTTGGGGGCCTTACATAAAAGACATACTGAAACCACCCTCTCCAACAAAAGTTGAAGAGGTAGGTTAAAAATCAGAGGTAGAGAGTGAAGAACACTAAGGCTGATTATCTTACCAAGAGGAAAACTGGATCTTTTGAGACTTACAATATGTTTTCATTTATCAAGTAATAACTTAGCATTATTGTATGATATTATTAATTTAGACATACTTAATTCTCAGAGAGGTGTTATCACCCCTATTTCACAGATTAAGTTTACACTAATACTCAGTGAAGATAACTCGAACTCATACAACTAATATGTCTGACTTGCAATTCACATCCAGATTTGTCTAATTAATATTACAGTTCCCACTATATGCCAAAGAGGTAGTTATAAGGGTAAGTAAAAACAGTCCTTGATCTCATTGACCTTCAAGTCAACTGGGGACATTGACCAAACCTTCATACAAAACCAAAGTGTGAATATATTCTAGTGCATAAAGTAAGATGCATAAGAGGTGTTAATTAGGCAATTAAACAGACAAAAGGAATAGCTCATGACATTTTTCTATGAAAAGAAGGAGTATGGAAATCCAGAGGAGTTTAAAAAAAAACTTATGCAGCTGGAATGGAGAAAAAGAGGGTGAATGTGTTTAAGATGGGATTGGGGCTGAAGAGGTAGCCAGCATGGGTTGTCAGTGGTGGGAGAAACTACTGGAAGGTACATCAAATTTGTGTAATGAAAGAATTGCTATGGTTGTCTTGAATAGTATTTCATAGGAAGACCAGAATAGATTTTGTCAGAGATTATCAAACATTTTTTTATAGGCAGTCCCCTGTAAGAAATATATTTTACTCTGTGACCCAGTACACACACACACACACACACACACGAAGTTAGAAAGTGTCAAGATAAGACTTACCCTTTCTTATGGGTGGTTCAATTTCATATACATTTTTTTTTTTTGCAGTGCTGGGGATTGATTGAACCAGGGACATCCCTTTTTTATTTTCTATATTGAGACAGAGTCTCATTAAGTTGCTAAGGTGGGTCTTGAACTTGAGATCCTCCTGCCTCAAACTCATGAGTCACTGGGGATTACAGGCATATGTCAACATGCCTGGACACTTTCATATTTTATTTTCTACTTTATCTAGTCTAATTTATTTTGCTAAGAAAGTTCTGCTTGTCATCATTCCACTTATTTCACAGTTCATGTATGGTTTGCTGTTAAACAAAACAGTGGAGGTATAATGGCTACTAGTCTATTATGGTAGGCTCAATGAAATGTTAGTAGTGATAAACTGACAGATTAAAAAGTGGGAGATAAAATGATGAGGAAGAGAGAATGAGGTCTATCAAGGATGGCTTAGGTCTCTAACTTGAGAAGCTGTTAGATAGTTGTTTCATAAATGGAGAAATGAAACCTTGGAGAAAGATCATGGTAGAAAAACATGGATTTAACTTTGGACATTTTGGGTCCACAGTGCCATGAGACACCTGGAGACATTTGTTATTTGGAGGGTTCTGGATTGGAGATGTATATTTTTGTGTCATTAGAGAGTCATTGAGGGATAGTCATGGATAAGATCGTGAGGAGACAAGAGAAACAAAGAAAGATGAGGATATGATACAGGATGAATTTTGAGGGATTCCAAATTTAATTATCAGATACAGTAGCTGAACCTGTAAAGAGTAGGTGAAAGAGAGTCTGCTAGAAGAAAACAGATATATTTTGTGTCTTGAAGCTAAGAGAAGAATGTTTCTAAAGGAGGGAGAAGTTGATGCTGCTGTACAGGGTCAAGTGGGATGAGAATAAAAACACTTGTTGTTTTGTGAACATGTATGTTAATAGTAGCCCCAGAGAGCTGTTCTGATGGATTCATGGAAGTAGAAATCAGACTTCAGTAGCTTGAAGAAATGTAGAGGGAGAAATAGACACTGACTTCCTGAGATCGTCAGCCACAGTGGTGATAGGGAGAAAATGAAATGCATAATTCAGGAAAGGCTCTCGATAGCAACAGGAGAACACCCAGCCTTCAGAAAGGGTCCTTACCCTGCTCTCTGGAAGCTCAGTCTTTCAGGTCATCTTCAGGCTAAGTGAGTTAATTCCCCAACCTAAAGTCTGAGTCGTGTGTACGATCAGTATAAATGTATTTGTGGAGATGGTAAATTTGAAGTAGAGAATGGGTTTAAAATCTGGGGCACTGAGTAATTGAAACCACTGACATTGCTAGATCCCGAAAGAAGGGACTTTGAGCATCTCCCAAGTGCCATTCCACAGGCCATACGCTCCTGTGTGAAAGAAATGCAGCTGCTAAAAGGCAAGGAACTGGTCTCCTGTGGCCAGTGTCAGAATTGGCATTTCCACTGGAGTTCTCTTCTTTAAGTCCTTTGTTCTCTGGTCTACAGTGTCCTGTCCCCCTCAGGTAAGGGTGTATCTGTGCAAAGGCACATCATGGAAAAGGCTTCCTTTCGTCCTCTGTAGGTCTGCAGAAGAGGACTTAGCATACGTGGGCCATTGCTAACAGGAGGACTTCTAAGCTAAGTGTCTGCTTCCCTACTGGACATTCCTCATTCATTCACAGACTGTCGTACAGTTCTTTATAATAATAGCCGATTTCACCATCAAGAATGGATATTATATTTCCCTGAACCATGAAAACAATATAAGGCTAATAACAGGAAGAAATCAATAGGAAACAGTAGAATAGGGGCATTTGTTATATACTTTATCTTGGAAAAATGTTGGTATCCCAGGAAAATTTTATTCCTTCATTCAATTCCTATTAATAAGGCCAAGATCTGATCATGGAAATTATTAGATGTTTTCTCTGTCGCTCTTTCACTAATACAGACTAAGTGTCAGATATTTTATATTAGTTTTGTAGAATTCTCAAAACAGTCTTATAAAGTAGGATTTCTTTTTGTCTTTATTTTACAAATGAGGAAACTGAATCTGTGGCAGATTAAAAATGTCTGCAATTTGTTAACCTTCCATCAAGAAGTGGGATGTTCTCTCCCTTTCCTTGGGTTTGAGTAGGCCCTTTTGACTGACTTGACCAACAGCACAGGGTAGAAGGGATACTTCATGTTCTGGATCTAACATTTAAGAGGCCTTGTAGTTTTTGCTTTTGGTCCAGCTGCCACAAAAGACATTCAAGTACCCTGAGATAGTTATACTTTTGAGGAAGCACAAGCTAGCCATGTAGAGAGGTTACCTGGGGAGAGGAAAGGTGGAGAAAGAGACAGATAGACATACCTGGCCAATACTAGCTCTTCCAGGTATCTTAGCCCAGAAATTATCTTGGACCTATTCTAGCCCCATTATATGTTGTTTGGAGAAGAACCAAACCAAACCAAACCAAACCAATCCATCCCAGCCCACAGAAAACAAGAATCAGCCAAAATGTAGTCCCCAAACCTACAACTAGACTTTGTTATGCAATCATTTCCAGGCCTCCACAGACTTTGTGGAACAGAGACAATCTGTCCCTGCTATGCACTGCCCTAATTCTCAATCCACAAATCTGTGATGATGGTAAAGCGGTTGCTGCTTCAAACCACTGAGTTTTGAGATGGTTTGTTATGTAGCAATAAGTAACTTTTACAGTGTTTCATTAAGCAATTTTGCCCAGTGACAGAGGAAGGAGCAGAGTCTGGATCCTAACCCACATCTGTCTGATTACAGAACTGTCCACTTTCTGCTACTCTGTGTGGTTTCTTCTTTTGGGACTTCCACATTGGTGTTTAATTTTCCACTAGGTCCCCTGGTAAATTTCTCTTAGGTTGAAGCCTGAACACATAGAAAAGGGAAAGAAAGGTTTGTCACGTTCCGTTAACATAACAATAAAATATCAAATAACAGGCAAGCAAGTTTGGGAATTAATTCTGAGTCAGGCTGTTAATTCATTTTCTTAGACTTTAGGATATGACTTGGTGGGAAAATTCAGAAGAACAACCCTCGCCAGTACTTCATCCCTCATTACTCCCCACTTTTCAGTTGTTAAAGTATGACCATATTTTTCCTAATTCTTGATTTTTAAAAAAGTTTTGAAATGAAACATGATGAAGGTAACTGCTAGTGGAGGGGTACAAAAGAATTGTATGAAACAACTGCATTGCCCCACATTACAAATTACCACGAAATAGGAGCCCATGGAGTCATTGTGTGGGATCCTTGGGAAATGGCAGGAATTCTGCTTACAGGATGGATAGTGGATGTTTCTGCAGAAGAGGTTCTGTTTCTGTGGTAGCAAATACACTATGTGATGATAGCCCTGTGAATAGCTGTGTTTATCAAATTCCAAAGCAAATACTCAAGTGAAACTCCACATAAAAGACCAGACCACAAACCGGAGATTCCCCATGGCACTGGCAAGTTTGCAGAAATGTCTGTGGTTTGTGAGCCTGTACGTGTTTAAGCTACACGTTGTTTATACATCCATCTAATCCTAGTGATGGCAATGTACAATGAACAGAGAAGCTTATCTCTAACTGAACTCTCTAATATCTTGTTATTTTTCTTATCTAATCCTGAGTAGGCATGGTGGGTAGACCTCAAACAAGTTTTGTTATAATAAACAACGTCTAAATCCAAAATATGTTATCTCACTCCTAACTCTGGGCAAGGATGACGTCAATATTGAGATGCAGGGAAATATTGAGTGTATAAGAAATCAAGAGCTGACATGTACATAGGTGTTGCAGATTAGATTATTCATTGGCATATATTCACTCTTTCCCCATTACCTCCATGGGAAGTGGGTGATTACCCACTCTGTGATGTGGATGTGGTACTGTGATTTGTTTTGGTGAAGAGAATATGTAGGAAATGATAACATGTAAGCTCTGACCTTAGGCCTTAAAGTCCTTTGCATGTATCCACTACATAAACCTCTGGAGGTTCTCACTTCTTCCTTTGATAGTCTTCTATCTGAATAGTCAGGGGTTGAGAATGAACACTTGAGGAATAGAGTGGTCCCAACTGATCTCCAGCCTACCGCAGAACCTTATGGTATAGTCACAAGGAATTCTAGGTTGGTTTGTTACTCAGCATTATTGTGACAGTTGCTAACTTCTACATTAAGCATGTTTCAAATTTTATACAGTTCTTCCCCCAGAGTTTGTGCTTGTGACTTGGGGTGGCAAGTTGGGTCAAACTAGAGTAAAACACTAAAATCAGGCCCTTTAAGTGGTGAGATTGTGATTAGACAAGATAACTGTCAGTTAGGGGCGGGCAGGAGACTGGACGATTGGGCAACTGAGTATGGTCACAAGGGAAATGGAGTAGATTTTCCATTGCTGGGGATTTTCATCTACTATTTGAATTAGGTATGTGGCCTGATTGGACATTTTTAACTGAGGAAGAGCCCCATCACAGGTCCCAGAGAGAGGGAGGTGAGGGAGGGTGCTGCCACGTGGAGTGGAAGGCCCACTCTCTTTCCTGTCCTTTCCTCTTCTCCCTTCCTTTTTGCCTTCCTTCCCTTCAACAGATTTTTGAACTTAATTTTAATGCATCTTAGTCTCAAATTTGTATACTATAAATTTGTAAAGAATGTTGTAAATACACACACACACATACATGTATATATGTGTCTATATCTTTTTAGCTACATCTTGCAAAGTTAAGACATCTGTTTGGTGCAGGGCCTCGTGCTCATTGGAACCACTGGAGCTGCAGGAAGAGAGATGGTCTTCCATGCAGATATATGAGTCATATGTAGAAATGAGGGGTTTCTAGCTTTTCTGAATTTCCAATGCTCCTCTCCATGGCCTGACATCAGAGTTTCCTCACCTGCCCGCCTGCCACTTGAATGTTGTCATTGAGACACTACACAGCCAACATTGTCCAGAAGTACATCTTTTCTCTAAAAGTAGAGGTCTTTCTCCTGACTTCATTTGCTGCTTCATATTGCCTGCTATTTAATCCTCCCCACCCAACTGCATGCCTCTCTTTTGTCCTTACCTTCAATTGCTTTTCTGTCTCCATCCTGAAGATCCACTGACCCAGAATGCCTTGTGAGAAGAAAGGGGGCTGAGTTTCCTTTGGAGGTAGTTGAAATTACCTGTATGAGGCGGCACTGCGTGGCTGACTCACTCTACAAGCTTGAATACACAGAATGAAATATTTTCTTTTTTTAAAATTGGTTGTTCAAAACATTACAAAGCTCTTGACATATCATATTTCATACATTAGATTCAAGTGGGTTATGAACTCCCATTTTTACCCCAAATACAGATTGCAGAATCACGTCAGTTACACATCCACATTTTTACATGATGCCATAGAATGAAATATTTTCTGTGATGCCGTCATTTTCCCTGGACCACAGGAGACCTCCAGGGTAAGAGTTTGTCTGGACGGACAGTCAAATGAGACCACATAAGAGCTCTGCCTTTTTTTTTTTTTCCTAGATGATATGTTCTGGAGGGTATTGGCCAACATTTAAAAAAGCATAAATGTATTTGCCTTTAGTGTGGAAACATCAGCATCCTAGGAAATGTCCAGAATTCAGTCACAGACCTTCCTGGCTATAGCTGCTCTTGCTTTAGCTGAGTACCCATTCCAAGCAAATCCTGTAGGACTGTATTGTGAGATTGAATTAAATATGAAAAAAAAATTCAACCAATATTTACCAAGTGACTAACATGTCCTGAGATATTTTAAGTCCTATTTTAAGTTCATTTGCTCCTCTTTCAATAACCCTATGCAGTAAATATTACTATAGTGTTTTATAGATGAAGAGACTTAACCATGTAGAATTAAGCAACTTCTGGTCACATAGCTAATTGACAGAATTGTGTTGTTGACCCAGCTCTTTTGACTCTCAACCTGGTCCTCTTTCCAGCCTGAAACTTTTATCACACTTAAATTTTGGCTTTGAAGATGGCATTTAGTGGAGAGTTGATGGTTGACGAAACACAAGGCTGTCTCATGGACAAAGGATAAGACATCTTTGGAGCCTTTGTCAGGCAGATAAAGGAAAATTTGGAGACTTTTCCTTTAGCACTAGGCCTTCCGTAGGACCTTGAAACTGAATCAAAATGGTTATTTTTATCAGGTAGAGAGAGGGCTGATGTGCTCTGGCCTGGAAGCCTTTGTCCACCATCTGGTTTATGCCACTGAATAGACTCTTGGCTTCTGACCTGCAGTGACTTACCCTTGATGCCAAGAACCCACACTACTGCGGACACCAAGCTAGCCCTGAAGTACATCCATTTTTTCCTATTGGCATGTTTGTTAGTCTTTCATATGAGAAGGAGGAAGGAATGGAATGGGCATCAGGAGACCTGGGTTTAATATCTGCTCTACTATATGGTTATGGGCAAGTTACTTAGCTCTTTTCAACTCTTTCTCTTTCTGGAACAAGAGGGGGTTAGAGGGTACCATTGCTTTCTTCTTCTTCTTCTTCTTCTTTTTTTTAACAGCAAAAATCTTTTCAGAAAATAAGATCTGATATAGAATCCTAATACGTAATATAGACTAAACTCTTCTGGATAAAGAAAGGATTAGATTGGGAGCTGCTGCAGTCTGAATGTTTGTGTGCTACCAAAGTTTATATGGTGAAACCTAACCACCAAAGTGGTGGTATTAGGAGGCAGGTCTTTGGGAGGTAATTTAGGTCAGGAGGGCAAGACTCTCATGAATGAGATCAGTGCCCTTATAAAAGAGGCCTCAGAGAGCTGCCCTGGCCTCTTCCATATGAAGACATATAATTCACATGAATAAATCAGGAAGCACTCCCTCACCAGACACAGAAATTTTTTTGCCACCTTGCTCTGGACTTTCCAACCTCCAGAACTATGAGATGTAAAGTTTGGTTATCCACAAGCCACTAGCTAAGGTATTTTGTTGTGGCAACCAAAATGGACTAAGACCTGTCCAATTGCATTCACCCCTTGGGAACCCCTGGAGGCGTCTCTAAAGCCAGGGGCTTTAGAACAGAGTTGAAACTGAAGTTGTCAGTGATCTCTGGGGTCTTCTCCAGAATTAACAGCACAGGATTGCAGAATGGGGTGGGATAAGTTGCCTTCTAGTTATCCTCCAAGCGTCAGCCTCTTAGATTTCCCCCAATCTTCCAACCTTTGTTACATATTTATAGTTTCCTTTAATAAAGAAATGAACTTTTCAAACCTTTCCCCCTAAGTTTCCCCCCTACCCTCTCCACCTGTATCTGAGGGTATCCAAGCCATCCAGTCACATGTTGCTTTGGTTTTCTGTTTCTGCTGAACACACACTCTTCTGCAGCTATCTCTTCTTCTGCCCATGTGAACTCAACATGAATAGAAGCTTTGACTTGCTTTTGGTTCTTCTCCAAGAACCACTCACATTTGGCGGTGTGGACAGTTGCTTTTACTGATGTTCTGGAAAGGACGGAGTGTTGGAGGTCATATCACCTTACAGTACAGCAGTTACTTCAGAACTGAGTTTTAGACATTTTTGTTCTAAGTAGTCCCATAGCTATACCCAGCACTGAACATTTCTTTATGGATAGTCTTTCTTTTCTGGAAAGACTTTCTCCTGTGGGCTTGGTCCCTTTACTCTCCACACTTCCTTATGTCTTCTCCCCTTTCTTCAGAGGCCACTCACCCCTTAGCTCTGTGTGTGTGTGCAAAATGTACTCATTTTTCTAAAATATAAAAGCATGCATTGGTTTCTCTTTCTTCTACTCTCATCTTCTAGATGACCACCATTGTTCTACCCAAATCAAGGCATTTTGCTTAACAAAAGATAATTCTGTCCCTAGAAGAAATTCTGCCAAGATCCTTTAAAATAACATCCCTCCCGGATTCCTCATCCCTGCCAGCTCTTGGTTATGAAATTTCACGAGATAATGAGATACCTGTTTTGAAAGGAAGAAAGCAGAAATAGGCAAAGGCGGTATATTGCTCTCCTAAGATGGTAAGAAAACGAACGTTGAAGCCCACTCTGGAAAAGACCTGGACTGAGTTTTAAGTTCCATGATCTGCCTGGCAGTGTCAGGGTTAACTTGGCCAGCTTGTTCCCTGGCTCCACAATTTCTCAATTCAGCTGTAAGAATGTTCAGTTTTGTTCCCACCCTTGAAGTTTACTCAGAGAGTTAGGATACTTTTAAATCACAGGTAGATAATTTGGGGATACAGATGTTCTGAAATTTTAAGCTCTTTATTATCTTTACACACTAGGGGGACAATAATACAAAAAAACCCCATATTCCTATTGCCTATCAAAGTATTTTCAACTCATGGCAAATCTTGTTCCATCAAACTCCCTGCCACTACCAATAGATAGATCATTTTGAAGCAAATATATGACACTGAATCATCCTATTCATAATATTTCAATACAGATCTCTAAAAAGTAAGGACTCTCTTAAGACAATATAATCACATCATCATTATTATACCCAGAAGATTACTAATAATTCCTAAATATTATCAAATAGTTAGCTGGAGATCAATCAAATTTCCCAACCTGTCTAAAAAGCCTTTTTAAACAATTGTTCAAGTCAAAATTCCAATAAGTTTTGTAGATTACTGTTGGTTGATACATTTCTTTATTCTCTTGTAATTTATATGTATTTCTCCTCCCTTCAAGGTCTTTTCATTTGCAATTTATTTGTTGGAAAACTTGACTGATTTGTTTTATAGTGTATGTCACATTCTTTTTTTAAAAAAACGTATTTTTTTAGTTGTAGATGGACATGATACATTTTATTTTATTTATTTAGTTTTATGTGGTGCTGAGGATCAAACCCAGTGTATTCCATGTGCTAGTTAATAGTTAAGCACTCTACCACAGCCATACCCCAGCCCTGTATATCACATTCTTGATTTTGCATTATCTATTAGAAACTTAAAGTTAGAACCATAGATCTTGTATGTATTTCCGGTAGGAGATATATATTTATTTCTCCCTCTTTTGGTGGTATTAGGATCCAGTAGTGATAATTTTCTAAATTCATTATTTTATTAGGACTTGAAAAATGATGATACTATGACTTAATAATTCCTTCCAAATTTATAACCTGGAATGTTTCTATAAAGGAATACTTTCCTTCATAAACTACTTGGTTATTCTCAAGTGCAAGTAGTATAGGAAAAAGATAAATGTTTCATGTTTTCCTTTTTCTTTTTGAAGAGTAAGCAGTATACTTTAGTTGATCTTTCAATCAAACAGAATTGCTTAAATTAAAAAAAGCATTCTCTTTTCTGCTTAAGTACTACAGACAGCCTCATTTTATCACATTAGACACTTAGAAACAACACACTGAATCCACCAGAGAAAACTGGGCAAAAAAAAAAAAAAAGCATCAGAAATTCAACTCAACAATGGAAGATTTTCTGTTAGCTGGAAGCTCTCAACTCTAAGGAGAAGTGAGCCAAATCTATTTGGCTTGACAGAAGTTTCTTAGAACTGGGGAGATGGGAAGGTGGATTCTTTCTAATTCTGTTCCAAATGTTTTACACAGGGAAATTAAAGTCAGTGCATCTAATAAAAATCCAAATAAACATTTAAAAACTTGTTTGACTGGTATTCAGTATGTGAGATTGATTAATAACTTGTTGTACTTAAACTTGTACTGGGGAGACATATATATATATATATATATATATATATATATATATATATATATATATATATATATATATAAATTTGTAGCCACCATTGCTGTGATATTTTCTGACCAATGCCAAGCTGTGTGAAAGAACTTTTGACACTGATCTCATCTTTTCTCTACTTGCTTCCTGTTATAGTTTGATCTTAAATGTCCCCAAAGTCCCCTGTTCCAAAGGCTTCATTTCCAGCTTATGCTGCTCTTGGAGGTGGTAGACACTTCAGAAGGTGGGGCCTAGTGGAGGAAATTAGGTCCTTGCGGGTAAGCTCTTGAAGGAGATATTGGGACCTCAGCCCCTTCCTTTTTTTCTTTGCTTCTTGGATGTCATGAGGTGACAATTTTGCTCCACCACATTCCCACCATAATGTTCTGTCTCACCATAGGCCCCCAAACAATGCAGTCAGCCAACTGTGACCTGAAACCTCTGAAACCACCAGCCAAAATAAATCTTTCCTCCTTTAAGTTGATTATTTTAGGTATTTTGTTATAGGAGGAAAAGCTAACTAATACCCACCTCCAGAACACTGTTTGGGATTCAAGGAGAGACTAGAGTTTGCTGTTTACCTCAGGACCTCAAGGGTCACATCACAACTGGTGTTTTGGTCAGGCATCCTGAAGAAGTTACTGTAGGAGCCCATCATGATGCCACTGTCTGACCCTTGCCATACACATTCAAATTGATAAAAAATGCAGTCATTTTCATAGAGGGACTACCAGATTGCTTTGGAGGTGTTTGAGAACCTGGTAAGTCTCAGTATAGGGTTTCTCCATGTTAGGTCCCAGATTTTAATGGTTGAATAGTCCCTGGTCGGGATATATCTCCTTCTGTGGCTGAACTTCAAATCCAAAATTTGACAGATAATTTCAGAGAAGTAACCCATTCCTTGAATCCTCTGGCTCTTCAAAAAACTTGATGTGCCTCTCCCACAGAGATGATGCCCATAGGTCACATGACCTAACTGTGTCTTTGCTGCTACTGCTGAAATGTGAAGATGCTGCAGCAATGGGGGTGGACCTTGGTCACTGTGATCACTTCCATGGGTGCTTCCCTGTTGGCCAGATGGAAGTCCACAATGTTAAAATTGTGACAGGTGCTTTCAGAGTTCCGTGTGTCAATCCTCAGGTCATCAGCAGACCCATAGGTTTCAGTCACTGTTGACTGCTATGTGGTTGATGTGACATTGGCAAGTGGTATCTACAGGGTGGTGGTGGTGGTGGCAGGATGCTGGAGCTGGCCCTCCTCATCTTTCAGATCTTTGCCTTCTGGCCCTGATTATGCTCTCTGACTTCCCACAGCTGCACAGCTTTGTCAGTAGTAGACAGAAGAAAGTAAGTTGCCTTCTGCTTAGGAAGACATCTTATTTTATTGATTTTTCCCCCCTTCTATTTCCACACTCTTCAGGTTTGATTAAACTTGGTTCATGGCTCTGGAATGTGCTATAAATGTTGTATTCACCCCTATGATGAACCTGATGGTTACTCTCTGCCTCCGATGAAATATTATAACTCAGCCTTCCTTGTTCCCTGTTGGCAGTAGTTCTCCTGGTGTTTGAATTCTACTGTGGAGACATCAACCTTATTTCCCTAGTTGCCTTCACTTGGGTAGTTTATACTTCATCGTTTTGTCACTATTCTCTTTCCTGGATTCTCTCTTGATTCCTTGGAAACTGAAAAATCAACCTTTGATGCTTTCTTTATGATTGCCAGTTTTCAGAATGTTGAATTAGTTCCCTAACACTATGAGTTCTTATTTTAGCATCATGACAATCTAAAGTGAAATAGATACAATGTGTTTTAATTCATTGCAGTTATAATTAATATTAATTGATAATCAAATTGCTCCACTTCTAGCAGAGGAATGTTTTCAAGTTGCCTCCCACACCTTTTGACAATCATGATAGTCTCTGATTGTTTCCTTCCTCTCTAGTTAATATTCCAGGCTCATTTGATATATTTCATGCCATTGACCTAGAATGAGCCACCAACAAATACTTTGTTCTTTTTGGTGAACAAAGTATTCAGAGACCAAAATCTAAATGTTAAAAAGAATGCTCCTAGCTACTATAATGGTGATTATTTTTAAGCCTTTTTCGCCGGACAGAGGTAGAAATAAATTTGTGCATTTTTAAGTGAGAAAATGCATCGTAAGTTGATGCAGGTAATTCTAATTGATGTTTTGATTTACAAAGTTTTCTTAATTTAAAAATTAAAAACATACTGTTTCTCTTTGCTGAAAATCTTGTATTCTAATGACATTAAAATGGTTATTTTACAGTTTTATCTTATAAATACTGTTTTCACAATATTAATGTTAATGTTATTGCTTAAAAATGTGATTATTTGCCTTTGTCCATTTAGGCTCCTATAATAAAATATCATAAACCGGATAACATATAAACAACCAAAATTTCTTCTCACAGTTCTAGAGGCTGGGAAGTTCACTGCTGGTGCCTGCCCACTGTGTCCTCCTGTGGTGGAAGGAGTGAGGCTCCTCTCTGGAGCCTCTTGGTTTCTTCTATAAGAGAACTAGTCCCATTCATGAGGATTTCACTGTCCCGAATCTAAGCATCTCTCAAAGGTTCCACTTCTTCATACTATTACATTGGTCTTAATAAACGAATTTTGGGGGACATAAACATTCAAACCATAGCATTACTGAAGATAGTTCGGATATTTCCCTCCAGGTACATGCAACCTAATTATTATACTTTAACTGGTTCTTTAAAAAAATAAAAAAATTGATAAACCCTTAACTATACTAACAAAGAGAAAGAGAGAAAACTCAAATTACTAAAATTCATGATAAAAATGGAAATATCTCGACAGACACTACTGAAATACAAAAGATAATTAGAAACCATTTTGAAAATTTATATTTAGATAAAATAGAAAATCTCAAAGACATCGACAAATTTCTAGAGACATATGATCTACCCAAACTGAACCAGGAGGACATTCACAATTTGAACAGATCAATTTCAAGCAATTAAATAGAAGATACTATCAAAATCCTACCAATCAAGAAAATTCCAGGACCAGATGGATTCTCAGCCAAGTTCTACAAGACCTTCAAAGAAGAATTAACACCAATACTCCTCAAGTAATTCCATGAAATAGAAAAGGAGGAAACCCTTCCAAACTCATTCTGTGAAACTAGTATCACATTGATACCAAAATCAGACAAAGACACATCAAGGAAAGAAAACTTCAGACTTTTATCCCTGATGGACATAGATGCAAAAATTCTCAATAAAATTCTGGCAAATTGCATCCAAAAACATATTAAAAAGATAGTGCACCATGATCAAGTGGGGTTTATCCCAGGGATTTAAGTTTGGTTCAACATACAGAAACTAATAAGCATACTTCATCACATTAATAGAGTTAAAGAAAAGAATCATATTATCATTGCAATAGATGCAGAGAAAGCATTTGACAAAATACAGAACCTCTTCATGTTCAAAACACTGGAAAAACTATGGATAATAGGAACATACTTCAATAGTGTAATAGCTATCTATGCTAAGCCCAAGGCCAACATCACTCTAAATGGAGAAAAACTGAAAGCATTCCCTCTAAAAACTGAAACAAGACAGAGATGCACTCTTTTACCACTTCTATTCAACATAGTCCTTAAAACTCCAGCAATCAGACAGATGAAAGAAATTAAAGGGACACAAATAGAAAAAGAAGTCAAACTACCACTTTTTACAGATGACAGGATATGCTATTTAGAAGATGCAAAAAATTTCACCAGAAAATTCTAGAACTAATAAATGAATTTAGCAAATTCCAATACTCATAAATCAAACACATTTCTATGCATCAGTGATGAATCCACTGAAAGATAAATCAGGAAAACCACCCCATTAACAATAGCTTCAAAAAATAAGTACTTAGGAATCAATCTAACAAAAAAGCTGAAAGACCTCTACAATAAAAACTACAGAAAACGAAAGAAAGAAATTGAAGAAGACCTTAGAAGATGGAAAGGTCTCCCATGCTTTTGGATAGGCAGAATTAATGGTAAAATAGTCGTACTACCAAAACTGCTATACAGATTTAATGCAATTCCTATTAAAATCCCAATGACATTTTTCATAGAACTAGAAAAAGCAATCATGAAATTTATTTGGAAAAATAAGAGACCCAGAATATCCAAGCAATCCTTAGCAAGAAGAGTGAAGCAGGAGGCATTACAATACCAGACCTTAAACTATGTTACAGAGCAATAGTAACAAAAACAGCATGGTATTGGCACCAAAAGAGACATGTAGACCAATGGTACAGAATAGAGGACACAGAGACAAATCCACATAAATACAATTACCTCATACTAGACAAAGGCACCAAAAACATATATTGGAGAAAAGATAGCCTCTTCAACAAATGGTGCTGGGAAAACTGGAAATCCATATGCAGCAAAATGAAAATAATCCCCTATCTCTCACCATGCACAAAACTCAACTCAAAGTGGGTCAAGGACCTAGGAATTAGACCAGAGACCCTGCACCTAACAGAAGAAAAAGTAGGCCCAAATCTCCATCATGTCTGATTAGGCACGGATTTCCTTAACAAGACTCCTAAAGTGCAAGAATTAAAATCAAGAATCAATAAATGGGATGGATTTAAACTAAAAAGCTTCTTTTCAGGAAAGAAAACAATCAATAATGCGATGAGAGTGCCTGTAGAATGGGAAAAAATCTTTACCATTTGCACCTGAGATAGAGCACAAATCTCCAGAATATATGAAGAACTCAAAAACTTAACACCAAACTAACTAACTAACTAACTAACTAACTAACTAACTCAATCAATAAATGGGCCAAGGAACAGAACAGACACTTCCCAGAAGAAGAAATACAATCAATCAACAAACATATGAAAAAAAAAAAGTTCATCATCTCTAGCAAAAAAAGAAATGCAAATCGAAATTACTTTAAGATTTCATTTCATTCCATTCAGAATGGCAAACATCAAGAATACAAGCAATAGTAAGTGTTGACAAGGATGTGGGGGAAAAGGTATATTCATACATTGCTGGTGGGACTGCAAATTGGTGCAACCATTATGGAAAGCAGTATGGAGATACCTCAGAAAACTTGGAATTGAACCACCATTTGACCCAGTTATCCCACTCACTGGTTTATACCCAAAGGACTTAAAATCATCATAGTGATACAGCCACATCAATGAGAAGTTGTGTTCCATTTGTGTACAATGTGTCAAGATGCATTCTACTGTCATGTATAACTAATTAGAACAAAAATAAAAGTCTAATTATTATGTTTTAAAATCAATAGAAATAAAGTGGTTATTGTTATTTGACACTTAATTCTTATTTGATGCTAAAATGATCATTTCCCATTTTTATCTTATAAATAATAATTTTAGAATATTAATGTTAATGTTATTCCTAAAAGTATGATTCTTTGTCTTTGTCCATTATAGATTGCTATAATAAAATATCTGTGTAGTAACTAGTTTACCACAAAATTTAGGTTCATTTACTTATTTCGCATTATATTTTTAGAAAAACTTTTATTTAAAATTTATTTTGTAATCCTATAAAATAAAATTCCAAATCAAATAGCTTCACTTTTCTTCTCTAGCCCTTTTATTCTGCCCATGCTTCACCTCCCATCCTTCACCTGTTTTTCCTAGATAAACAGCATCATTTCATATACATATATATATTTCATATTTCATTTTGCTTTTTATTAGCAATGATTTTGTTGATAGTGTTGTAGATTTGGTGATATATAAATATATTTGTCATTCATCTTTAGATCTACATAGTAAGTATTAGACATTATTACATTGCATGGATATACTGGTACTTATTCAGCCAGTTTCTGTTTATAAAAATTTGGATAATTTTCATATTTTTGTTATTCCAAGTTGTGTAGTGATGGCCTTGTGTTAGTAATTTTGCACTCTCTGATTAATAGTAATAAGGCCAGCATATTTTTCATACATATTCCTAGAAAGGGTTTCCTGGGTCAAAGAGTTAACATATATGTATCCTTGCTAGGCTTTTCCAATTACTCTCCAGTGGGGTTATGCCATATTGATTTTTTACCAGCATAGGTAATGTATGGCATCTTGGTATAATTTCAATTTAGATGTAATAAAAATTGGAGAAATTTAGAAACTTTTGCAATTGGGAGAATCATGGTCTTCCCTTTAGAAAACTAGCAAATGTTGATTGTCTGGATTTATACCATTTTTTATTTATGAAGAGATTAAACTTAACCTTCCTATTCAGACTTTCTTTAACCTTCTTGCCTCTTTTTATATATGCAACAGAGATCTTTCTATATTAGCTTTGACCCAGGATTCTTGGTTTAATGTATGTATAAATTTAAGTATTTTAAAATTTCATTGTGAATTGAGATTTTTCTATAGCTAGTCCATACTGTTGATACTTTTGTTTGTGACTTTGATTTTGTTCTGTATTTTTGATGATAACATTCTGGTTGATTTGAGATTTGAATACTTAGTATATCTACTTATTTATCAATCCATCTATTCATTATCCATCCTAGCTATTGCCAAAATAGTGTTGGCTTATAAAAAAAAGTATAAGTAAAATAATAGTAAAAAAGGAAAACTATCAGGTTAACAGTTTAAAAAGGTGGCAAATGGATAGGAAATGGGGTAAAATCATAAAAGCTGGAGCTAGAAATCTACAATTAAGCTCTGACTTTTCTAGCACCTAGGCTCAGAGTAAAACTTGAAAGATTCTGTAACTCTCATTGTGTAATAGAAACAATCACACCAGCTCATTAGAAAAGGATGCAGGATTCTCTTTGCCATTGAAGAAAAGTTTAGTTGGAAGTTCTACTTCTAAATAGGGGCTAACTAGCCTGTTATAGTCAACCTTTGTATAAGCTGCACATGCTTCACATGTATGTATGTGTATACATATATGCTTGTGTATGTATTCATCTGAAGTTTTAAAAGGTTGGAGAGCTACCAAAAATTGAGAACTCGCAGGCCAAAATTATCAGAATGAAAGGAAGGATAGAAAGGACATTTGGTCCCATGTGACATTTCCACTAGAGATATTTGCTGATTTGCAAATAGCAGTGGAGAGGCTGAGAAGATGAAGAGAGATTTTGGCATCTCATGAGGCTGGGATGAAATAATTGGAGTTAAGGATCTGCCAAGGAGAAAAGGTCTTAGTCGTCAGCCCAGACTTTCATTTGGGTTCCTGCAGGTCCAAATCTTAAAGATAAATGATTGAAAATACATCATTTACCACAGGGACTGCCTTCCAGCTCCAATCATCTCTATCTATAATGTATTAAGAGATTCTGCCTCATTCCCTGGCAAAAGCACAGAGTATATTTATAATACTTAATGCTGTTCAAAGACTTGTATCCAAAGTATATTAAAACACCTACAAATGAGTAGGAAAAAATACAGACAACAGAAAAGTGGGGAAAATACTTGAACAGATACTTCACAAAGGAGGATTGCCAAATAGCCAAGAAACATAGGAAAAGTTTCAAATTTTAATTATAATTAATCATGAGGATGCAAATGAGAATCACAATGATATAGTATGACACACCTTATGGAATGTCTGAAATTAAAAAGTTGGAAAACACCTCAAGTTGTTAAGAGTGTGAAGAAACTGAAACTTTCTTACAGAATTGGTGGAGATATAAATTGCTTTAACCACATTGGAATACCATTTGGCAACATGTGCTTAGTCAGAACAATCCACATGTCCTCTGACCCCAATCCTTCATTCCCAGGTGTGCTCAACAGCAACTGGGCAAGAGAAGCATATGGATGATCCTTAATAAACTATAAAAATGTTCAAAATGGCATTATTTGTAATAGCCCGAAATTGGAAACAATCCAGATATCCATCAACACTAGAATAAATTATAGTGCATTTGTATATTATAAAACAATAAAATAAGACTACTGCTTCATGTAACACAAATGAACTTGATAAACATTATATTGCATGAAAAAAGGCAAACACAAGAGTACATAGTGATTCATCTGTATAAACTTTAAAAATAGTCCAAGCTGGGCTGTGGTGCTGGAGATCGTAATGGGGGAGGAGAGTGAAATCAAGAATTACAGGAGGTGTGTGAGATGACTTTGGATATTGATCATAGTTTATTCCATTACTTGGGTGGCAGTTACAGAGGGGTGTCCACATTGGGATTGAGCTGGATACTTAATTATGTTTGCCCTTTTCTTTACGTGTATTATACTTCAATTAAAAGTCCCCTTAAAAGAACATTATGATCATTTCCTTCTTTGGACTCTGTTCTATTTCCAAATCATTAATTTTTACATCTATTTTTTAGATTACTCCATTTATATTTAGGATTTGGACAAGCAACATCTTCCAAAGAAAATTTTGTTAGTTATTAAAGATATCAAGTGAGAGAAGATGTGGAAAGTTAAGAATTTAACAGAGAGACCCATAGCAGAAAGATGTGAGTCAACTGGAGATAAGTAAAAATTATAGGAAAATAGAACAGTAATGGCAATTTATTTGAGTTCCCACAGGCATGTACTTTTCCTTAACATCAGGACAAAAATAGTGTTGTACTTTTTTCTTTTATGTCATAAAAAATAACAAATACATACTGCAGAAGACATAAGAACCCATCAGAAAAAGAAAGGAAAGATAGCTACAAAAAGTGAATAATCTTGTTTTCCTAAAACAATATTTGTAAACATGCTGTTGAATGACCTTACATTTAATACTTTTAAAATACATTTACAAAACTTGAATTATACTTACAGGTTTTTCCTAAGTTTCCTTTTGCTTATGTCCAATCACATGTGCACTTAAGCAATGCATCCTGCTTATCTAAGTTATCTAAACTGAGAGCAGAGATAAATCAGTTGTGATGAGCCATGGGTTGAAGACCTGGCTACTATAAACCCATAGAGAACAGCTGCAGAGAATGGAATGAGGGACTATCTGTATTTATAATCAGAAGACAAATTCCCCTGAGATAAACATATTTTCCTGTGTTGTTCAAGTCTCATAGTCAAATGCTTTGGAGGCTAGTAATTAGATAGTTAGGGAATTCTCTGAATTCCCCAGAAAATAGCTTCATTTTTGCATTCTAGACAGCATATAAGGAAGAGCTGGGCGGCATTAAGGAGCAAGGGCACTTTTGTTTACTTGCTCATCCTGTAAGGACATAGTGCCTGCTCAGAGGAAAATTTTCCTTGGCATTTTGTCTGCTTTGGAATCCTCTTCTCTGCTGGGTAGGATTTACATTACAAGATGCATGCCTCAGTCATTGCCTGCCAATCCGTGAACTGTCTGGAGTATGGGGGAGGTTTAGTCACCTAAAGCCCAGTGACATTAAGGGACACACACTGTTCAAATCTTCTTCTCACTTTCCTCTCCCTATCTCACCCAGGGTACAGGGTAACTTGAGATGCTGCATTTGGCATCTTTCCTGTTCATACACTCTAGCACTATCTGTGAATTCAGCAGGAGGGGATGACTGTGAAAGCTGCCTGGGAAGTGTATTTCTTCAGGATTCTTGCACAAGGGAGACAGTTTTTTTAAAGTGTAAATCACTTTAAAAAAATTGTGGTAAAATAAACCAATCACAAAATTTGCTATTTTGATTATTTTATATGATAAATCAGTGACATTAAGTCATCACCACCACCACTATCTATTTCCAGAACTTTTTCATCTTTTGAAAGGAAACTTCGTACTTATTAACATTGCTTTTCATTCTAGGGTACTCCTGTACCCCTCCAAACCCTGGCAATCACCAACCTGTTCTGTGTCTCTACGGATTTGACTTTAGTGGGTATTTCATATAAATAGAATCATATAATATGTGGCCTTTCATGTTGGACTTCTTTCAATTGCTTCAGTGTTTTCCTGGTTCATCCTTGTTGTCACGTGTATCCGTACTTCCTGACTTCTAAAAGCTGAATACTATTCCATCATATGGATAGGTCATGTTGTGCTTACCCATCCATCAGTTGTTGGGCTTTGTAGTTGTTTCCACCCTTTGGCTATTATAGATAGTGAGGCTGTGAACAGGTGTGTACAAATATTTGAGCACCTATTCTTTTTTGGGTGTTTAGGAATAGAATTGCTGGATCATTTGGTAATTCTGGCTTGAGTTTTGGGGGAATTGCTATTTTTCACAGTTAGCAAAAGAATTTACGTCTGGAAATTTTCAATACTGGGATTTACTTTAAGATAAATTAGTAAGGAGTTTTAAAACTTCTCTTCTCCATTATTTGGTTCCCCTCACTCTCCTCCTGGTGTCCAGTTTCTTCATGTCAACACTTAACTTCTGGTTTTGCCCAGTGAGTCACATGTTGTGGAGGGGGAAGCTCAGTATGTGTGTTGATGATTCTCTTGTATACTTCTGTCAATGGACTTGTGTGTTGCCTTCATAATTTACAGTTTAACAGGTCATAATGCTTCACTCTGAAAAGTAGGACTAATGATATTTCTGATGTTAAAGGCACATGAATGGAAAGAGCCTTTGACAGTTCAGAGTGAGTAGAGCACTTGAGATACTTTATTCACACTGAATAAGGAGCAGGTGCATTATAGGACTTATTCTAAGGGGCATATTGTCAGTGTGGTTGAACATAAGCTGCTCCCTTCCAAAACATATCCCAAAATCTTGCAGAGTTGGTATAAAGGGACAGAGTGGGTTGATTGGAAATTGCTGTAATTTGGTTGGTATAAGATAAATTAGGGATCCAGAGAGAGCAGTGACTTGAGTGTGCTTCTGGAGGAACTAAGTGGAAACCAGCCACTTTGTGTATGTTATGTATTCAAGCATTCAATATATTCTGGATCTTTCACATATAGATCGATTGACCCGACACATAAGCATGGGAATTGGCCCAGAGACTGAGAGAGCATTGGTAATGGTCAAAAGTTGAGCTAGAAGCCTGTAATCTTTTAATTGAGAAAGTTGTGATTATTTGGCATTGCTTGGATTCTCTGCATTAGATAAGTTAATTTTTAAATTTTAAATGTTCATTTTATATAGATATAACATTTTCCAGTGATTTTTTCCTTATCCTACATCTGGTTATTCTTAAATTGAGTGTACATT
The DNA here is from genome assembly GCF_045843805.1 of Urocitellus parryii. NCBI lineage: Eukaryota > Metazoa > Chordata > Mammalia > Rodentia > Sciuridae > Urocitellus > Urocitellus parryii. The sequence continues at coordinate 131,582,868 of NC_135534.1, forward strand.
CTACTATTTGCTGGAAAATTTATTGTAAGGCTTTATTCACAAGGAGGAAACTTTAAGAATGTGGTAAGCTACAGCATCTTAAAGCTGATATCTTAATCAGATCCGATCCTTATTCCCAATTGCATTCCCATCTCTGAATCTATACAATGGACATAAGGGAATATCTCATGGGGGCAGTTTTAAGATGATGTTGCTAATATCGAGGAGGTTCATGGGAAATTATTTATTCCTTTGTTATGAGCAAAGAGAAAAATCTCAATACTATCTCCTTTGAACACACATCAGAAATAAAAATATTTAATATAATTCAGTGTATCAGTCAGTTGTTGCTCACTTGATATCCTGGGAAGAGAAAACAGGTGTGTTATGCTGACAGTGTTGCCAAATTCACACATGGCTGAGATATGAATAGTGGTGCTAATTACACTTTGCAGAATGGGTACCCAATTAATCTAATGGAGAATCCCACCAAACTTAACTTCATATCAAATGTGCTAAAAATAGTATAATCCCTGCAGGGACTGATGTGCTGATTTTATTTGCCTGTTTAAGTATCATAAGAATATAGTATGTTACGTTCTCTGACCCTACCTATTATTGGAATTAGGATGCAATAAAAACAAAATTGAAGAAAAATAGAAAAATTTCTTCTATAATATATATATTCTAAAAATCTAGATTTGGTTTCTTTATTTCATAGGCTTCAAAGGATGGGCTATCTGGTTAAGTAATGTTGTAAGTAAACTAGTTCAATGCCACAAATGAACAGATACTAAATAAAATGCCTTTATTTTGTATACTAATTTAGAAGCTTACAGCTTGAAGTATCAGCTGGCTAAACTCTTGGAATATGAAATATACGAGTGTCCTCTGCCATGAGGATTTAAGCAGAGTCAATATGGCTCCATCCCAAAAGCAAGTTGTTAGGTACAAGCCAAAAATCTATGCTCTTGGGCCATGTTTTCCAAATATAATGAACACATGTGCTCACTTTGATGGAAAAAAGTTTGATTGGTCTCCTTTCATTAAATAAACATATCATCTTATAATAATGGCACTTATATTTTGTACTTATATTGTGCAAATGTAACTAAGTATAATCTCATTATGCTTAGAGATAGTAAACCATTATCAAATCAAAGCAAATTAACAAATATCAAGAAAATCACTAAACTGCTGGGTGCATGGCACATGCCTGTAATCCCAGTGACTCAGGAGGATTGTAAATTTGAGGTCAGTCTGAGAAACTTAGCAAGATCCTATCTCAAAATAAAAAAATTAAAAAGGGCTAGGGGTGTAGGTCAGTAGTAAAGTGCCTCTGGGTTTAATTCCTGATATCACCCCCATCTCTGCTAAAAAAAAAAATAGGAAGAGAGAGAGAGAGAGAGAGAGAGAGAGAGAGAGAGAGAGAGAGAGAGAGAGAAAGAGAGAAAAAATGAACAAACTGAAATCCAAATTCTACACTGATTTAGGAAAACTTAGCTGCCAGTCATAAATTTTTTTTTTGTGACCCTAAATTTTTAGTTCTATGTAGTTTTGGTATCATGAACTCAATCTCTCTATTTCTTTGGTCAAGCCATTAAGAAATCTTCATTCATTTGACTCGCTGATTTTAATTTGGCCTTTAGTTGACACAAATACGTCACTTTTATATTGATCACTCCTCTGCCTTCTCCATGTAAATTAAAATAGTATCGTTTGGTAGAAAATGAAAAACAGGTACTGAAACAGAGAGGAAATACTCATTTCTAGGTAGTTATTCACATGACCCAAACTTATACTTTCATAAGTTTTTTAGATTTTCATTTTAAAAACATAAAATAAAAATTCTATTCTAAGGAATTTGACAAGACTTTCTTTCCAACTCTTATTATTATTATTATTTTCCAATGACTTAGTGTGTGCTGGTCCTTATTTTTCTAGTTCTTGGAGTTTAGCTCTGCAACTTGACTTCAGCAACTTGACCTTCAGGGACCTCTGGCACTTCCAGATTTTGTAGTTCTCTAGAATTTGCATCTAGAATTTTGTACCAATGAATCCCTTCAAAGACTTTGGCTTTTCTAACTCCTGTATCCTGAAAGGGAAGAGAGAAAGAAAAATCTGCACTACCATTCAGACTTCCCTCTGTTCACTTCGGTCTGTGGGGAAGCCCACTGATTATCTCATCTACGGAGTAAACACTCTCCTTCCTCTGCCTTCCTTCTTTCCCCTTCTATTCCCCTGCATGTGACTGCCTGACTGCTCTAAAATGCATTGTGATATAGATACTCAATTTTTCTCAATTGCCCACAGACGAGTATAAACCCTTTTACCATGCTTTCAAAATTCTTCACAATTTAACCTCAACTTACCTTGACATCTCAAGCACCACCATCCCCTACAGTACATTATGGTCCAGCCAAATTGGATCACTGTTTGTTCCCTGTGCTTTTCTACTTCTGGCCTTGCGCATGCCATCCCTTCTGCTGGTAATGCTTCATCCCCCATCTGTGCCTTCTGAAATCTGACTCGTGGCTTAATGCCCATTTCAGCTGCCTCCTCCTCGGCGGTGAAAGCATTCTATGATCATCCCCACAGGAAGAGAGGTTCCTTTTGGATTTCTAGGGTCCTCGCTCCTTCTCTGCAGGAACCCCACTTCAGGGTGCCTCGCCTGGTAGCCACTGTGGGCATGTATCATCTATGGCTCTTTGGACAGAGTTAGATTCCTGGGTGTAGGAATCAAACCTAATTAATTTTTTTTTTATTTTCTCCACCATCTAGCCCAGTGCTTTTGGCATTAAAAAAAAAAGAAGAAGAAAAAGAAAAAAAAAAAAAACAAAAACAAAATGCTATTTATTACTGCATAAATAGGAAACTGAAAATCACAATTCTAGAAGAGGTGTGAGTAAACAGTTGAATACAGCTGTAAGTAACGAGTGGTATTTTGCCTTCGAAAACAGCAAATCAACTTGTCAAGTCTGATAACTTTTTCCAGGTTTCAGGCCAGATAGTTATTTTCATGCATGATCAATAACACATTTAACAATTTGTTCAAAAGTAAATAAAAAGAGATCATTATAAAGAATAGGCAGCCAATTCCTGTTCACTAAAATAAGGAGACATATTTATGCACATGCAGGAGACCTAATGGGAAAACAGAGCAATGGCCCAAGACTCTGGTCCAAGGACATGTTGTGAACCGCCTAGAAACTGTGTTTACTGAAAACAGCAGACTTTGGGCATCACTGGGCCCCTGTAGTTCCTGGCAATCATTTTTGCTCTGAACTTTAAAACATGAATAACTAATTCACATCAGTTCATTGACTTCACTGACTTAGTTTTTTACTTATTTATTTTCTCTTGGTGTAGCATATATTAATGAAAAAATGAAAATACATAGAAATGCATTCTTTGACTAAACTCTGACACAAAACTGGGGTCAAACTTATCATTTACAGAAATGTTTTGGCTTTTAAATAAATAATTTTCTTTAACTGGGCCCTATTAGTATAAACACCATTATGAATGGGCACATTTTTTCTTTTGGCGGTGTTTATTTTCAGTCGCGTCTAAATACATTACTTCTTATTCCAACACTATTGGTTGCCAAAGTTATAATAATAAATTTATCAAAGGGAAATGCCTGCCCTGCAGACATTCCCGGTTACGAGAAGGGCAACACATGTGTTAGTCAGGAGGAGGGCCGCTGCTTGAAGTTGTCATGTGACTAGTTGGTAAACCAGGGCATCTGTAGGTGTGTAGATGATTGATGTAGATGATTGATGTTTGATTCCTGGACACTTTTTTTTTTTTTTTTTTTTAGTGTCACAGTGTACCCAAGTGGTTCAGAAAATTAGAAAATTCTTTCTTCTGCAAAATTTTAACCTCAAGGGACAATAGTGGTGATATATAGGCATCTGAGAGGGACAACTTTCCACCCAGGACTGAATCCTAGCTTAGTGTCATAAAATAAGCAAAGAAAAATATTGTTTTTCAGGAAGAGGGGATGCTTTGTCATCCGGGGACTTACCAAGGAGCACTAGTGAGGCACGCATTGACCAAGGCCTTCTCAGCACTGTGTGGGAAGAAACATCCCAGCCAGGGGCTGCTTGGTTCATTGTGCTGGTTTTGCATTGAGCATGTCCATGGTGAGGTTAGCCTTAATGTGGAGATGGAGCCAGATAGTTGTAAAACTTTGGATCCTATTGGTGAACTGCTTCTATTGTCAGAATCAGGCATCTGGTCTTCTTTACCTGGTGTTTTTTACTTTTAATTCATTTGATGGATACCTTCTTTGTGGCCATTACTTGGCTTCCTGTATAATTTTGCTTATTATGAGGAAATGTGCTCAATGTGCTAGCACAGAGAACTTTGTTATTTTTTGCTGCACCTATTTCTCTCAAGTCAAAAAAGTTAAGTTCAATAACCTTGTGACCTAGTTAAAGCAAGTGAATCTGTCCCCAGTACTAACAAAACCTCCTTTCTGAGGCTATGAAGCTGAGAGCTAGTCCCTGGACTGCGATGAAGCACATTCACAAAGGAACAGCCATCTTGTGAGGCTGCACAGACTTTTCACCAGGTGGAGGCAGGAAAGTGATTGTTCTGAGTATTCTCTGAAAGTGGAACGACCAGCCTACGTGTTTGGATGTTTGTGCCATGCTAGGCAAGTGCTCCACCCCTGAGTCACAACTCCAGCCCTGGTTTTTACATTTCTGAAGGAACACCGAGACCCTACTACAAAAGATAAGGATTATTAAGTTTCTCAAAATGTTACTACTAGCTGCAGTGATGTACTTTTTCTTTTAACTGCTTTTTTAAAAAAGAAGCCCAGTTGACCAAGTCTGTTGCAGTAACTGGTCATTGAGGCGAATATTTCCTGCTGCCATGACAGGTTTCCAGAAGTTTTACTTCATTATCTTTGATCACTTTATCTGGATGTCAGTTCAGGGGAGCTGGTGATAGAACTTCACTGCCTTTCTGCTCTATCTCTAAAGTTTTATAGTATTGGCACCAGACTCTGTCTGGCAGAGTGATTCCATGAAGAGGATCAATTAGCCTGGTTATGACTCCAGAAGGTCTGGACTCCAAAGAGACAGAGCTCTGTATAAATAGGGCTAACCCCTCCGAAGTTACTGGAACTTCAAAGCTCACTTTGTGTCTTACTGGAAGGGTGTACTTCAGAGGCCAAAGGAGTGTTCTTTATATACACAGGAAAACTTCTCAAGGAAAATACTTCTTGTTCCTGATAAGAGAAAATTATTCCTGGGGTTAGCATGATTAAAAAAAGTGATGTAAAGTACAAGGAAGAGCATCTTATCTACTGAAGGAAGCCTGTCTCTCTAATATTTAATGCTTACTCATGTTTGACATGCACTGATGAACTTTGGCAATTATTTCAGTTGACCATTTTCTCTCTTTCTATTCAATGCTAGAGATTGGACCCAGGGGTGCTCTACTACTGAGCTACATCCCCAGACCTTTTTACATTTTTTGTTTTGAGATAGGGTCTTGCTAAGTTGCCACAGCTGGCTTCAAACTTGCAGTTCTCCTGCGGAGCTTGCAAATTGCTGGGATTTCAGGTGTGCGTCTCCACTACTGGCCAGTTGCCCATTTTCTCTCAATGCTCGGCCTTACTTTTAGATATGCCTTTTATTCTTTCTCAGAAACACCAGCCATCTCATGGAAATAGACACAGGAATCATAATAGAGGCCCAATTACACACTATAGACTCGTGAAAGAATTCTCATTTTTAAAAGACTGGAATAATCACTGTGGTCTACGACAACTATGTGTGAGTATGGCTGGTAAGGATTTTAAGTGTAAAGAATTGATTTTCATGTTTTCCATTGAAGTGCTGAATTTTAATCACACATACATTTTTGTACACTTGATATTTCTCTGTGTTTACAAAGTGCTTACCCACGTATTTCATCTTGATCCTTACAATATCTATGTATTAAGAAGGTACATATTGTCATTGCCATTTTATTTATGAACAATCTATGAGTCTCCCAGAGGTTAAGTGGCTTGCTTGATGATAATAAGTGGAAAAGAAAATTCCACTAAATATATGTATATATGTGGCTGCTTCTTTTATGTGTCTTCTTGGATCTTTAACCAATTTAATGTCCAAAATACCTACTCATTCACCAGTTGGAGTACCACCATTTTTGCCTTAGGTGTTGGAAACTCATGCATCACTCTTGAAGGATTTTGTTTTTAGTTATCTCCTACCTCTAAGTCCTACTCAACACAAATTAGTCACCTCTTCTAAAATGTGTATGGTCTCCAATTCCGTCCATCATTACAGCCAACACCCTGACTGAATCATTGCCATCTCTGTTGGGCTACAAAGTTGTGTCCTACATTATACTCACCTCTGGTCAATTCTCTACTCGTCAGAGAGTTGATTAAATATGTGAAGCAGATAATCTTTCACTCTTGTTAAAAATCCTACAATGCTTCTCATTGTTCCTGGAGTAAAATCCAAATTCTTTATCCTGACCTGTATGATCTGCTCAACCTCATTTTGTGCTTCCTTCCCTTGCCCATTATATTCCATCCACTCTAATCTTTCTTTCAGATTCTTTTTTTAAAAAATATTTATTTTTTAGTTGTAGTAGGATTCAATACTTTTATTTTATTTATTTATTTTTATGTGGTGCTGAGGATTGAACCCAGGGCCTTGCACATGCTAGGTGAGTGCTCTACTGCTGAGCCATGACCTCAGCCCTCTTTCAGATTCTTAAGCATGCAAACTCCACTCTGTCACTTTAGCACCTTTGTACAGTCTATTCAATCTGTCTGGAATGTTCTTGACATGCCCGAATCCTTACTTTCTTAAGGTCTTAGCTTAATATTATTCTTATATAGAGGCCTTTAATAAAAATCTCATCTAAGACAGCCCACTTGCATTTTCTATGTAATCACTCATTGTTTTCTTCATAGCACTTACCACAATTAATATTTTGGAATTTGTGTATATTATTTCTCTTTTTGAACATAAGCTTCACCAGGGCAGGGGCTATGTTTTACTTGTTTGCATTATGTCCAGAGATCTTAGTACACCATGTTAAGTATATTAGATTCTCAATAGATATTTGTAGAATAAATGAACCGCATAATTCAAATGTCTCAATGAGAAATAAAGATACTTTAAAGTGAAGTGTTTTACTCAAAGTAGAAACAAGGAATTAGTGACTGGATCCATCCCTTTCTATTTCTGATATTGGATTTAGTTTGACAATGACGTAAAGATATTAAAAATAGCTGGATCATTCATTCAGTTGTTGGGTGAGACTAGCTCCATTTTAAGTTGCGTGTTTGCCTTAGGTAGGTAAAATGTTATGACTCTGCAGTTATAATGTAATCAAGATCTTTTTATCCTATTTTTGAATGTTAGGAGTCTGGTTTACCTACCACCGCACATTCCTGATGACTCATAAGAACAGTATAAACCAAGAAAGAACTTAATGACTAAAGGTCACAATTGTTGCAAGGATTGTTCAGTGTGGTCAATGTGGGAAAGGATAATTCTTGAACAATGAACTTTTGTTTTCCATTTTCTATTTGGATCTTCCTTCTTTAGGGCTTGCAGTAATCCTTACAGTGATCTTTTCTAGTGGAAACAGAGGTTGTCCTCAAGGGATCGCCCATGACAGGACCAAACCCTGTGTCCAGCCTTGGAGAGATGTGGGTGTGGAAGATGGTACTGAGACAATGCCTGTTGGGATCCAGTCTTGGATCCAGTCTTGTTTCTAGCCATCGCATCACCTTGGCTCATGGTTGGTCCCCCTCACAGATTCCTTCGGGCGTCAATGCACCTATCTGCCACTGCTGTGAGGGATGACTGCTAACACTTCAGGGGTGTGCTTGTTTCTGTCCTACTAAGCTGCCTCATCTAGAAATGCTGACACCTACTTCTCATCACCAACCCAAGGGCAGTGCTTAGCCAATGGTTGATGGATTATGTAGATAAAAATTCTGGGTTTTTTGCTTGAGGCAGGAAAACTCTGTGGTTCTATTTATGCTTCAAAGTCCTCTGTGATAACAGACAAAAAGTAAACTTTGCCTGAACTTGTAGTCTCCCCAGCTACTGTTCTCCTTCCCATCACTCCATCACAGATTTTACAGGAAACATGCCCTACCTAACTGACTTGTATACTCTTCCCAGGCCCAGACACTGAGGAAATCTGACCTAGAACACTTTGTATTTGGAATCTATTCTAAGTGACAGAGTTGAGGAATTCTCTTGGTGGCTCAGAATGCCGACATCCTTATTATCATACTCTGGAGTTTCAGTGACAGTCCTCAGGAATGGGGTGTACCCATGAATTTCCCATTTTGAATTTCAGTCTGACCCAATCCAGCTATGAAGGGAATGGGTACTACTTATATGACAACACCGCAGTCTTCAGGGCTGAGTAGAAATGGGGTGATATTTCAAGAACTAAGCATCCTTCTGTGCCCACCTGCCAGTTAATTATAGGTTAAGCACCCTCGACGTTCCCATTTCAACTATCCCCAAAGAAGCTCATCTTGTAAGAAAATAATATGTTCAATGTTCATTTGCTTACCATGTCTTTAATTCTCCTTATTTTCCTTCTTCCCATATTTTGTTATAGTATGGGCCAATTTAGCTCTAGACAACTTGATTTGTCCCACAAGAGGCAGGTCTTCTCCTAGGAAATATAGTAATTAGATATTGTCACAGGTTGAGCTGCCCAAGAAACTGACTTTGGGCAGAAATGAGCACATGGCATTTATATGGAAATGCTAAACAGATCCGTATCTCTGGGAGGGAAGAGGAGGATGCAGGACTAGGCTAAGGGAGAACTGAACAGCAATGCAGTCTTCATAGAAGTCTCAAGTCAACTCATGGGGAGGTTTGGGGATGATCATTCAGAATCATCCTGGGCTGGGCCAAGGAGCCGGGCCTGCTCACTACAATGTCAATTATTCATCAACCATGGGCTTCCCCAGGAAGGGGGTGATCTTTAGTGTTGAGACTTTCTTCACTAGAGACAATTCTTGCAGGTGGCTGACAGTTGAGGGTGGGATGTCTGCCTGCAGCACTCCCTGGGGTGACAGACTAATTCTTCATTCCTAAAGAGGAATATGGGTGGTATAGGAACATGTGTAGTCCCTTCTGTGCTTAAAAAATCCAGGGGAAAATGGAGACCCAATCTACTGCTCAAAGATTGACTTTATATGGCCTCATTCCCTGAGGTCACATTTCCCTCAAGAGTCTGACTCAAAGAATGTAACAGGAAAACTCATCCAGGTGTGTTAATTGTGGGTTCTGTGTACTTCTAGGTTTAAGTTGGTTGGGGCTGGATTTGAGTGCAGACTTATTTCCATAGTGCCTTCTACTTGTCAGTCCAAGAATAAAATAGAGTTGTTTGACATCCTAGATGTTCTACTAGAGGATGGTGTTTTTGTAACATAAGATCATGATTTAAATTTAGCTGGGAGCTGGACTGGCTGTGTGTCTTTGAACACATATCTATTAAAAGAAAGCCCTAGGCTATGAGAAAAATGCTTATCACAGCCTCACCCAGTGTTTTGGCAACTTCGAAAGAAGGGAGAATATTTGAGAAGTGAGAAAGTTAATAGAAATTCGAGTAGACACGGGATAACTAGATTCAAGAAAGTGTCGATAAAGTGAAAGATGTCAACTAATTGACTTGATCAAACTTCCAACACTTTGCATTTTTATAAACATGCATATTTTATTATAGGCTTTATATTTTTTTCAGGTAAAAGGATATATACAGTGAGTACTTTTTTCTGTAAAAAGAAATGATTGCTGATCAGCTATGACATTTTTAAAATTATGAGTTATAGGACATTTTACAAATTACTGCTCACACATAGTGCTTGGATAAATGGTACGTGTTGGAATAGTCTATCAAATTGTAGAAGGTTTAGTCTAAACTCCAGACTTTCTTTAACTCTCTAACTAAAAGTCTGGTAGACCAGCATACATATGAAAATGGCTTAGAATGCTGCCAAAACCTAATGAAGGATTGGTGTAACTGGGGTGCACAGTTAGCATTATGGATTTCATGAGCTCCTCAGGAGAAGTGAAGCCTCTTCACTTTAATTTAGGCAGTACCTCTCTCAGTAAACAACTCTGATAAAACTTTAATCCCATCATGGTTTATGGTCCGGCTACTGAAACATGGTAACAAGTCATTTGTCATGAGAGTAGAGTTCCAAAAATGGCCTAAATATAGCTTCAGGGTACCTGTAAGAGGGGCTGATTCTGCTCCTGGATGCTGTTCTTGCATGAAAACTCTAAATATGAGATTGTGTCTTTTTTAGTTCCTTTTTTTAAAATCTTTTTTTTTGTTGTTGTTGTTCAATTGGAAAATGTGGTGGAGAAAAGAAGGCAGTTTTTTTTTTTTTGTCCTTTTGCATATCCATATTGGGGAACCAAATAAAATCCAGAAGACCTAATAAGATTTAGCTTTCCAGCAATATAAATAATTTAATCAGATTAATGACATTGTTCTACCTGAGGGGTTCCATAATTAGTGGATTATTGAAGCCACGTGAAAGTTATCTGCCATTAGCACCTGGAGGAATTCCTGTTGTCTTAGACCGTGGAATCGAGTGATATGAATATTCCTGTCATGCAAACGGTAAAGATAATAAGCCCCTGGCATTTTGTAAGCTATATAAATCCACAGATTTCACATTAAATATTTAAGGCACAGGAGGTGTTATTTGTTAGACTATAGATAAAAGGAGTTCAAGGCTTCAGCCCTTATTTTTCTTTTCAGGAAGTCTCTCTCTTTGTTGAAGGTACTTTCAAGTCTTCATTATGGTGTTTTTTTGCTCTTTAGTTTGTGGATTGCTTCAGTTCCTCTGGAGATATTCTTTGGATTTTGTATGAGAAACATTCACAATCTTTTTACAGGTTTGTCCTTTTCATATAAAAAGGAAATTCATACCAGGAGTGCAAACAGATATGAATCAAGCAATATCTCAATATATAGCCAATACTAGAAATCTGTGAAAAGATCAATCTCATTACTCTTTCCCTAAAATATCTAAAAACCAAGTGTTTTCTCCCCAGCTTTAGAGGTTTCATTCCTTTTGTTTACATGTTATTTAGCTATGGGAAAGAGTCTGGCCTTTAAATGTAGACCTATTATTTAGCTTTTAGATCTTTGTAAGACATTTCATATCAAAAAATAATAAATCATAAATTAAAAATGCTATGTGAGATTGCATGTCTAAGTGGCTGATGTCGAAAATACTGTCACCATATCTTTTATAGAGAGAAAATAGAACTGATTTGGTTTAGTAGGCTACACCCCAACATGTGATTTTCAGATTCAAGCACTTCCCATTGGGAAAGGTGCTGTTTCTTTAATTGAGTTTCATTTACATATTCAAATAGGTGAGACAAGGAGAGATGGAGGAAGGGGCTGCCTGTATACTCAAAGGCAGGTTAGGGAAATGAGGGATCCGCGGGTGAAGCAGCCCAAGGCTAGCAACAGTGGAGAGCTCTCACCATACCACATCCCCTGAAACGAAATGGGAGGAGATGGTAACCAGTCTCTTACTGTTGCAGAAAAAACACCGCCCAGCAAGAATTAACATGAATTATCACCATCAGCAAGGGACCAAAGCTGCTGGCAATTCATGCTGGCAGGAAGTGGCTGGTGGAATACATACCCCCAAATCTCTTTCCTTGAAACTTCCAGGATCTAACCTCCCATTGGCTGAACTTAACTAGAATCCAGAGAGCAACAGAGCTGCTATTGCTATCTGTAGAAATCAGGACAATTAGGATGGGTGGAGAATGGATGAGTGGGACATAGTCTGTGAGAGTCAGTGTAGGAGAGAACACGACTTTCTATCAGAATTTTCATGTTAGGTGAAGACATTCACCATCCCCATTTCTGCAATTATCCAAAGTTCATAGATCAAATATATAGTTTCATAAATAGCTCTATAGCGTTGGCTCTCTTTGTTTTTAATGTGTTACAATACAGATCAGTGTAATGTTAATATTCAGTGAAAATTTACTCACCAACATGTCTTAAAATTTTAAAATTGATTATAGCTACTCCTACCTAGTCTCTTCAGGGGTAACATAAGAGTTTTTGTTTGTTAGTTTGTGTTGGGATGGGGCCTTGTACAATCAACACAAATGTTCTATCACTAAGTCCAGAAGAGAAGCAGCTCAAGAAGAGATTTTAATTTAAGACTCCAGCTTTTTTTTTTTTTTTTTTTTGCAAAGGGAGATGTTAAAAGATTCTCTTAGGGAAACTACTATCTTAAAATTTTTCCCTGCTTTGTTGAAGCAATTGAGTCTGTACTTCTATCTAAATCTATATTGATGTCTATCTGTCTCTCTCTATATCTTGTATTCTTCTTTACATTCCTCATACAGTTATTCCCAGTTTTGTTTTAAGTGGTGCATATATTATTTTATGCTTATTCTATTTCATGCTTCTGAAAGGCATTGGTACATTGTCATAGATTTTTTTTTTTTTTTTGTGGAAGAGGAGAAAGAAGGTACATTTTTGCATAGTCCCAAAGGGTCATGCTTAATTTATACTGTCATTTTCAGTTTTCCTTGTATGAGGAAGTATGAACATATAAAGTTGAGGGTTAGTACCTAGACTTTCGTTTTTTTTTTTTTTTCTATATGGCTAAGTCCATATATTTGGTATCATTTGCCAATTGTTCTGTGGAGTTAGCCAGCACAGGCAACAAGGAGGAGTGAAACGCCTGTGGGCATTAGCACCCTCTACGCAGCTCACAGGAACAGCAGAGGACCTTTTCAACTCCTGAACGTGTGATGTTTTTAACTGAAGAAATTTAAGATTGCCTCACTGTGTTAAAACTTGAGTGGAGATGACCAATGACCTTGGCCTACTTAAGATGAGTTGTGTTGTGTGTGTTTAAGAGGACAGTGCAGTTAAAAATATTTATGTAATTGCTCTGTAGAGAGCCCTGGACATTAGCACGAGGTTATAAATTACCATAACTTTCACAGAAAGTTCTCAGTGGGGTGGTCCTGGAACTTAGGCACATAATTGTTGCATGCTCATCAAGTATGGAGTCACCAGGAGGACAAACCGGGGAGGACAAACCAGGCCCTAAGTTCCTGGTGGGCTGAAGAAGCCATTGAATTATAATATACATGTAATTCTTCCCTCAGCAGCAGTTGTAAAACATATGTCGGAAATTTATCACCTCCTCTTTAGAGAGACTAAATAGCCAGCCAATGCTGTCTTTCATCTTCCTGAAGTCAGTAGTGGTCTAAATAAATCAGTTCTAAACAAATACCTTTTAGAACCTTTTACCCTATTTAAAATTATAGACTTTCCTAAGTCCTTATCAAATTATCGTGGTGCCTTTTGCCCTGTCTCTGTCTCCATTAGAAACCCGTCTGTTTAGAGATTTGTAACTCAGATTTCCTTGAGGGAGGAAACTTGGCATTGAAGCTGTGAGAGAGAATGAGAGTTACTCATTGTTATTACTTCCTCTCTCTCTCTCTCTCTCTCTCTCTCTCTCTCTCTCTCTCTCTCTTCCTCTCTCTCTCTTTAGGGCCACATCTCCAAACTGAATTATGGGAACGCAAACAAAGGTCTGAAGTTCAGGGCTGCTGTTTTTCACTAGTAGTTTGAGCCTTAATGACACAACGGAAGGATCAAATTATATATCTCTGAGAAAAATCTACCCCATCTGTCCTGGATTTGGGAATATTTTTCTGACCCTTCTCCTTATAATCAACCAAATCTCTTTCCTTCTCCCTCTCCTTTTTTCCCTCCCTCTTTCTCTTTCACAAGGCCTGAAGTTCTTAAGTCTATTTCACATACTTTTTCCTCAGCTCCCTTTATAATATGTATTTTTAAATTCTGTTGTTACTCTTTAATATGTGGGTAAAATGTTTCTATTTAAAACATTTAAGATAATTTATAACAAACAGTAATTTTGAGTTAAATATGGAATTATTTGCACCTTACCATTTGGAAATTAAGTTGTATATGTTCATCTTCTGTCTCTTGGACAGTATTGTATATGGGGCAGGAGTCATGGATTTGGCAGGCTGATCTAATGCAGTCAGGTGCAATTTTACCTGTGGGATGCTGCTTATTCAAGGCCATAGAGTTGGGCCAGAGGAAAAATAGCAGAGATTTTTTGTTTTGTCCTGGGGATTGAACCCAGGGGCACTTTACCACTGAGCTACATCCCCAGTCATTGTGGTTATTATTATTATATAACAAAAAACAGTGAAGAATAACTGGGTTAGTATCTGTGGGAGTAGAGAGGCCCAGAGTTGAGCTTTGGGCTACTTTGCCTCTGGGGTTGTTTGTTCTTTCTGGAGGGACTGGTAGAGCAGCTTGCTGTGTTTTCAAAGTGTCACATGGTGAGATTGGAATTGGAGTCCTGGGCCAGAGAGAAGGGGTGGGTAGATGGGTGAGCCCAAAGAGCTGAACCCTAAGAATAAAGGGACTTGGAGGTCATGCCTTCTTGGACTGCCATTGTAAATAATCTAAGTTCCTGAAAGGAGAATGAAATAAACCCACATTGCTAATTCCTTTAGCTATATGCCAAAGTTGACCTTAAATTCTCTCTGGTGAAAGATATTCTAATCTTATACTTCAGATTATTTCTGTAAACCATGTTACAAATAAAATGCTTGACAAACAATAAAAATAATCAGATGGATAGTTTTGTCAGAAAGCAGGAATATTATACACACACACACACACACACACACACACATACTGAATGGAATTTCTAAAACTAAAAATATACAACTAAATTTGTGGATTTGACACTATCATGGGTTTGATTTGCAATATCCCCCAAAGTTTCATGTGTACAGGGGTGGGGCTTTTAGGCTGTGATTGGATCATAGGAGTTCTGACCACCTCAGTGTACTAATCCATTAAATGTGTTAATCCATAGATGGTCAAGAGGTCTCCTGGGAGATGGAACCTAGTTGAAGGAAGTAGGTCACTGCAGTGTGTCTTAGAAGGGCTTATCTTCTTTCAGCTTTTCAATATTTTTTTAGTTGTAGATGGACACAATACCTTTATTTTTAATTATTTATATGTGGTGTTGAGGTTCGAACCCAGGGCCTCCCATGTGGGAGGCAGCATTCTACCACTGAGCTACAACCCCAGCCCATCTCCAAGCCCTTTTATCTCTTTCTTTCTTTGCTTCCTACCTGCCATGAGATGAGCAGCTTTCTCCTGTCTCACCCTTCCACCATGGTGTTCTTTTTCTCCTTTAGCTCAGAGCACTGGAGCTGGCTGACCATGGACTGAAACCTCTCAAACTGAGCCAAAATAAAACTTCTACTCCTTTAGGGTATTCTTGTCAGATGTTTTGGGCACAGCGTTGAAAACACAAGTACTGAACATGATAGACCCTGATGAAGAGAAATTCACAAACTGGAAAGTAGGTCAGAAGAAAATTTTCAGAGGGAAGTAATGAGTGACAAAAGGATGAAAATACTGGAAACAGACATGAGACATAGAGGTTAAGGTGACAATCTAATATACTTACAGCTGAGTTTTGAAGGCAAAGACATTGAAAACTGGAAAAAGCAATATTTACAAAGATAATTGTCAAAAAATTTCTAAGCCTAATTAAAGACACCAAGTCACATATCAGGAAGTACTAGTTTAGCAGGATAAATAAAAATTTCCTCCCTAAACACAAAGAGAAAATTCTTATAAGCAGGAAGAAAACAAGATATTAGAGTCAAATAATCAAACTCTCTCAAAGGATTAATAATTAAGCTGGCAATTGACTTAGAAAAATCTAATGTGAAACCAGGAAAGAAATATAAAAATAGACTTAATGTATGAGGGTCAGGAGCTAGTGGGAAGCTAAAATAATAGATGAGAACAGGTATAAGCACTGTGTAAAGATAATAGAAACCCTGAAATAAAAGAATTCAGTGGTACAAGTTGGGGAGTACATATGTGGGATGGCATTTTTGGACTCTTCCTAGCACATGTTCGTATTGGTTACAGATTTCAGAAATTGACTTTTTATCCAGGTCTCTGGTGCTTTTTGTTATTGAAGGAAAAGAGAGACATTACATAGACATTACATAGCAGTGCTACTTCTATAATGTTATCGTTTGGAAATGAGGCGTTTCTGAAAACAGCTCATGAGTTAGACAATGTAGGAATGTTCAGAGGCGAAGTGAACATTAGATTATGAGAGCTATAACCTAAAAAAGTGGATTAATCCATTTGATGAATCAATAATTTGATTGGATTATTGGGTGGGAAGTGAAGGAAGGTACGGATGGAGGACGTAGGTCACTGGTGGCATGCCCTTGAGAATTATATTTTGTCCTTTTTATCTTTTTCACTTTCTTGCCCTCTCTCCCTCTACTGCCTGGCTGTCATGAGCTGAACTGCTTTCCTCTGCCATGCCCTTCCTCCAAGATGCTCTGCCTTACCTCTGACCCAGAGTGATGGAATCTGCCAACTGTAGACTGAACTTCTGAAACCATGAGCCCAAATAAACCTTTTGTCCTCTTAAGTTGTTTTTGTCAAGTCTTTTGGTTACAGTAGTTAAAAGCTGACTAACACAGAGAGATTATACTGGTTTACACGATTCTTTTCATAGTGTTTGATTGAGAAAGTGATATGACAAACTCCTGCCTTGCTTGATGCCAAAAGGTCCACTTGGGTACTGATACCAAGTTTCTCCAAAGCATTTGTTGTCATAGTATTCAGAATTCCAATAGAGTAACATATGACTATGAAAAAATACTTTATAGGTAAAAAAAACCAACAGGAAACTCATACTCAAATACCTGAATCAAAAATATTTAATATGAACAAACACTTAAAATATTTTGATTTGTACATTTCTAAAAAGAAGCAAACCCTTGAATTCAATAATCCTTGAAATCAATTGGTTCTGTCTAAATATTTGCCTATCTAGAGGAAAATGTTCTCCTTCCTGTTAATGGAACCAATGACTTGCAACCACATTTTAAAGAAAACCTCTCAGCTGTCAAAGTGCTAAAAGCAATTTCTCAAAAATTTCCAAGAAGTAATTTTAAGAGCCAGTGTGCTATGTTCCTACAATGTGTCTCAAGTAATATCGTGCATATTTCCAACCTTTTACCAATTTCCAACTGTATCTCTTATCATGTGATTGACAGCACAATCCACATGATGTGACCCTATCTATTTGATATCAAGAGGAGGAAAGCAAGCCAAAGGAAAAATTTTGGCAGATGAAAGACTGAGATTAATGAAGGTGTTTATGATGAGGCTTCAGACAACATGACTGTGAGAAGTTGTATCTGAAATTCAAGATGTCTTGAAATAAAGGTAGACTCTGTGAGCATTTTCCAAATAAAGACAGTTCAGATAAGGACAGATGATTAATGCCTGAATGCATCACAGCAAAAAGATCACAAGTTAGTAGGAATATATGCCAGTGATTCAGTCATGAGGAAACGTGGTCATAATAATTGTAGAAATGCCTTTTGGGGACCTTGCTTTCCTGCCTTTGTGACCCATGAGGAAGACCTTTTACTCTTTTGAGGAATGCTGCAGCTTCACGTGGAAACACTTGGCTGGAAATAAAGATGGGGACGGGGGAGTGAGGAACAGCAGGAAAGGGGAATGAAATTCCAAATCACATTGTTACATTTTGAGCTTGTACAAATAGGTAACAATGAACCCCACTATCATGTTTAATTATAAAGCACCAATAGAAAGTTTACAGAATAACAGCACTTACCCCCTAGTTTTGTTGCATGCTTTAAATAGGATTATGTGTGGTTGTATATGTGTGGGTATAGTCATGGCACAATTCTTGAGATATTACCAGCTCTAAATAAATGTTACATCTTCTTTTTAGCACACAAAAAAGAAATAAAGATGGGCATATATTAGTGTCTGAATTCCATTATGTAGTTAATTAACTGATTTAGAATAAAAAGGGAAATTACTGAAGCAGATGACCGTTTAACATAGCATTCCATGACCTATCTATCCTCTCTTTCTGTAAATCCTTAATGCTAAATGGCTCAATGTTAGAAACTGTTCTATGTTGATTATCAAACCAAGTGGTAATCTTTATAATCCCTTGGAATATAAATTCTATGAGATGTAGGGTGATGGGAAGCAGAGAGGAAACAAAATTCAAGTGCTCTTTGAAGGCCTTGGCTTTTTACCATCTGCTTGTTGATTCATTGGTCCCATTTCTTCCTCATCTGTTTATTTGCATAGCAGCACCAGCTGCCCCCTCAAATTTGAATTGCCTGACTTAATCAGACAGGCCCCTGATTGAGAACTGAGTTACAAATTGGCAGATGAATACCAAATTGTTTTTAATAAGACACAGAGTTCTGGGTGCTTTGTGCCCATGCTATAACTGTTTGTTGGCAGCTACAATAACCAGCAGAGTTCCTTTCATCTTGAAGAGAAAGGCAAAAGGCATTCAAAGGAAGCCTTTGAATTTTGTACTCAGAAATTCCACTCATCTGCCTAATGTTCTTTTTTTTAATTAGAAGGATACACATATGACTTAATTAATCAAGCCTGTCTTAGGGAATTATGCATTTATTAATGGTTTCTGCACTCAAGCACATTATTAAGGGATTTGTGCTAAGCACCTGACATAAAGCAGACTAATTTTGCTTGCTTTGCTTAATGTATTGAGAAACGGCGTGTTGATCAGATTTCAAAACATTCAAGCTATGAACTAATGTCCTATTTAGAGGGTTTAAAAATTCAGTGCTTTGGCAATCTAGCCTTATAATGCGTTCTGTACAAGGCACTCTGCAACTGGCAAGGAAGAGTAAGTTGATTGTGGGGGTGGGCTGGTACAAAAAATGAAAAGACAGGAAAGAGCAGAGGTGGAAAGCCCCTGAGGGCAAGGCAGAGCAGGGCAAGGTGTGGTCTTTGAAAATTGAACTGGTTTTTTCTCTAGTCTTCCTATTGTTTCTGATACTTGTGTCTAGACTGACTGTGCAAAGATGCTCTGCTGAATGCCTGAGGGCTGAAAGGCTTGTTTGCACACACCATATCATATCCACACAGACATTGTCAGAGCATTGTGTGTGTGTGAATCCATGTTCTCATGGGTAATCTAATTGAATTCTGAACTCTTTAGATTACCAATCATTTTACAGTTTTTATGCATGATGGTGATTAAAATATATTATCTGGCATCATCAATATGATTATTAAAAAGACATTACAAGTTGAATCAGGAATTCCTCCACATGGACCACAAAATTTAATGGGTCACAATTCTCATTATCATGACTTTAGTAATGAAAAAATAATATTAGTGTATTAAAGAATGCTCTTTGTGTTGTCTACAGTGGAAAGAAACATGGTTTGATCAAATACAGAACATTTCATGAATTCAGGAAATTTTTCAAGTGTTTCAGTTGTACCAGGCAGTGGGTTAGATGATGTTATGGAAAAGTAGCTCTCCATGAGCTGCAAATAATAAAGTCTTTCCATTCAGCATTGTCCTAGGGAAGTAAAGAGCACAGAAGCCCTGTGATGCCTAAGAGAAAGGTCTCTTGGGCAAAAGGTTGGATTGGACTCCTGGCCCTACCACCAAGCAGCTTAGCAAATGGTGGTAATAGTATCTACTATATAGCCTTGTAATGACTGAATGGGATAATACAAGCAAGCGTTCAGTGTGTGTTTACATGATTTTTACTCATTAGTCATCAGTCATCATGGGCTGGGGTGAATATATCTTGGTGGGTCTTTTTTTTTTTTCCTGTGGATGTTGGGAGGAGGTGGTGGTGGTGCTGGGAATTGCACTTATGCTAAACAAGTACTCTAGAATTTATAGCTCACCTCCGGCAATTGTTTAGGACTTTGGGGCATGAGTTCTATACTATAAAGTTGGCTTCTACTTTATTGTCTTTTCTTTGTTAACCTTTTACTCTAATTTTCTTTCTTCTTTATTTAATATGGATTGTATTGAATCTATGGATTGCTCTTGGTAATATGGCCATTCTAACTATATTAATTCTGCCTATTCCTGAACACTGGAAAATGTTCCATGTTTTAGTGTCTTTCTTTAAATTAAAATAAGCATTGATATATTGTCTCCTTTTTCTGGAATGCCCCTCATTCCTCCTGTTGCTGGTTGACTTCTTGCTTTTATGCTCAGAATTCCTCTTCTGTCTTGGGAATTACCTAACACATAAACATGAATCTCATGTAGGGACTCTACCCAGAACAGCAACCTAGGTCTGCAGGGCTGCTGCTACCTCACGATTTCTCACTGAACTGCAGAGCATTCTTCAGCTAGGCCATGAAACCTTTTTCTTATCTGTTGGACTGGGTTACATCCCTTGTTATACACTCTGGTAGTACTCTATTTTTTCTTTCTTATCTTGTTACCATTTTACAAGGAAAACAAAACAACAACAACAACAACAACAACAAAAACAAAACAAAACAAAACAAAAAAAAAAAACTCATTGCTTTAATAAGTAGCCGTAACATTGCCATTGGAAAGCTAACTATTGAAAAAAATATTTTAGTGTGCTGTTGAAGCAAGAATCAACTCCAAATCAGAGGAATCAGAGTTGATATGTATTATTTACTCATCAGAGGGAACGTCTTCCCCCATGAGATGGCAGGAGAAGAATCTGGAACTCTCAATGAGTCACCATATTTTCAAGTCCATAATTTATAAATTTTACTCATAGGAGAAAAATGAGGGGCCATGGATGAGGTGGTGGGATCGGAGGAAGGTTGTCTGTTATGCATAGGAGGCCCTTCTGGGATCCGGTTGAAACCTCCAGTAGTGATTACAATTTCACAGATGCTTGGGTTAGGTGATTTCGTTATGCAAACTGAGTAAGGCAGATCATTTTAGTGGATGAATTAAAAGGTGCCTAACCAAGCCTATGTAAGAAAGCCAGGGTCCCCCAAATTAGGGAACTATCAAACCGCTCTCTTTCATATGGAACTGGGAGACATCATAGGGAACACTTCTGTCAGTCATAACCATGGAACAGGGTTGTAGGGAAGCAGTTCAAGGTAATTCAGAAGGATCTCAAAGAGATGGACAGGGCCAGTTGCCACATGGATTAGTTCCTGTGACTATTATTTAACTTTTGTTTACTCATGATTACTGAACTATTTTGCATTTCTTGGTAACTAGCTCATTGTTTTCAGCATATACTAAGTTCTCAATAAATACTTTGCGGAGCTTGTTGTACATATCCTTAGGTTCTCTTGGGAACGTTTGTAAGAAGGAAAGTTTGAAGGAAGGAATGAAGGGAGAAAAATAAATTGTCCACAGACACGCAGCAGGGAACTGCAGAGTCAAGATTTGAACATAGACTATCCATGAGTCTGTTCTATTATACAGTTCTATAATACTATTACCCTATGGTTTGAGACCAGGATGTTCAGAAATAAGTTAGTTAGAAGGCTTGGGAGATGGGCTATCAATCTTAATTTTTGTGATTCCAAATTCTCTTCTTTTTACTACTTGATTTTATTAGGAATAATTGAGCTATAAGTGATAGAAACCCAAATTAAACTGGCTGATACATAATAGGGAATTAATTGATTATTGTAAGTCCAGAAGAATATGATCTCAGGCATGGCTGGATCCAGGAGTTCAGTCTCTGAAATTGTCTGATTATCTCAGCTTAAGTAATATCTCACCTTGCCTAGAGAAAAGGGGTGCCTGTTTGAACAGTTTCAGTCCTGTGCCAGATATTTTGGCACAGAAATTAAAGTCCATATAGTCAGCCCCACCATAATCATACACATTGAGGGGGGTAGGTACTCCTGAAAGTTAGGAGTGGATACAACTGAATAAATGACAGATATTTACTCCTGTTTGATTCTGATGCTTTATAGCAAAATACTTATGCAAGTGGGTTAAATTTTTTTGTTTAAAAATGTTTTTAACTGAACCCTGATTCCCTGTCAGCCATGGTCATAATGGTAGAGTTTTTTTTGGATTATACACATGCAACAATTTCTCAATTACTTCACTTTCTACACGTCTCTCTCTCTCTCTTTTTTTTGAGAGAGAGAGAGAGAGAGAGAGAGAGAGAGAGAGAAATTTTTAATATTTTTTAGTTTTTCGGCGGACACAACATCTTTGTTTGTATGTGGTGCTGAGGATTGAACCCCGGCCACACGCATGCCAGGCGAACGTGCTACCGCTTGAGCCACATCCTCAGCCCCTCTAAATGTCTCTTGAGTAAGTTATTTACCCCTATGATCCTTGTTTATTTTCTTTCATAACAAAATCTTGCATATGTATTGTTATGATGAATTATTGAGTCAATGCACGCAAAGAATTTAACACAATATCTAGTTTTTAGAATTGCAGTTTTATTATCACTATGAGAAGTGTGAGAGAAGATATCCATGGTGGTTTTGAGTAGTTGTACATATGGTGGATGAAAACTTTGAGATCGCATTAAGTTAAAGAAATAGTTATTGTGGAATCTGTTCAGTAAAACGTTTTTATTAATTTTATTGACTCCTAATTATGATCACCATTTCTTTACATCAATCAATTTAAACCTTAAACCCCTTTGAGAGCTTGCTT